>NC_045618.1:20175728-20503932 GCF_009829155.1 Mustela erminea
AAGGAAAAGTAGCACCTACAGTATTTTTCAGAAGCAAAGTCTTTGAAAATAAGTGCCAGACAGCAAAGAAAACAAGCTTGTACCGATTTCTTATCCTCACAAGGGCTCACTGAGAGAAAACCCAGGAACAAAACATGATAGGGTTAAGCATGATGACGTTAGTAAGAGCACTAGCATTAAATTGCTGAGTGAATGCTGAAAGATTCTTTTTAGCAGGGGAAAAGTTTTGCTGTCATGGTACCATTACAAATTTCTTACAGTAATAACACGGTACATTATAAGCCTGCTCAAATGATAAGCTCTTTATGAGGGTTAGAAGTCTGCAAACCCTCTCAAACAAAGACCTTTCTGTCTCGGATTTCCTAGAAGTCAATAAGCTAAAAATCACATCCTGCACAATATCCACTTAGACTCACAGAAGATCCAGTCTTCCGTGGCTTCACCCCGGTTCCCCAGGGCACCAAGCGGTCAACACCATACACTCCACTTCTGTGTGTCCGATTAGATCATCTGTGGGGTCTAACTACTTTTTATTTTGAAATAATTTCAGGTTAATAGCAGAGCTGTAGAGAGAGAGATCCCATCTCTTGACCCAACTTCCCTAATGTCAACATCTTATGTAACTACACTCTACACTATGCATATTAAAACTAAGAAACAGACATTCGCATGCTATTAATTAAACCATAGGCTTTATTCAGATTTCATCAGTTTTTCCATGAATGCCTCTTCTCTTCCAATTCAGGACCCTGTAATGCTTTCAGCTGTCTTGTCTCCTCAGTCTCTGTCCATCTGTGACAGTCCCTCAGTCTTTCCTCGCTTTTCATTACCTCAGCACTTGGAAGGGCAATGATCAGGTATTTTGTAGACATCTGACGTTTTCTCATGACCAGACTGGAGTTACGGCTTGGGGAGGTCTAAGGCACAGGTGAAGAGCCATCTCATCCCATCACATTTGGGAGTACATGATATAAATATGACTACTTTAATACTGCTGATATCAAGTGGGTGTCTTCCAGGTTTTCTAGAAGTTACTATCCTTCCTATTCCCTACTCCATTCATTAAAAATGAGTACAGCCTACAGTCAAGGGGAGGGAAATTTAGCTCCACCACCAGAAGAGAAGATTATTCCAAACAACCTGTGAATGTTAAAACCACCACAGTAATTAATAAAGACTTTGTAACTCCTTCTTTTTTTTTTTTTAACTGACATTTGTTTGATTAAACAAATCGCAAGTTATGGTTCAAGGCAAAAGCTGAGGATAAAGAAAAAAGGCAAGCTAAGGCTCAAGGAAGATTTATAACCAGACCACATAAACAGACATTTGTTAAATCATCAATTGCAGAGACAAAAAAGATCTTCAAAAATATCATTTGGTTTTAGCTTTAAAGTGTTTTTCAGTTTAATCTCTGGCCAAAAGTTCTCTGTTTTCGTCATCACATCAAATAGAACTTCTTCCCTTGTCATTACTCAAGATTTACTGCTGACCAGCATTCAACCCTCATGGACTTTCATCCGGCTACACAACTCACTGCAATTAACATGGCTTAAAGAAGAGAAGAAAGGAAGAAAGATTATAAAGCATTAGTCTGTCAAACATATGAGGAGGGAGATGCCAAGTTTGTTCCCTGCCCCCTGGACTAAGTCTCATACTGGAAAGACCACAGTCCAAACTCCCTTTTCTGTCTTCTCCACTACCAGGGCAATGCTCCGCATAGGACAGGAGCTAAATGAGATGCCAATTAACCAAAACATAACTCCAGTCTCTACCTAGTACCAAAGTGTCACTGGATCATAAGAAGTGTTGCTGAGTATTCATGGCATCTATGGTTCTCAAAGACGAGCAGGAAGAACTATCGGAGAAGCCTAGATCGTTGGAATCTACCCACCAAGAGTCTGGTTCTCAGTTTGGGCCTGGAAACCTGCTCTACAGCAAACACCTCAAGTGATTCTTGTATAAACAGCTTCCCTTTGAAAAAGAGCAGCCTAGCAGAAGACCTTTGGACCATGTTAATGCTTGGAGTACACACTCACACACACATATTCCCGTCACTAAGTCTGGAAAACTGACGTTCCACACACCCTCTTACGCCTGAAGGAGCTTCACCTCTGACTGTCTCTTCCTGACCCAGACCACATGGCTACCATCGGGTTCATTCTTGCCTTTGTTCCCTCACTGGTCACTCTGCCGGTGCCAGATGGTCTTACCGGTTCAGTTCAACAAGGACAATTAATTACTGGAATTAAAAATTTTACAAAGCTTTGTTGTTGCCATCCCTCAACCTCTTACAAATGTGAAGGGATACCATCTTCATTGTGCAGAACAGTCCAGAAATCCAGTCACTTTTAGAGACGGGGGTGACCCAGATAATGCAAGCCTCCTGTGCACTCTCCTCCCTACCCACCCATCCCAGTGGCTCCCCAGCCCTCCACACTGACTTGTGTTGCTCACACTATTCCACCCTGGTTTGCTGGTTTACTATTATGAGGTAGTACAGTATTTTTCATATACATTTGTCCACTTTCACATACTGATAGCAAGTCCTTAAAGCTCATTTTACTCTTATTACCTCAAAATGGCTCATACAGCACTATGAATACTAACGTGATTTAAAAAGTAGACTGTCAGTTTATCACAGGAAATGAGCTGATGACATATGTGATCTCAATCTTTCCAACTATACAGAAAATACTATTCAGCTATTAGCTTAAGATAAAGAAAATGATATACTGATCCCACCTCCTGATAACATGGCTAAGGAGCCCTCTCCTGTCAACTCAATAACATGTCTAGCCGCAGCCTTATCACAAGAAAGGGGACTAACATGTAAAACCTAGAACATCTTTAACACATTCCTACCAAATTTGAACTTGGTGAAGACTGAGCCCTTTGCCTTTAGATCCACACCTCCTCCCTTGCAAGCACAAGACTCATAGCCCAAACAGAGAAACCACTTCAGAGATGTTGACGTACTTACGGAGGGTTTTGTTTTGCCAGTTATTACAGGTCCAAAGCAACTAACTTCTCCATTTTCGGTCAACCTTGACTGGTTCTGTCAGAATATTCTTCTCTAAATTTTAAAAGCAAAAACCAAGGAGTCCAACACCCCAGTGTTCCTACAAGTCATATTCAAGTACCTGTTTATACAGGTCAAAACCTATGCAAAGTCCTCACGGAATGGGCTCTGAACAGCTTAGCTTTTCAGATACTTGAAGTATTTCATAAGCCCTCGCTCTGTGCCAAGCACTAGCTCGGATTAATATGCAGCATCTCAATGTATCCTTGAAACGTTCCTACAAGGTAGGAAATTTCTTATGCCATTTTTGCAAGGAGGTAAGGGTCCAGAGAAGTTATACAGCTTGTTGCCTGGGATCACACAGCTGGTGAAGAATGATGAATGATTTGTGGAGATTCAAAACCAGGCCTACTGTGTCCTAGGGCACGTCCTCACCACTCACTCCCGTTTTCCTCAACATGTGTGCCACCTGGCATCATCTTAACACCTCTTGTCCCTTGCTTTACCCTATTCCAACACTTGTCCCCTTGCTATGTCTTAAACATCTCACACATTACACTTTACTCTCTGTCCCTTTGCAGCCCAGCCCAGCCCAGCCCCAACAGAATAGGAGAGAATAGGCCTCCTTTCTGAACTGTTGGGCCCCCAAATAGAAGAGTGTCTTGATCTTACCGGATGTTCAAAATTTATTTGAAAAATAAATACATATGAATATTCTGATTGGTTGAAAGTTTTTCTAATTTTTAGAGCACAATTCCCTGACTTCATAAGCAGAAGATGAGGATATTCAGAGTGATTTATACAATTGGAAAAGGCAAATTTTAAGCTGTGAAGCTAAGGCTCCACTATTTTTTTTTTTTTAAGATTTTACTTATTTATTTGACAGACAGAGATTACAAGTAGGCAGAGAGGCAGTCAGAGAGAGGAGGAAGCAGGCTCCCTGCTGAGCAGACAGCCCGATGTGGGGCTCGATCCTAGGACCCCGGGATCATGACCTGAGCCAAAGGCAGAGGCTTTAACCCACTGAGCCACCCAGGCACCCCTGAGGCTCCATTACTGATGGTCATAGGTGACATCAATGAAAATGATGAAGTATAGACATCCAAAAATTCTCCCCCCCATAAAAGCAAAGAGAACATGGGCAAAAAACAGCTTCAGGCAACCTTTTCAGGACCTGGATATTAGCCAAAGGCTTAGAGTAACCCAGGAAGTGTTTATGCAAGAAAAACAGTGAAATTTTAGTAGGAATAGTGAATCCTGTGGCATTTTAACTTGCCCATTCCTCTTCCCTGCTGCCCAGAGCAATGTGGTAACCTTGAAAACCAACAGTCCACAATCATGGTGAAAGCCAGCAGCCTGACAGCCACTGGAAGGGGACAGAGCAAGACTGGAGCTCCTTCAAAGCCCCATTCCCAGAGAACTGTTATTATCTGACCTGCCTAGTGGTTTCTTAGAAGACCCTATTTATAAGGCTGTCTTTATTTGTCCTGATTCAGAGCCCTCCTTTTCCAAAAAAGCTGTTGGTGGGGAAGGGAGGAAATATTTGTTAAAAATGATCATAGGCAATTGTTGAATATCATGCTGCCTCAGGAGGTGGCTAACAGTGTGGGTAAAACACAGGCTAACCAAAAAGCTTAAAAAGAAAAGTCGGGGTATGGCATGTCCATAAGGGGCTTTGAAGAGTTTCAATATATTTGTGGGAACCTGTGCACATGCCCAGGGAAAATCAGAGAAGGCCCTAAGCTCTCACGTCTGGTTGACTGTGAGGTTCTGCACAAGCAAGAAGTGAGGCTGAGAGTTGAAAACTGCACAGTGAGCGTTGCAGGCAAGCACCAACAAGTACACAAAGCCCTTAACCAAAGACAGGGAGAGTTCTTAGTTCCAGGTCTCTGAGGACATCTTTGTCCAATCATTAGCTGACCACAAAGCAAACCAAGCAGATTTTAGTAGTTACACACACACACAAATACAGACTTTACAAAATTCCTGCCCCCCAAAATCACTAACAAAATAACAGCCACATCATCAAACCCTGGGGAGGGGGCAGAATCTGATTTCCAGAGTTGCTATATTATTTTAAATGTCTTGTTTCCAACAAAAAATTATGAGACATACAAAGCGGGAGGGGAGCAGCCAATAAAGAAGTAGAAATTGTAAAAAAAAAAAAAAAGAACCAAGTAGAAATTCTGGAGTTGAAAGTCACAATACTTGGAACAAAAAAGTCACAACAAATTTGAACTGGTGAAATAAAGGATTAGTAAACTTGAAGACAGGTCAGTTGAGATTATGCAGTCTGAAGGGAGAGAAAGAAAAAAGAATAAAGAAAAGAAAAATAAACAGAACCAAGCATATGCATATGGCAGTTGTATAATGAGAAGAACAATAAAGAGAAAAGGACAAAAACCTCTGAAGAAATAACTGCTGAAAAATGACCAAATTTGATGAGAAACAATCCACACACCCAAGAAGCTCAATGAACTGCAAGTACAATAAGCTCAGAGAGCCACACCTTGACACATCGTAATCAAACCACTGAAAGCCAGAGTCTCAAGAGCAACAAGAGAAGAGACTCTTCGCATATGAGAGATCTCAGTGAGATGAACAACTGATTTCTCACCAGAAGCCATGGAAAGCAGAGAGCTTCGATCCAAAGTGCTGAAAGAAAAAGACTGTCAACCAAGAATTCTCTACCAACAAAACCATCTTTCAAAAGTGAAGGAGAAATTAGCACATTCCCAGATACAAAAAAAAAAAAGAAAGAAAGAAAAAAAAAACCTGAGAGAATCTGTTACAAGCAAACCTGTCCTATGAGAAATATTAAAGGAGGCTTTTTAGACTGAAAGGAAAGGACACATGACATTAACTCAAACACATGTGAATAAAGAGCCCAATAAGGGAAGCTACATAAGCAAACAGAAAATTTATAAAAATATTTATAAAAATTGGGATGCCTGGGTGGCTCAGGCTCAGTTGATTAAGCCACTGCCTTCGGCTCAGGTCATGATCCCAGGGTCCTGGGATCAAGTCCCAAATCGGGCTCCTTGCTCGGCAGGGAGCCTGCTTCTCTCTCTGCCTCTGCCTGCTACTCTGCCTGCTTGTGTGTGCATGCTCGCTTACTCGCTCTCTCTGAAAATTAAATAAATAAGATCTTTTTAAAAATTTTATAAAAATATAAATATATTGTTAACATTTTTTCCTCTAATCTGATTTAAAAGACAACTACACAAAGCAGTAATTACAAATCAGTGTTGACTGCCCTATCACATATAAGATATAACTTGTGTGACAATAATAGGAAGGAATAAGAAGAAAATGGAGCTTTATCAAAGCCCAAGATTTTGTATACTATAGTTATTAAGCTGGCATTAATCCAAACTTCTTGTTTATCAGTTAAGATGTTTACTGTAATACTTAGGGTAGCTTCTTAAAAAATAAAAGAAATGACAAAAGAGTGAAAATGTACAAAAATCACTTAACACAAAAGAAGGCAGCATTGCAGGAACAGAGAAACAAAACAGACATGACGACCTAGGAAAGGAGGAGCAAAATGACAGACACAAATCCTACCCTATCAGTAATGACATTAAATGTAAATGGATTAAAGACCCCAATTTAAAACTGATCCAACTGCATGCTATCTACAAGAGACACACTTTAAATTCACAGACACCAACGGGGTGCCTGGATGGCTCAGTCAGTTAGGTGACTGCCTTCAGCTCAGGTCATGATCCCAGGGTCCTGGGATCGAGCCCCACGTCTGGCTCCCAGCTCAGTGGAGAAGTCTGCTTCTTCCTCTGCTCCTCCCCCCATCTCATTCATTCTCTCTCTCTCTAATAATTAAGTAAAATCTTAAAAACAAAGACACTGGTGCCTGGGTGGCTCAGTCAGTTAAGCATCTGACTCTTGATTTCTGCTCAGGTCATGATCTCAGGGTCATGAGGTAGAGCTCTACATCGGATTTGGCGCTCAGTGCAGAGTCTGCTGGGGATTCCCTTTCTCCCTCTTCCTCTCCCTCTGCCCCTCCTTCCATGCACACACCTCTCTCTCTCTCTCACCAAAATAAAATCTTAAAAAAAAAAAAAAAAAAAGACACAAATGGGCTAAAAGCAAAAGTACGAAAAAAGATAAAGCACATGATAGTAACTACAAGGTACTGGAATGGTTATACTATCAGACCAAATAAACTTCAAGACAAAAATTGTCACTGAAGACAAAGAAGGCGTTTTATAATGATAAAAGCACATATGCACCTAACAATAGAGCCCCAAAATACATGAAGCAAAAAACAACACAACTGAGAGGGAGAAACTGACAATCCAGAAGTATCAGAGACTTCACTATCCCACTTTCAATAATGGGTAGGACAAAGAGATGACCAGGGAAAAGGACAATTAACATACAAATCAACTAGACCAAAGAGACATCCGTAGAACACTCAACAGTACAACACACTCTTCTCAAGTACACACGCAACACTCTCCAGGGTAACCATATGTAGGTCATAAAAAGTCTCAATAAATTTAAAAGAACTGAAACAATACAACGTGTATGTTCTCCAACCATATGGAATGAAATTAAAAATCATTAACACAATGGTGGGTCTTAGACTTCTGTGCTGTTCATAGTCTCATTTCATCTTATTTTTCACATCTTCTTCACATCCTTCCCACTCACTGCTGATACAGTCTTTTATGGCAGCGCCCTTTTTGGATGACAATTTGCCCTTATGATCTATTAAGAGCTTGGAGATTGAACCCTCACGCCAGAACAAAAGGCTCTGTATAAAACCACACAGGAGCTTTGCCTCAAAGAACAGCCAGTGACAGTGATCTGTATTTGGAGCATCTATTCTAGCTATTTAGGGCCCTGCCTGGTTCTCAGCCAGGTAAGGGTAACAAGCAGCCTAAAGGTGTGAAGAAGGCACCACTAGACACAAACCAGCTCCATGACAACCAGCAGCTGAAACATTATCCCTTCCATCATTAAAGGAAAAAATTCCCAGGCTTCTGATACAAAGATATTCAACATTCCTTTCTAAGCCAGTCAGACTAACAAAGAAAACCTTCTCTTTTTACATATTTTGCTCTAAACTCCCAGTTTCCCTTGATGATATGCCTTCCTTAAAAAGCACATCACTGATCTTACCCCTTCCCTGTACTGTTTTAAGATCACTATCACAGGGTTTTTACACGTTTACATTTTTCTCAACCATTTCATAAATATTTTAGTCTCCTCAATTAGATGACAGCCCTGAAAGAGAAAAAACGGCCATTTGTGTTTTGTGCTTTTGTAGTTTCCAACCTGTTTAGAAAGCCAGTACTGGGCTCACTAATGCTTGCTTAATGAATATTGGCTAACTCAGAGCATCACGCTGGTGTGTCTCCATATATACTGGTGTATCCCAGACACTATAGTTGGGCCAAGATGACAATCCCTTCAGGTCTGGGTCGAGGAGTGCCGTGGGTAGAGGGTGGGGTAGCAGGAGCCCTGTGGGGCCCCACATACCTCAGTGTGTGTATCATGATGTGAAAAAGGCCGGAAAACACTGGGTTAAGGGACTGATTAGAAACACTGCTGAAAAGAACTGAAAAGAGTTTGAATGTCCATTAAAAAAAAAAAAAAAAAGACGAAGATTCTTACGTAGCAACTGGAAAATCGTAAGACTTGGGAGTGAAAACCAGCAAGATACGGATAATAAGCAACACATGCGGGAGGATATATAGACTTTGTGGCTTTTATCTTCACATGGCACACCTGTTAAGGCTGCACCACCGTGATGGACTCTGAGGGGAACCTGGTGGACAGAGATGAGAAAACTTGTCCTGATAAACTCTTTCAGCTTCTGAATTTTCAGCCATGTGATAGCATGAAATAAATCTTTTAAAGTTGCCAAATCTTCCTATGCCGAGCTCCCACTTTCATTACTAACAATTATTTTCTACTCGAAATACCTTCACCACTAGTCAAATGTTGAATTACAATTAAAAAAGTCAAGATCCGGTTGCTGGTTAGCTAGCCGTGTTCTGTTTAAGAAAATCCACTGAGCTCTACACTTACTGATGATCTGTGCACTTCTCCATAGGTATAATATACACTTCAATAAAAAGTCAAAAGAAAAATGAAAAGATTATTTAGATCAATTGTCTTTTTATTCCCTTATTAAAAGAGTTGTATGGTATTTCATTTATTTGCCTAAGTAAATTGTTTCAAATTTTTCAATAATTCCTCAAAGGCACCTGGGTGGTTCAGTTGTTAAGCACCTGCCTTCAGCTCAGGTCATGGTCCTGGAGTTCTGCAATCTCGCCACATCCCTGTTTCTCTGCTCAGCGAGGAGTCTGCTTCTCCCTCTCCTTCTGCTCCTTCCTCCACTCCTTCTTTCTCTCACTTGTTCCCCCTCTCAAATAAATAAAATCTTGAATAATAATAATAATAATAATAATAACACTTCTTCAAAAAATCCCATGTAACTTGAGTTGTAAGGCCGAGCCCCCATGAGACAAGGGGGAACCAGGTTTGCCTGCTCCACTTTGCCAATACTGTTAACAGCCTCACGGCCCACATTCTCATTCTGGGCTGGGAGGTTTCAGTAAGCATTGAGGAGCATTACTAAAGATCACCTTACGGTAACACATTTTTTATTATGAAAATAAAGTATTTAAAGCCACTTATCGAAAATGCCAAAGTCACAAGGGATTAAGAAAGAGACTTGTGCAAAGGGTCAGGACTAATGGAGGCTTTAGAGCCACGACAACAATCAAATGCAATCCCTCGCCCTGGGCTGGGTCCTGTGATGTGGGACTGTACCTCATCAGCAGGTAAAATCAGAGTATCAACACTAGGTTAAAGTTTCCATTTGTACTTATGGTTACATGAGAGCATTTCCCTATTCTTAGTCAAAATACATCGATGTTAGTTCAAGTTAAAAGCCACAATGTTTAGTTAATCTTAAATGAGGAACAGCCCTATGTCCCTGTACGCAGGATTGGGGGAATACACTCAGGAACAGAGGGAAATGATAATGCAAGTGGTGTAAAATGTTAACAGGTTAATCTGAGCGTAAGGCGTACAGATGTGCTTTGTGCTATTTTGTTTTTCCGTAAAATTAAAATTATTTCCAAATAAAGTTTTTTAAAGCCATATATTAATAAACACCAATAAAAATCAAAACAAGTCTATAAACAAGAATAAAAATGAAAACAAGCTTAGAAATGAATCTGGATTTTGATTGTAACAGTTGTTTCTTGTGAGTCATTTTAATTAAGTGTAATCCCAAGGCATTATTTCAAACTTGCCAAAAAAAAAAAAAAAAATGTACACCCTCCATCTAGATTTGTAAGAGCTAAATAAGCACCTTCTGAGACCCAAAGCTTAACGTAATCATCTTTAACGTAAGACTCCACCTCAATCATTTCTCATAATGTGAGCCTTGATGGAGAAACTACATTTACAGGAAGTTTAATAAAAGTTCTCATCCACATGAGGGATTATTCTCGCCTGAGTGGTGAACACAATGATAAATCCTAATAATAACTTACGTTAAGAGGACTTAAAGCACTACCAAAACAAAAAGGCCTAAAGAAACTTAAGGTCTAATAAAATGGTACATGTGCCCACAAATGTAATTCTTAAAAAAAGAAAAAGATGAAGAACTGTACATAAAACACAAAACTTCCAATCTGCAGAAAAATATGTAGAAGACATTCCTGCCACCCAAGGAAGTGAAGGCTTTCTTACACAAGGCACAGAAAACACAAACCATACAGGAAAAGAAAGAAACTAGACTACACTTAAAATTCACAATTTGTATGCTGAGTATCACATTTAAAGTGAAAAGACAAGCCATATTCTGGGAGAAGATAATCTCCCATAAAAGGAGCTCACAGAAGGGCAGTACCTAGGAAAAGCTCTGTCATCATCAGACACTTAAACACAAGAAAAGCAGCAGGGACACCACCCCCACACTGCCCACAGGCCTCCACATTCCACTCCTCAGGGATCCTAGGCAGGGATGGGGAACCACCCAGGGAGGGAGCTTCCTCCTCCACCAGATCCCTTTGCCAGGTGCTTCTGGTCAAAGAGGTGGCTCCCAGCATCCAGAAGGGACAATTTCCAGCACCCCAACTTCGGGCCCGAGAGAATTTTGGTTCTTACAAGATAATGGGGGAAAAAGTGCTGAACTATCTCTCAATCCCTGCAGCCCCCCAGGACAATACTTTCTAATGTCTTCGCACTAACACTAGGTTAGAGTTCTTGATAACAAGGTACTGGCTCTGCGGCTGTCTATCTAGCAGCACGTAAGATACAACAGCACTACAACACTAAGACAAGTATTTTTTATATATATATAATTTATTAAACTTAAAAGTTTTGTAAGTAATAGGAAACATTTGTTGTCTAGGTTGAGATGTAGGTATTTTGAATGTTTAAGAAAAGTAGACTAATTGTTTTCATGTACCTTGAAATATCTGAGGGAATTTACATAGTGAAATTTGTAAACTGTGTAAGTGTTTAATGTAATTCTGCACTGCCAAAATGATAGAATAATTGAGTATTGAAGAAAGGACATGAGTAAAAGTGGTGCTTTTAATTTTAAAACAAATTACTGGGACGCCTGGGTGGCTCAGTTGGTTAAGCAGCTGCCTTCGGCTCAGGTCATGATCCCGGCGTTCTGGGATCGAGTCCCACATCGGGCTCCTTGCTCAGCGGGGAGCCTGCTTCTCCCTCTGCCTCTGCCTGCCATTCTGTCTGCCTGTGCTTGCTCTCCCTCTCTCTCTCTCTCTAATAAATAAATAAAATCTTTAAAAAAAAAAAAAAACCAAATTACTGTATTTACAAGTAACCGTTGTTAAGTGACAGATTATAAGACAGGTATTTTTAAAAATTCTCTCTCAAAAGTAGGCCTATCCTCCACAATTCCAGCAGGAAGGCTAGGTTCTCAGAGATCAGGAATAGCATAAAACATCCCAAACTACACAAGGCACTACATGTTTTAACCATAATGAAACATGCTAAGGTTGTAACTACTAAACTAAGAATGGGGAAAATGCAGAAACACTGCCTTCTGTATTCTGCTGGAAACTGCAAGACATCCCTAAAGAGGCTTCCTCGCTGCAAAAATTCATGACCACAGAGACCTCCCCCCTAGATCCAGTGACCAATCCTCCCTGCATGCAAGGTGGGGGGGAGACCCACAAAGATCAGAGGTTTCACTCCAATCACAGTTGAGATTTAAAATGTATCTTTTATAATTAGAAATGAACATGAAAACTACTTCCTGTCTTCTTGAAAATGTCCACTTCCCTAAGAGTTCAAACGAAAGAAACAGTTATTAGGAAACCTTTAACAGCAAGTCTGGGGGGGAGACAAGTACGGGCAAGAATACTCTTTCTTCACTCAAGCACTTTAGACAATTAACTCATAACAAAAGCTAACAGTTTACATCAGAAAGTGTGTTTCTTTTTCTTGGGCAAAGGTCTACAAGTTCCCTCTGTTCCTCACAACTATGGGTAGTTTATCAATCTAAACACAACACAACCTAAATAATTTTTTCCACTCTGACTAATATCAGATCCTGTAACTGCAGGCAAGAGGTGCACATCTGCCAATAAAAACAAAGAAAAGTCAAAAGCGAACTCATGTTCTCGAGAACATTTAAAGACAAAACCTCTACAAGTAGACTTCCTACCAAAAATTGCACTTGTGTGTCAAGATAACTCCGAGACTGCCTACCAACTATTCGGAAGAGAACAACCATATTGCAAACTTCCAGGTCACAAATATTGTCTAAAAAGTCAAGGTTTTAAATAAATGTAAAGTCAAATGCAATTGGCTTTTTTTTTTTTTAAATCATTACTCATTTTTATGAATTCTAAACATGCTGAGTTTCAAAATTGTGTGGGTCAACATGAACAGAAAAGTCAGGCCTTCAGGAGAAGAGAGAAAGGGAACCTTGACACACTTAGAATCACACCGGCAGAATCAGAGGAAGTCAGATTAAATGAATGTTCTGGATAATCATAAAAATATTGCTGTTACCTACAGTAAACCATATCATTTCTTTGGGCTCCAAATGCCATTATTTATTCACTAAGGTATCAGGTCAAAGAATAGAAAGTATGTTCTAAAAATGAAGGATAAAAGATACAAAGAAGGAATTCAAATTTTAAAAACTTGGGTAAAAATGTATAATACCCTCATACCAACTCTGAGCCTTAAAGAAGATATCACTCATTTCCTAGGATTGGTTCAGAACTAATGATGAAATTAACAGATTTTTTTTTTTTTTCTGTTCTTACCTCATAAGACCAGACACACTGCACCCCCGCAAACCTCCGGACACATCTTCCCACCTCCACGTCCTCGTGAGTAGTGTACATTTCCCGGAGACACTTTCCAATGTGCGGTACCATTCTCCGGAGAACCTCCCGGCTCATGATCACACCGGGCCCCCCCATGCAGAAGTTCTCACCGGGTTCCAGGGCAAGTTTCCCCATTTCTTCCGTGGTGCCCAGTCCTGTCTGCCCGAGAAAGAGGGGCTCACTGCTATTCAAACTCCTCAGAAAATTCTCCAGACGGTCTCCTTTGATATACACGTCATCATCTGCTCTCATAAACCATTCATACTTGTCCAAGTAGTGGTCATGCATGTACTTGAGCATCATGAAAGACTTCTTCTGGGGTGGGTAGGAGTCGTCCACGCCCCGTAGTGGCACTATTGGGATTGGTATCGATGTGTCTGAACCCTCACTAGAGAAGAATTCGACTTTCCCAGGAATTGTCTTGGACCATGTTCTGGAATTAAAATAAGTATCAGTGAGAGAACAGTTTATTTCAAGCTTCTCATTTCCAGAAATTCACATATCTACTCATGCTAAATGACTGTGTGTTCAAAAGGAATGATAAAAAACTACTTGATCTGTTTGCCTCCCCTTGAAAGAAACCCAGGCTAGAGGGTATTGCAAAGCCCAAATTCATTTTCAAAAGAATTCCAACAAAAAAAAAAACGATGAAGTGTTCAAATAGTTCCAGGATAAATAAGTTTTAGCTGTGTCTGAAAACCAAATTGGCAGGGCACTGAGGTCTAGATCTCCCTGTAAATTTTCTGATACTTACCAAGCCCTTACCCACAAACTTCTCCACTCTGTAAGATAATCAAAAATCAAATTCCTTTTTTTCCTCTCTTCCCCTATGATCCTCTGGTTTTATTTCTTAAATTCCACATATGATAAAATCATATGATAACCGTCTTTCTCTAATTGATTTTTTTTTCGCTTAGATAGTAAAATAAGAAGGAATCAGAGAGGAAGACAAACCACAAGAGACTCTTAACTATAGAAAACAGACTGAGAATTGCTGCAGGGGAGGTGGGGTAACTGGGTGATGGGCATTAAGGAGGGCACTTGATGCAATGAGCACTGGGTGTTATATACAACTGATGAATCCTTACACTCTACCTCTAAAACTAATAATACACTACATGTTAGCTAAATTGAATTTAAGTAAAATTAAATTTAAAAAAAAATCAAATTCTTCATTCAACAAAGCTTCTTTGAATGCACATCAAGTGCCAAGTCTGTGCAAAGCCAGGGTGATGCACAGTGAGCGAGCATAACACCGACGGCCAACTCACAGAGCTGTCATCAGGAGAGATAGACGTTTATCAAGGCAGTCACACACCAATGGGCTTACTGGTATGAATTAAAACCAGCACCCCGAAAGAAAGGTGCACAGCCGTGAAGAGCATACAGAAAGAACACAAAGTAGACATACAGTGCACAGATCGCTTCCCCAAGACCCAAGTGAACACCGAGGATGAGAAACAGGCCCAGGAAGTGGCACGTGGGGACAGGGCAGGTTGCCACGAGGGGAGCAGGCCCCCTAGAGCTGGGGCCCCTCAACAGTACCAGCTACCGAAAGAATGGGGCAGACCAGACACGGATGAAAGCTGGGCTTCCCGCAGTCCTCAGGGGTGGAGGAGCCAGCTGAGGCCACCAGCAGAGAACTGCTACAGCCACCTAGACATGGTGTCATCAGGGCTAACTGTTCCACCCACTGCAGAAGGAAAAAGTCAGGACTCCTGCTGCTGAACAACTGATTTAAGGCCACCATGTTACATCTGTCCCTGTGCCTTCTTTATACTAGAAGCAGTCCAGCTACAAAATACACTTACATAGATCACTTCTAGGAAAAACATCACAGTATGTGAATGAAGCAGTCAATATAGCCCTAATAAGATGAAAAAAAAAAAAGGACCCCTCCCAGGTGACTGTCTCCCCAATATGTTTTTATTTTACTTATCTGTTACACTTATATGTATTGTGGTGGTGAAAAGTGAACTTGACGGGTCAACGAAAATTACACATCTTAAATGGAAAATCTTAGGGAGAGAAATAGTCGAAAAAGGTACACACCAAACCTCTGGTGAAGGGGTACAGAAGTAGGGAAATGAGAAGGATGGGGGAAGGGATAAAGAAAACTTTCTTTATTCTGTATCTCTCTAAATGGAGGAAACTTTTTATAAGCATAATATTACTTTTTTTGGAAAAAATGTTAACTGTGATAAAATACACGTAACTTGAAATTTACCATCTTAACCATTTTTTAAGAGTAATGTTCAGTGGAGCATTAAACACATCCCCAACATACTTCAGCATCACCACCCTCTGCCTCCAGAACTTTTTCAGCTACAAAACTAAATTTCTAAAGCACAGTATTATTTTTGTAATTTTATAAACAATCTACAATGATGCACTTAAAAAGAAGTTACTGGTTTTTAAATTCAATTCCTAACCCAAATTGTAAGGAATACAAAATGACTTCAAATGAACTTTCTGTCAAACATGCTTCTCAAAAAATCTGAGGACTACACATACATCGTTTTTCATTAAAACTAGGATTCGACTATAAGATACACCACTGTTTTTTGTACCAGTAACAAAGAAAAAAGGTGACATTCTTAATCACATGATGCAACTGTAAAATGCATCCTGATTTCAGCGATGTTAAAATATGGGGACAGGGAAATGTACATCTCAGAATGATGTTTAAGGGAAAAACATTACTGCTACTGTTAAGACAGTA
Source organism: Mustela erminea (assembly GCF_009829155.1). Classification (NCBI taxonomy): domain Eukaryota; kingdom Metazoa; phylum Chordata; class Mammalia; order Carnivora; family Mustelidae; genus Mustela; species Mustela erminea. Next base: position 20,191,828 of record NC_045618.1, read on the forward strand.
GCAGTCTTAACAGTAGCAGTAATGTTTTTCCCTTTATGCCTATGGATTTAAAATGGACCTATAGAGTCTTAGGCCATTTACAAAATTCTTTAACAAAGAATTCGGCATATATGGACTCTAGACGCTGTCACAGGGACTGTACTGCATTTCCACAAATTTTCACATAAGCTCCTAAAAAAAAGGATGAAAAGTGAACGTGGCCGGAGCAAGGCAACTAATTAAAAAAGAAACCCACCCTTTCCATAAAGAGACAAGTCTCTTTCAAAAATGAGAATGAACTACAACCAACCCAGAATGTATGATACCCTGAAGACCCCCTTCCGACGTGGTATCTAGAGGGCAGACGGCTTCCCAACCCCAGGAACTTGGTGACAATGAAGATGTACTAAGAGGACCCCCAACCGGTCAAGGAGCCCCGATTCCTTCCTTCAGTAGAAATGATTTTTGTTTGGCAGTCACAACAATTCTTTGAAAAAGTAATTAATTTCGGTAGTTGGCACATAAAAGAAGTCAATACATCCTGCTCACTTGCATGAAAAAAGTGACTTAAAGTGTCACTTTCCATAAGACACACACTACTATCTACTACCATCCCTACACGCTGAAAAAGAGCCTGACTTACTCAAGCCACAACCAGAAAACAATTAAGAGGTAAAATTCACAGGCGTAATGGAGTTAAAATACACTACCATTCACAGTACTTCTGAAATTTAAGTTATAAACACTCTGCATTATCTCATAATCGATTATACATGAATAGTGAATAAAATCAACCTAACTTTAGCTTCCACCCCATTGCTTCTGAACTACAATGTGATTAATAAAACAGACCAAGTTCGAAATGTTAAGTGCAGAAGGAGCCAACCCCAGAAGCCATTAAGATACTAAAGCACCACGACATTACCGGAGACATGGGGAGGGTAAGACAATGTCTGCCTCCAAAGGAACCACCTCCTCAAGAGACAACACACAGGTTCAGAGCGTGAGTTCTAGAATCAGGTTCCTGGGGTGAGAGTCCTGGCTCCACTTTGGGATAAGGCACAGTATGCCTCCCCTTCCTTGTCTATAAGCTGGGGATAATAACACTACCTGCCTCATAGGGTTGCTGTGAGGGCCGGTGGATTCTTCGACCTAAAGTGCTCACGTCTGCCCAGCACGCAGGAAGCATTATGTAAGTGCGACTTATTAGGGAAGCCAGGAGTGTGCAAATAAAGTAAGACAGTGAAAGAGAAAATGAAGGGCACAGGGGAGTGTGGGCTGAACATGCTGCAATCAGTTACAGGACGACAACCAGTGTGCAGACATTATGGAAAACGCCACCCCTCACACTTCTGGCTAAAAACCTGACACTCGAGCGATCTAGGAGAATTCCACTTTACTGTCAATCTTAGACAGCGTTAGGGTAGAAGCCTACTGAGACTTTAACTTTTAAAAGTGTTTTCACTTCTGAAACGCCAGAATCCTTCCTATTAGCCCGAGCATCAGAGTGCCTTTGCGTCTGGGCTCCTACCTGCTGCAGCACACAGAACACGGACAGCAAGCGCCAGCCTCTCTCGAGAACCACCCTCGCTGAGGCGATTAACGCCTATACCATGACTTGAAATCATGTAATTTGTCCAAGAAGAGAAACCAATTAATTTTAAAAACAGACAATCTAACCTCAAACCATCCTTAAAAGCCTCTCTGCAGTTTTATGGTAACTCCACCCAATTATTATCTTTTCCTTTTTAGGTAACCCAGGGAAAAACCTCAGGCTGCCCTTTTCTGTTCTAAATGACTGGTGGTTGGAGAGAAATCTCTCAAAAAGTTTCTGTAAATCCTCCAACCTTAAGAAAGTATGATCTTTTCATTGAGGGTATCTTTGGCTTCAAGAGCTCAGGAAAGATCGAGTGTTCTGGAACGGGAATCATGATTCACCATCCTGGGGGACCTGGGGGAGGGGCGGGGTGCCTTAGTGATGGGAAAGAAGTAAAGGAGACACTGCTGAGGAAGCAAGCTGGCCCTCCTTCCGAGACAGAAACAGGTCAAGCTCCTTATTTTCATAAGCAAATGTCAACTTTGCCATCGACGAGTTTGTTACCAGGAGCAAAGAATGCTCCCTTAATTGAAACCACAGAACATTTGCAGAGGTCCTTGCCAGCAAGCTCAATTTTCAATGCACGGATAACCAACTCTTGCTAAAGCACAGATACAACAACTGAAACTGGAGAGAGCCAAGTAAGCTATCATCTTTTCCTCCGGGCCTCTAAACACTATCCCTACACCGAGTTAAATCACAGTTAAGTGATGCAGCTGGACAATATTAGCTTCGCTAAGGAATGCCTTTGCTGACTCAGGACTTCATAGTCTTCCTTTCTGTTATCATTTTAAGAAAAACTACATAAAATACATTTGTGTACAAAACTGCATCCACAGCGTAACTCCCATCCTAAGTTCACATTCATAATACATGGGTAAATTTAACAAGCAGGCAAGGGTACATCCCTGTGATGTGTACTATTAAGGGAACAAAAGTACACATACAAAAATAAAATATTTTACAATTTTACCCCAGAGTGTTTACTGTGGTTATTTTTGGATGGAGGATCAGAAGACATTTAATTTTCTTCATATTTTCTACATTTTCTAAATTTTCTGCAACAAATAAGTATAGTCAGAGCTGGGGGGAAAGTTTTTTGTTTTTTGTTTAAATCTGGAAAAAAACTTTAAGCTAGAAAGCATCCACAGAAATGAAAAGATTTGACATCAGAAAATGCTACTTTTGTAATAAACATTTTTATATAGAATGGACAAAAACTAAAAGAAAAATGGAGTGAGATTGAGTACTTTCACATCTTTAAAATTTTAATAGCTACAGTAATTTTTACAAGTAAAAAGGGGAGATCTTCTGTGATTTCCCCAAAAGGACAACTAAATACATTGCCAGACAGTTATAGTGGTAAGTTTGAAAGGACTCATATTGATCAAATCATCTCAGAATTTGGAGTCATGGAAGGGAGAACATCATTTTTTCCCCTTATAGAACTGATAGATAATAGGAATTAAAGGCATATGTTTATATTCTTTCCTATAACAGAAGAAATTTAATAACTTAACCAAAAGGAATACAGCATGAAAACAAGAGCAAGAAAATAAAGCCAAAGAAAAACAAAAGTAGTCAGAGCGGGGTACCAGTACTGGTACCAGGGATGGCGAAATCCTGGTAGGGGCTGCCTACTCAGCTCTATGCCCGTGGGAAACAGGGAACCAACTGGAGTCCTCTGAAAAGATGCCACCCTGAAGGGGGAGCCCACGTGGTGAGACCAACTGCCATCACATGGTCTCTCTGTCTGATAATGGTGGGTCCCAACCAGCAGGCAACCAAGAGATGTTGCAGGACTCTGTCCCACTGCTCAGGGTTAAGTAAGAGGGATATTCCAGACACTAAGACCTGACAGAAACTTGTCCCGCAGGGTCCAGGGGAGGGAAAGGAAGTCACAGGTAGTGAGTGTCCTTATAGGAAGCACAAGTTTGATGGAGCAGCAGTCTGAGCTCACCCTCCCAAAAAAGTACATGGAGGGCAATTCTTTGCTGCCAGTCAGAGCAGCCATGCACTTGAACTTGATCAGACCTTGGGAAAACTCAGAGGTCTTCCAAAGCTACCAAGTGGTAACTCAAGGCCTCTCCTGGAGCTGAAGGAATGCCCTCGGGCCGGATGCTGTAAGCATTACTCAGTCCATTATCTCTGTCCTGTGCGGGTATGAGGATGGAGCATACTGAGCTGGTTTCTCTTCTTCTTATGTGGTTTCCGGATACATGGCTTCCTCTTTTAAAGTCTCTAACTGCCTTACTGCGTAAACTTATGACGTGAGCAATCTCAATTCTTTTGGAAGTAGGTGGGGAAAGAGAACAGAAATCATAAAACAGTGGGAAAAAAAATTTTTTTTAAGACAAATCAAATTATACTCTTTACCACTAATCCTAAAAAGTGGGCCTAAGGTGAAAAGAAGCATTAAGACTTTTTTTCCTCCTGCCGGGTGGATTACAGCTTTCCACCTCAACAATGGCCTGGGCACTAGCCCAGGAGGCAGTTCCAAGATATTAAGGGCTACCAGCAACCTGTCCTTTGAGCCCAGGTTCACAGCAAACAATGGAAATACTCTTCAGCACAGACCACAAAAACGCCCTCTTTGAAACCTAAGAATTAAAATTCGGAGTGTTAATAATAGAAGGCGAATTCTGGTCTCATGATACATTTCCAAAGCTTCAAATGTTGGAGAGCGACCTTAGATGGTTTGTTTTGCCACCGTACATTTAAAAGTGTAAATATGCAACTAATTCTTAATCACACATGAAAAAAATTCATTTCAAATTTAAATCTAAGCAAACAAAGCCACACAAAAAACAGCAGCAACAAAAAGTGTTCTTCGACACAAACAATAAAACCACCCTGAACCCACTTTGGCCGACCGCTTTTGCAAGTCAGTCTCCTGTACCAAGGCACTTCCTGGTATCAACCCGCTGAACAGCAGCCCACAGCCACCCTTCAGCCAAGCAGTCACCTGGTGCAGGGCACTGCGCTGCGGGCATGAGAAACTCAGCCTGTGACAATTCTATGCAGTGTGCGGTACCGTTACCCACATTTCACAGATGATGAAACTGGGGCGCAAGGCTAGGTAAATAACTTCCCGTGATCATAGAGCTAATAAATGTTGAAGCCAGAACTCAAATGGGGTCTGATTCCAAAGCCTCTGCTGCCGCCTTCATCCCGCACACTTTTTTCCAGGTTATCACCCACATTTTCTTTGCAGTCCCTCCTCCATTGAGAAGGCTGAGAAAACAGTCATCCCAGAAAAGGAGGGCAACCTTACACCCACTTCAGCCACTTCCACTGCGTCTGCCTGGCAGAAACCTGTCCACTGAGGACACCTCTTCAGAGTCTGAGCTGGATTAGTTGAAAGTCAGTCAGAAGACTCTACTCTGAAGGTAGCTTCTGAAAGCCTCATTCCGTTTGGGTCCCTTCACTACTGTAAATCCTGCCAGATCACTTTCAGTAGGCTGGAAACAGAAGAAAATCCCAACACAAAAGCAGCCCTCACACCTAGGCTCAACTTACAAAGCAATTGTTTTAATGCCACGGACAAATATATTTTCAACAATCCTCAGATGCTGGGTTTGCAAACCCAGGGTCGACACCAAATCAGCAGAATACACCTTTAAAAAAAACCCACAAAACTTTTTATTTATTTATTTGGATGGGGGAGGAGAGGGGGAACCATTTTGCAGGGGAGGGCAAAGGGAGAGGAAGAAGCAGGCTCCACATAGGCGAGGCTCGATCCCAGGACCCCAGGATCATGACCTGAGCCAAAGGCAGACACTTAACTGACTGAGCCACCCAGAAGCCCCATACCTTCTTCTTTTTAATCATCCACAAACCAAGGTACTTGGTTACAGAACAAATATCACAACTACAGAGGTTTTAGAAATGACACCTAGTTAAGATGAGTAGATGGGAGAGCTTCATTACTTTAAATCGTAACTAAATTTCTTGTTCCCCCAATTCCACCCACATGCAGGACAGATGGAGACACTGAATATTTACATTCGTGTGTGGAAGCCAGGGCCCTCACATTAAAAATTCTGTCACCTGATTCTCCCAAGCACTACCTGGAATTGTGAAGTTACGGAACTAAGGTAAATACAGTTACAGTATCCGAATACTTTATCAGGACAGGATTAACTGCTACTTACTGAAACCAGAATGATCTCAGACCCAAGCCCAGGGCACCACCTGTGCCCAGCACCACTGCAGGCACCTACAATTCAACACACTCAAAACTGCACTTCCATTCCCTTCCAAGAGCTGTCCTCTCCTCCTCTTTTTTTTTTTTTTTTTTTATGCTCTAGTTCTGTAGCTTTACTACAAAGTAAGTGTTCACTGCAGAAAAACTCAAAAGGGCCAAGAAGAATATGAAAAATCACTGAACATCACTGTGTATACATTCTGTCACATTTTCTTTTCTATACTACACATACAGATTATTTTCTTTGATTTTAAACAAGAGTGGCTTCATACCCAGAATATAATTTTATACCCTAGTCTTGCTTAATTTAAATATATTGTGAATCGCTCTTCATTTCAGAACACATATTTCAGCCACATCGTTTTTGTGGCTAGAGAAGTGGGTCACAATATGGATAAATCAGCAAAATCAATTATGGTCCACAGTTCCTAATGCAGGACACCAAAGACATTGAAATTTCCGGGCGCCTGGGTGGCTCAGTCATTAAGTGTCTGCCTTCGGCTCAGGTCATCATCCAGGGTCCTGGGATGGAGCCCCGCATCAGGCTCCCTGCTCCAGCCTCAGTCTGTGAAGGAGCAGCCTTCACTACTTCCTGCTCTTCCACATTTCCAGGAACCTGTTGTCTCTGCCTTGAAAACTCCTTCAAGACTAAGTGAGGGAAAGGGGGCAGGAGTGTGTGGGCAAGGCCCTTCCTGATCCCCTTCATAATCAGTGCAGGCCTCTTTGTGCTGTTGTCCCCACAGCAGTTAAGGTTCAGGCACCCCGTAGGCCCTCCTCATCAGTATTACCATTTCTTTCCCTCCCTAGAAGACACACCCTGCCAGGATAGAACTATTAATCTGTTTTCAATACAGAGCAGCTTAATGAAGGGAAAAGGGAAGTGAAACTAGCCATGTGATGAAAACACAACCGTGTATAAACTTCTGCTGACAACCACAGCTATCCTTGCAATATTCTAACTATTTGAGGGCACCAAGATCTGGAACCATGACATAAAAAGCTAAACTCACGTTCAGGGCTTGCAGAGTCCTCCAGTCACCTTAGACAGGTAATTCACAATGTGAAAGGGGTTGTGCTCAAAAGTTCATTTACAGGTCAGTTATCTGGATTATAGAAGGCAGTGAGTTTTTGCCAAACTGAATTCTAGCTGAGAAAGTATTACTCTAAACTGTTTCAAGATAAGCATGGTTTACTGAGTTCAAGAGTAAGAAAAGGGACTCAGGTTTGCTCATTAAGGTTGGTAAAAGAACAGTGTGCCTTCACTGAAAGCATTCGGAAGAGGCCATTAACTACTACAACATCTTGCAACAAGATTCCTATAGCTACAGCTAGTGTTTCTCAAACTTTCTTCCCACAGTTCCCTACAGACTGATGCTAATCTTTAATGGTGCCCTTTATCACTCCCAGGGCAAAGAAGGGAAACCATCCACCGCTTTCCTCTGAGAAAGTGGAGAAAGAACAAAACGGTTCCCCATCTTCAGCCCAGGGGAGGTAAAAACCAAGACAAATATAAGGTGTTGGATTAGCTTAGAGTTCTGGGCAAAAGAAAGGACTAAAAAGCAAAGTATGCATGTTTTCTCTTTTTTATCAAACCATTAATTAAAAAGAAAATCCAAATGGTATCAAAACTCTCCCGGCAAGAACAGGTAAGTGTAGCCAAGAAATGTTTGAAACAGAAGAGGAACAAAGAGGAACTTGTCTACCGGATATTAAAAAATTATTCGACTTCCAATAATTTCAAAGGGTGGTACTGGCATAAGAACAGAGGGAAAGATCACTGGAACAGAATAAGAAGTCCAAAACATACCCAGGAATTTTGAGTATGATGAAGATGGCATTTCATACTGGTAGGGAAAAGGGAGCTTATTAAACAGATGCTGCTAAGACAATGTACTGTTTGGGGGGGAAATGAGATTGAGATGATTTCTACCCTTTCTAGAATCAGGGGGAAAAAAATATTGCTTTTTAAATCTCTCCAGGAGGACACCTGGGTGGCTCAGATGGTTGAGTGCCTGCCTTCACCTCAGGTCATGTTCTCCAGGTTCTGGAATGGAGCCCCACATCGGGCTCCCAGGTTGGCGGGGAGCCTGCTTCTCCCTCTTCTCCCTCTCCCTCTGCTTTTCCCCATGCTTGTGATCTCTCTGCCTCTCCCTCTCAAATTATTAAAAAAATCTTTAAAAAAAAATCTCTCCAGGGCATTAATTTTTTGAGCTTGGGACAGGGAAGGGTGGGGGGAACCCCAAAATCAGAAAAGTAAAAACTGAACTACATGAATTTCTATCAAACTAAGAACAAAGGAAAAAATACAGAAATAATATGAACTGTAGCTAGTAACAAAAGACACAAGGAACACAGGGGATCTGATGATCTGTTACTACCTGGCACAATACATCCCTCTGGAGGAATCAGGTACCATTCCGAAGTGAAATGACCGAGAATACAAATACTCTGATGAGTCCAAACAACTTTCCTGATGCATTTGCAGAACCCCAGCAACCCAGAGGCCTCCGGCAAGCTTCAGAGCTCCAGCACCATAGCCACCTCAGATGTAAATCTTTTCTCAATCTCTTCATAAATTCACTGCATTTACAAAGCTAAGGATACATCCACCTGCATGTCTAAAGGCCTTCTTCAAACTTTTCCTGTGCAAAACTAGACCTGTTGACTCACGTCCTTACCCAGCTCAGTAAGTAATACAACCACTCACACTTGTCTTTCAAGGCAAGACCCTGGAAGGCACTATTGATGCCTCACCACTCAACCCGCGTTCAGTCAGCACATCTGAGCTCTGCTCCAGCAGATCCCCTGGAATTCTCCACATCTTTCCATGGCCACAGCCACCACAGCCGCCCCCTGCCACCACCACCTCCAGCCAGACCACCTCCTAAAATCTCCTGCTTCTCTACAATCCGATCTCCACACAATGGGCAGAATTAACTTTTAGAACATAACGCCATCACCTCCCTTTCCTGTCTAAACCCTCCAAAGGCTTTCTAATTCACCTAGGAAATATTCCAGGAGACCAGACATTATCAGGCCTCATCCGCTTTCTTTTATTTCCCTTCTTTTATTCCCTTCCAAGGTGGTTGTTGTCTGTAACCTATCAGCTCTTCCCTCTGCTCCCCTGCTCCTCAGTGATACTCACACAACAAGTTCCTCACCACCAGACTGCAGCCCAAATCCTAAGTTCTCTAGACACCACCCCACTCTTTCCTTACCATTTTATTTTCTCCATAGTGCCCATCATTAACTCTTTCAGCATCTTGGTTCCCACTAATACAGAAGCGCCACGAGAACAAGCATCTTCACCATTGTGTCCTCGACAGAGTCTCGACACAGAGGACCCATGTATGTATTTGTTGAATAAAGGGATGAATCTTAAGTGTAACTGAGTACTTTTAGGAACCAGGATCACTCCTATGAACTTAACAGCTATGGTGTCTGCTCAGGGCCTATGGAAGAAACTAGCCCTGGTCAGACTCTGATCAGCTACACTTTGAGGTTTGTTGTGCCTGGTTTTTAAAAGCTGTTTCTTGGGGCACCTGGGTGGCTCAGTAGGTAAGCCTTTGCCTTTGGCTCAGGTCATGACCCCAGGGTCCTGGGATCAAGTCCCGAAGGAGATTCCCTGCTCAGCGGGCTCCCTTCTCAGCAGGAAGCCTGCTTCTCTCTCTCTCTCCCTGCTGCTTGTGTTCTGTCTCTGGCTGTCTCTCTCTGTCAAATAAATAAATAAATTATATATATATATATATATATATATATATATATATGTATATACACACATATATAGAAGCTGTTTCTTGCATGCTATCAGCCGTTGCTGCACTGCTAACATTCCTTGGTGGCCCTTCTCCCCACTTCAAGCATTTGGCAGGTCGAGAAAGTACAAGTCTGCAATGATAGGGCTGTTCCATCATTAAAATGCACTAACTTTAGTGCAGACAGGTATAGCTCATTGAATTTCCCAAAGGCTTTAGATTTCCCTTCTGGACCTCGAACAATTACTAGTAGCCAGACCTAAATTCTGATATTTTCAGTACCTTAGCATAAGATTACTAAAAATGCCAGCATCTCCTTACATCCATAAAGCCAAACTAATTTTCTTTGAAAAGAAAAAAAAAATTAGACTAAAAAACATTCAAGTTTTTCTAAAGGTATAGAATGAATTTGCCTCTTAGGAGAGAAGTTAGAACTGAGCACACCCAGTGCCAAACTACAGTTCTACCTGTTAAGATTCAAACCGACTTTTATGCCAAACAGCGTGCAACTTCCATTTTAAGAGCTGAGTGTGGAGTTTCGGCCTGGGTTGCAAAGCACAGCAGAGCCATAATCATAAGTTACACACTGTAACCTCCATCCCAATTCAGGCCTTCCCCCAAAGTTCCTTAAGACTAAAACTGCATTGGGCCATCTCCTGCAAATGGCCTAAACAGAGGCTTGAGGCAGAGGATCTTAATGGGAAAGCTAAGTCCACCCCCAAGCTTCAAGTAATGGGACTTTTTGAGATCAAAAGATGAAAGAGCTGCAGGAAAGCTGACAGATGCCTGGGTAGGATAAACTGTTTCCTCATAAGGGTTTTCCCTTTATCAGAAAGGCAGAGTTGTCACAAAGGAGGAAGAACTGGGGCCAGATGGCAAATTGTGTGTCTACTTTCCATTAAGTGTCCAAAAGAAAATAAACAATGAGATAAAAATCCTGCATCCAAAAAAGATGAGGTAGGAGACTTGGAAAAGGAGACCAAAAATCAGAGTGTCAAGCGTGGGCTTAGGGAAAAGATCATCTCCAAGTGTAGAAGAGTAGGTCCAGTTTGTGTTACATTTTCTGAGTACTGCTGGTGTACCAGGACCCCTACTGGTTTGTCTATACTGACTCTGAATCCATGAAAATATATCTGTTTGGTGGGCAATATAATATTTGTCCAAACTACTTTGATAATCATCTCCAGAGTTGCAAGTTCGCAGGGCTTGTCACCCAATGGCAGTCATGTGGGCTTACATTTCAAAACCATTCTCTGAACAATTTATACAGCCCATCCCTGATTTCAGATGTAGCCATTTCTCTTGGCAAAAAGAACCATCTGCATAAAATTCCAGGTAATTCATGGAGGATCTGGGAGTAAATCTTCACCTGAGGACTCCTAAATCACTAACACAGTCTAATTTTATACTAAGTGACTACATTCTAAGGTTTTTCAGGCACTCAGTATCCTTCCCGGCAGAACCTAGGCTCTGGACTTAAATATGATCCTCACAGAAAGATGCAGGAATGGGGAGTCAATGCACTGAGAGTGCTGCCATTCTCCATTGCTCTTTGTCTTCTTTTTCAATCTTGTACTTCTTCCCTTAGAGGAATAAAGATCCATATATGTTTTTCCCCTCATATCTAATGCCTGCACATTTAGACCAGGATTAAATTTAAAAGCCAAAGTTTCAAAGGATTGGTTATAAATTAAGAACCAATAGGAACCGGGGCACCTGGTTGGCTCAGTGGGTTAAAGCCTCTGCATTCAGCTCAGGTCATGATCTCAGAGTCCTGGGATTGAGCCCTGCATCGGGGCTCTCTGCTCAGCAGGAAGCCTGCTTCCTCCTCTCTCTCTCTCTCTGCCTGCCTCTCTGCCTGTGTTCTCTGTCTGTCAAATAAATAAATAAAATCTTAAAAAAAAAAAAGAAAAAAAAAGAACCAAGAGCAACCAGCTTGGCCTTGCTCAGCGCTGAGGGCTCTAAAGTTCCTTCTCAGAGGACCTCCCTGCGTTGGTTTGTTCTGTGGCTGGATGAATCCCAAATCTTCTCCACATGGAGAGCATTTCTGTACTTTACACATACAAGGTTCCATTAAATCCCTTTACTGGACCCACACCCTTCTCCTACCTCAAATTCACTCCAGCACAAATCTGCCATTCCAAAATCATCACCCTTCTAAAGGTTACTTTGGTTAATCCCTCTGTTAATCCTGAACATGATTCCAGTCACTTTTATGACTCATATGGCCAACAAGGACCCAGATACTGGATAACACACACACATCCCCAAACGGAGATAGTTAAGCCCGAATCTACCATGGGCCAAGAACTACTTTTCCCAAGGTTCTCTTTCCATTAACTCAACAGACTGGTGGATCGAGTATGTAGCTGGCAGCCCCTTGATATCTACAAGTATGCTATGTTAGAGCTCTAACTACATTAACTTACCTCCCCTCTCGCTCTGCAAGAGCAAAGGTACCTATTTCAGAGAATCAAACGATAACCATCACTGCCACTACTATCACAGATACTGTGTCCTAAGAGTTTCCCAACAACCTTTCGAGGGAGGTATGTTCAGTCAGACCTATTTAACAAAGAAGGCGGCTTGGACGGAGAAAGCTGAAGTGCCTTACACAAAGTCAGGCTGAGGACCACACCCACGGGAGCCAACCTGGTCCACCTGACCCCAAAGCCCATACTCTTGGGCGTCGCATTCACCATCCCGCCTCTGACCTCTGTTTCCAATGTCTGACAACCATAGCCCAAGGGGCACCCCGATCCCACACGAACCCCGGGAGCTTGCGGTCTGGAAAGCAGGAAGAGGCTCAAGCCAAGAGAGTACCGGCAGGGCCGCCCACCGGGATGCTGAATACAGGAGTCGGAGTCCAAGCAGCAGGGACTCACTCACCTGTAGGCGGCCACGGCGCGGGTCTGCAGGTATTTCTGGGCGGTCATGACTCCCACGAAGAGAAAGTTACTGTCGCGCGGGCCGCCATCCGAGGCCGGGCCGTGAGGCCAGAGCTGCGCCCCGCGCGCCCCGCTGGCCTGGGAAGCCGCCGCCGCCGCCTGCCCTGGCCGGCAGCCCTCGGGGCTGGCTCGGCGCCGCGGGCCCGCTCGCTTCAGCTCAGAGGCGCGGGGCAGGACGAGCCGCGAGGCCAGCACGAAGCCCAGCACGAGCCCGAGCAGCACGCTGAGCCAGGCGCGCCGGCCGCGCGCGGCCATGCCCGTGCCGCTCTGCCCGCCGGGCCGCCGCCGCCGCCGCAGGCTCCGCGCGCCCTCAGCCCGCCGCCCCCGCCCGCGGAGGCCAGCCCGCCCTAGCGCCTCGAGGCCCGGCCCGGGCAGCGCCGCGGCCGCCGCGGGCCCGCCGCGCCCATCGTGGCCCCCGAGCCGTCCGTAGGCCCCACGCCGCCGCTTTGTTCCGCACGCCCACCCCCACCGCCTCGGCCTGCGCCTTTAAGAGGGGACCATGCCCAGCGCGCGCCGGTGGCGGCTCGAGCGCGACGCGGCGGCGGCTCTTCCCGCTCGCGCGCGAGGGCGCGGGGCCAGCGCGACGGCGACCGCTGTGGCAGCGGAGTCCGCACCCCCGTCCCGCCCCGCCCGCGTCTCTCGGCTGGCTCGGCTCCGCTAGCGCTGCGCCCGCCCCCGTCCTCTTCGTGGCCGGCGCCGCCGCCGCAGCTGCACATCCTCCGGCTTAGCTCGCCATTGCAACAGGAGCCCCTCACGTCACGCACGGCGCGTTATGAAGGGGCCCCAGCGGCGGCGGAGCCTGGCCCCTCTCGGGATCCGTCCGCGCCGCCGGATTGGCGCAAAAGTGAATGGGGGGCGGTTCACGTGGCCAAAGTTTGACAAAAAAAAAAAAAAAAAAGCCTCCCGGCGCGCGCGGCCCCCGCCCCGCTCCGCCCCGCCCGCACGGTCTGCGGCTCGGCCGCGGGGGTGGAGGGGGCGTGGGGCCGGGCTGGGCGCGGGCGGGGGCCCGGACCGCGGCGCCCTGCAGCCCGTTATCCGCCCGGCGACCACGCCCCCGCCGGTCCGCGCTCGGGCTCCTGGCGGCGGCGCCCAGCACCGGCCCCAGGGTGTCCCCTCCCGGGGACCGTGCCCGCCAGGCGGCCCCATCCTGAGAGATGCACTGCCAGCGCGAAGCTGAAGAGGGATCTTTGAAGAAGGGGCTTCTTGGTCCCCGAACTCGGCACGAAGCGCTCGTGCCCTCTCTGAAACTGTCCTCAGATAAACCCCGCTCCCCACGCCCTGCCCTTCAGCCAGGCGGACCTGAGCGTCTACCTTGTCCGCGTCTTCCCGATTCACACTGTACCTTTGTTCCCGCCGTTCTGTGGGCAGGAGCGAGCGCATATAGAATAAACAGTTCAGGAGCCGTTTGAGACGTGCATGCTTGGAGAGTGAACCGTGAATTCACTTACCTGTTCCCTGTCCCTAGTTTCTAAGTTAAAAAAAAAAAAAAAAAAAAAAAAAAAAAAAAAAAAAAAAGGCCATATTTAATGTCCAAGCTCCTAACAGTGCTAGCATTTAATGGATGTTGGAGAAATGGTAGGTGATGTTAATCCTGTGGATGGTAAACACTACTTTTATTTACATTCTTTGTGGGCAGATAGTCGGTTAGCACCCCAAACCTACCTGAATCTTTGTCAATATTTTTACACAGTTCATCCATAAAAATGCAGTGGATTTCTAAGACAGGTTTTGAATAACGGATTCTCTAGGATGGAGTTTAAATTTTATACATTTCCTCTTTAGGGGGTACAAAAAAACTCAGCTAAAGCTACAAAAGCTGAGAAAGTGTCCATACAACAAATGTTTGTATAGAGCAAATATTAGTCTTGTTACCTAGTCGCCAATACGTCGGGGTTTTCTAATGAAACTCCTGGAGAGCAAAGTGTTTTCCTGGGCCTGAGAGGTCCCCTTCATTTCCCCCAAATGAATCCAGGAATTAGGGACAGAAAGTAAGCATGCTTGGGGGTAATCCTTTGGATCTTTCCTTGTTGTTAATATGACCAAATGTTTGAGATAATACACAGCTGAACTTGGTAAGTTGTGGGAGATACAGACACAATCTCTGCAACTGAATGGCGGTCACTGTTGTTTTATTCCTTGGATATTACCACATTCTTTGGCACTTATTATTTATGTCAAAAATAGTCCATTACCCACCTTCCCCACAGACTCCCTCCCTAAGAGGTGATCCACATCTAAAAATAAAATACTCATTATGCAGTGAACACAGGACTCCAGCAGTAGTCTCGGGAAAAATACAGAACATATAACCATGAATTATAGGCTCAAAAACCATCCAAAGGGGTTTCCAGTAAGACCATAAGCCACAAATGCCAAGTAGTCACCAGATGCCCCAAATTCAGCAACAGCCCCATAATTCACAATGATTTCCATAAAGCAGGAATCTGGCAAGACACAGATGTTCGATCTGGTGACATACTGAATGAGTTCAATATTTTCTAACCTGCTTTAAACGTCTCTGTATGTCCTCTTCTAGACTGAAATCTGATGAAAAGTACATAAACATGTGATGAAACTTAACGTTGTAAGGATGTGGAATGTTTTGTCCTCCTCGATTCCTTGGTTCCTACTTGTCCCTGTGCCCCCTAGATCAATAACGTCACCTGCCTCATCTGGGGTCTCAATGGAAGTGTCTCCTTCATGATTTAGAAGACTCCCTGTTCTCCATAAAGCCTGGCCCTGAAGGTAGAGCAGCCTGGACTGGGAAAATAGGACACAGGTGAATTCCTCCAAGGAAAAGCAGAGGAATGCCAGTCCAGGGGATGGTGGGAGGGAGGAGCCAAGGACCTGTAAGTCAGCCAGGGACCCCAGGAGCCTCCATACTGGGTCAGGGGCCACTTCCCTCCATACTGGGTCAGGGCACACCTCCATACTGGGGACAGAGAGGGGAAGCAGCAGCTGAATTGCTGAGGCAATTTTCCTGGGGAAGCTTCTAAAGGTGTCCTACCCATCAAGGGCCCCCTTTGAGGCCTGAATCAGGAGGCAGAGCTATCCTGGGTGGGGATTTCATAGCCGGAGGCCAATGCCTGGAACCAAGGACTTCAGTGACAGCCAAAGACCCAAAGGGCCAAAGAGGGTCGGTAAGTCCAGTATGGAAGCCTGCCTGTTAGATACCAGCCCTGCCAGTCCCTGCACCATCATTACCGGCAAGGATCTAGGGAGATGGGGTTTCATAGGCATTTTGCCTCAGTAAACTGAGGGAGGAACGATTTCTCAATTTCACAGTACCAGGAGCCCTCTTAATTTAAGGGACTCATTGACCATTTTTCTCATTTAAAAAGGGGGTAGTGGGGCACCTTGGGTGGCTAAGATACTTAAGCGTCTGCCTTTGGCTCAGGTCATGATCCCCAGGCCCTGGAATCGAGCCTCATGTCTGGCTCCCAGCTCAGCGGGGAGACTGCTTCTCCCTCTGCCTCTCCCCCTGCTTGTGCTCTCTCTCTCTCTCCCCCTCTGTGTGTGTGTCTGTATATCTTCCGAATGAATAGATAAAACCTTTAAAAAACAAAAAAGAGGTAGTGGTGGGGCACGCGGGTGGCTAAGACAGTTTAACATCGACCTTCCGCTCAGGTCACCATCTCAGGTTCCTGAGACCAAGCCTTGGGAAGGGGGTTCCCTGCTAAGTGGGGAGTCTGCTTCTCCCTCCGCTCCTCCCCCTACTGGTGCGCGCGCTCGCTCTCTCTCGCTCTCTCTCAAATAAATAAATGAAATATTTAAAAAGAAAAAAAGGGGGGGCAGTGTTAACCACAATCAGAAAAACTTGTAAGGGAAACCCCAAACCAGAGAGTTATTAAAGGATGACGTCTCCCCGCTGCATACACCCCACCTGAGATGGGGGCCGGGGCTGGGTCAAGTACAGAGTGGGCGTTCCGGTCTTCCTTCTGTGTGAGGAAGTCCCATCGGGACTCGCTGTGTCCCCACTCAGGGTCTCAGTGTTCTGGTGTCCCAACGGGTCTTTCCACGGATCTCGTTTTAAAAGTTCTTTCTCAGTGATTCTCAACTGACATTTAGAAATTTGCTCAAAAAACGCCACATGATCTAACTTCCTGTCTGCTTTCATGCAGTGTGATTCTCTATGACATGTAATTAAAATTCATCTCCACCTACGTTCCTGAACACTTTCTCACAAATTGGAACTCTGTCTCCACACGCGTTACATTTTTTTCTGTTGCTAATACATTGAACGCCTGTAACAGGTATAACATTTCATATAATTTGCAGCAATTTCTTGGAAACCCTTGGTAAATACCTCAATTGTCTGTTGGCAGCAAGCCTTGAGCAACTGACAGAGTTCCCTGTAAGGGCTTCTTTAAAGACGCAGCCCCTGGACTCCTGCCGCAGACAGGGGGCCCTGCAAAAAAGGGTGGTAATCATTTTTAAAACCTTTAGAAATACCTCTTTTGAGAAGGAGCAAATGCAGGCGAGGGAGTTGTAATAATCCGTCTTTTCAGAAGTTCTGTTCAGTCCCTGCAAAGAAGAAAATCTATAATGACCATTTTACTAAGATTGCCACTTAACCTCTATTAACCCAATAAAACTTTGCTTTATTATTAATGCCACTATTAAACGGGCATTTAAGGTCCTCATTAGCTAATTACTTTGCTCAATATTTCCTTCTGTTTGCAGCATTTCCAGGCAGACGCAGGAAAGGGCAATCGACTGTGGCTTATGTTCTGGCTTCCAGATGGGAGTGGATCCGACACTGGTCATGTTAGAATGTTCTTCATGCTTCTTTGGTCTGCTTATCAGCTTTGTCCATTCCTTCTGTCAGATACTGAGTCATTATGTGTGTGTTTGAGAGACAGAAGAAATTCAGCACGACTCTGTGTGCTGGCCGGATGGGATGTAATCTCACTAACTAGAAAACATTGGCTGACGCCAGCACAGGCTGCTATTGAGAAACTGCCTGAATGTTCTCTGGAAGATAACCTCCCCACAGAGGCTGGGGACAGTTTGCTTCTAGGCTAAGACTTAATCCCTGAATAGCAGAGAAGTTTGCCTTTCCCATCCATTGCCAAGAAATGCCATTTATCTTCAGAGCGGTGCCAGAGTTTCCACAGCTGGAAAGTTTGCACAAAGACAAAGCTTCCATTCCACTGGGGGGAGGGAGTGTCACGCCCCCACCCACCACCAGAACCCAGTCACTGGTCAGCTAGCCAGCAGCATCACCACCTGAGGACCGCATACAGTGGTCAGGCCTGAGCGCCTCGCGGAAATGTTCCATCAACGTGCAGTTTGGACTCTTCTCTGTTTTACTCATGGCCTAATGAAGCATAAAATTGCTTGGGAAATAAAATATTCAAGCTGCAGGAGAAGGTTTGAGCTCTGAATGGAGGCAGCAGAAATTCAGATCCACAAACACACGAAGGGCAAAGCAAGAATGGGAAAACATCCACCAGCTCAAATGATCCCATGCCGTTGACCTTGCACACACCCTGGGGTCACGCCCACGCCAGGGTCATAAACACTCCCATGCCCATCTGATGAGTTAGAAGGGTGATTATCCAGACCTGGTATTAAGGTCTCTACAGGAGTTCGAAATAAAAATGGTACGTGATGCACTCTGTTGGAGAGTCTGGAGGAAGACACTTTCTGACAGTCTGGGAGCGAAGTCATACCCACTTAGAGAGCGATTTGGTCAAAATGGCAAGTTATGAGTTCATTGAGTTTTGACCCAGCAATGCCACTTCTGGGAATTTGTTCTCCCGCCATACAAGTACAAAATGACCCTTGTCCATAGTTATTCTCTGCCGCAGTGTTTGTGGCACTAAAAGATGAGACCCAAGTGTCCGTTTCATTTCATGGGGAATAGACAAAGAAACAACAACCCAGAGAATGAAATCATCTGCCGATGTCAAACAGAGCAAGGAAGCACTCTTTCCCCCCAAGAGGGGAGAGGGACAGAACAAAGAGCAAACAGAATAGGAATTTTTGTAGGGTTTTCATAACAAAACACCAGAAGAGAATGAAACCTGCAGGTTTGGGGGTACCTGGATGGCTCAATCCACTGAGTGTCCAACTCTTGATTTTGGCTCAGATCATGCTCCCTGGGTCTTGAGATCAAGCCCTGCGTTGGCAGGGAATCAGCTTGAGTTTCTCTCCCTCTGTATCCCCCTGCCCCGCTCACATGCTTACTCTCTTCCTCCATTAAATTAACAAATAAATAAATCTTTTTTTTTAATTAAAAAACAAAACAAAACAAAAACACCCTCCAAGTGTGGGGCTTGGTGGTTGAAAGGAAAAAAAGGGAGTGAGATTTCCCAGCGGGGACTTAAATTTTCATCTGTTTTTTTGTTACGTGATTGTATGATCTCTCAAACCCTCCAAGGAAAGGTACCAATTTCCCACCAGTTGAAGCCCGAAGATGATGTTAGCAGAGCACTGATGACCAAAGACCCTGGGTTCTCTCTGACACCTGATTTGGTGCAACCGCCCTTGTTTAATGGAAGTGGGACCAGGCACCCAGAGAGATGAAACCAGGTTAGCTCTGTGGGGGCCACCACCAGCCTATTAGCCAATACCCCAGGCCAGAATGTCTCAGATTCTAGGCAAAAATACCCCCAAGTTTCGTCTCTCACCACTTAAGGATCAGTTAAAATGGAAATTTCAGAGAGCTAACCAAAATTTTACTAGGCAGCTTTCCCTAACATCATTGCAAGTGTTGTATCAGCATGGAAAAGTCATTAAGAGCCTACTCAAACCATCAAAATGCCTATATTCTTTCAATTAGCAATAATCGCGCCTCGGATAAACCTCATTGGCTACGATACTGCCACTGCGCCTATATTCTTTCAGAATCTATTTCTCCACTTTTTTTTAAATCCTAGTTCCATCTTGTATTTTATTCCTGGTTCTTCTATAATCTTAGGGCTTAGTGCCTTGTCCTTTGTGTGTGTGTACCTTTAAGCATTCAAAAGAATCAATCTGTCCAAATTATTTTGGACTAACACAGTCTTAAACACAACAAAAGGGGGGGGTCGGGCATTATCAGAACATTGTGACAATGGCGCCCTCTTGTGGTGTATGGCTATTCCTGGTAAGTGCAGATCTGTAATCTTGGATCCAAAGAGAATAGTCAGATTTTTTATTTTATGGTTACTAATAACCTGTTTCTAATGACCTGACTTTACCAGAATCTTCCAAGGAGATACCCCGGTCTTGTATTTGTGTCCAACCATTTGGTGAAACTGTGACATGAGAGGAGTTGAGCTAAAGGGCCAGTTAGGATCGACCCCTTGCATCCTGAAGCTGAATGAGAAATGGGAAGTGTGACTGGTGTCTGTTTTAACGAGCTCCCCCATGAGATTTTGTTACTCAGAGAATTTTGAGAGCCAGGGATCTCTGCTTTCATGTGGGAAATGGGTCGATTTCACCCACCATGATAACGACGAGCCAATGTAAACGGATTGCACGTGGTAGTAGATGCTAAGGGAGGAGCTTTCTCCTGCATCTGCCTGGGATCACAGCTGCAGAGGAGTTCATACCGGAGAAGCTCATCTGCCGGCCCTTGAAGCCGATGTTTGAGGTCCAAACCTCGTCTTCACAATTCTCCTCCAAACACCACCACACATTTGCACTCGTATGAACTGTGGGTGATGTGGTCATCTGCTCATGTTTGCCTTTGTTGTGTCCCCCACAAGAAAGGCCCCCCACCCACACCTGAACTCAGAGGGCAGTCTGAAAATGTGCCCTCCCACCTGGCAAGTGCAGGAGGAGACTCAAAGCTAGTATGCTTTATTATCACAAGCTAGAAGTGGTCTTTTTAAATATCATTTGTTTCCATCATGACAAGTTACTCTAGAATCCCCATTTCCTATTTTCCTCATCCTCCTACCCACCTCCCTTCTGGGAACCTCAGGAGACATAGCTAGAAAAATCTTGCTACAGCCAGTGTTGGAGAGATTGCTGCCTGAGCTCTCTTCTAGGATTTTTATGGTTTCAGGTCTCACATCATTTCAGGTCTTGAACCCATTTTGAGTTCATTTTCGTATGTAGTGTGAAAAAGTGGTCCAGTTTCATTCCTTTGCACGTAACTGATCAGTTTTCCCAACACCATTTTTGAAGAGACTGTCTTTTCCCCCGTTAGCTATTCCTCCTTTGTCAAAAATTAACTCATATAATTGCTGCAAAAATTAACTCATATAATCTGGGTTCCGTGTTCTATTCTATAGATCCATGTGTCTGTTTTCATGCCAGTACCATACTGTTTTAATTACTACCACTGTGCAATATAACTTGAAATCTGGAGTTGTGATACCTCCACTTTTATTTTTATTTTTCAAGATTGCTTTGACTATTCAAGGTCTTCTGTGGTTCCATACAGATTTTAGGACTGTTCATTCTAGTTCTCTGAAAAATGCTGCTGGTATTTTGATAGGGATTTCATTAAATTTGTAGAGTGCTTTGGGTTGTATGGACATTTTAACAATATTTCTTTTTCCAATCCACGAGCCTGGAATGTCTTCACATTTCTTTATGTCATCTTGAGTTTCTTTTATCAGTGGTCTATAGTTTTCAGAAGACAGGTCTTTCACCTCTTTGGTTAAGTTTATTTCTAGATACTTTATTGGTTCTGGTGCAGCAATAAATGGGATTTTCTTAATTTTCACTTTCTGGTGCTTCATTGTTAGTGTATAGGAATACAACAGATTCCTGCTCATTGAGTCTGTATCCTGCAAATTTACTGAACTCGTTTATTAGTTTTAATAGTGTTTTGGTAGAGTCTTTAGTATTTCCTATATATATTATTATATCATCTGCGAATAGTGAGTGTTTTGCTTCTTCTTTACCAATTCAGATGCTTTCCATTTCTTTATGTTGTCTGACTGCTATGGCTAGGACTTCCAGTACTATGTTGAATAGAAGTGGTGAGAGTGGACATCACTGTCTTGTTCCTGGTATTAGGGGAAAGACTCTCAGTTTTTCACCATTGACTATGATGTTAGGTGTGGGTTTGTCATATATGCCCTTTATTATGTTGAAGTATGTTTCCTCTAAACCTACTTTGTTGAGGGTTTTTATCATGAATGGATGTTGTACTTTGTCAAATGCTTTTTCTGTATCTATGAACATGATGGTAGGGTGTTCTCTCTTTTTTTATTTTATTTATTTATCTGACAGAGAGAGACAACGAGAGAGGGAACACAAACAAGAGGAAGCAAGAAAGGGAGAAGCAGACCTCCCACCGAGGAGGGAACCTGACACAGAGCTGGATGCAAGGACTCCAGGACCATGAGCTGAGCCGAAGGCAGACGCTTAACGACTGAGCCACCGAGCAACCCCGATCGTAAGGTTTTTATCTTTTCTCTTCTTGATGTGATGTATCACACTGATCATTTTGTGAATGTTAAGCCACCCTGCTTCTGGGAATAAATCCCACTTGACTATGGTGTGTGATTCTTTTTAATATATTGTTGGATTTGGTTTCCTAGATAGCTTGTTGAGGATTTTTGAATCTTGATTCATGAGAGTTACTGGTCTGTAGTTCTCTTTCTTTGTGTGTCCTTATCTGGTTTTGGAATCAGGGTGATACTGGCCTCATAGAATGAACTTAGGAGTTTTCCTTCCTCTTGTAATCTTCGGAATAGTTTGAGAAAAATGGGTAGCAACTCTTCTTAAAATGTTCGGTAGAATGTCCCTGTGAAGCCACCTGGTCCTTGACTTTTGTCTGTTGGGAGTTTTTAATTATTGTCTCAATTCCTTTACTGGTGATTGGTCTGTTCAGATTTTCTATTTCTACTTATAGAAATTTGCCCATTTCTTCTAAGTCGTCCAATTTGTTGGCATGTCGGTTTTCCAATATCCCATTACAATTGTTTGTGTTTCTGTGGTGTTGGTTGTTTTCTCCTCTTTCATCAGTAATTTTGTTTATTTGTGTCCTCTCACATTTTTGTAAGAATGATTCTTGCTAGAGGTTTATCAATTTTTTTTTTTTTTCAAAGAACCAGCTCCAGGCTTCATTGATCTATTCTATTGTTGTTGTTGTTGTTGTTTTTAATTCCCATATCATTTGTTTCCTCTCTCATCTCCACTATTTCCTTCCTTTTCCTGGGTTTGGATTTTGTTCTTCTCTTTCTAGCTTCTTTAGCTGTAAGTTCACGTTGTTTCATTGAGATCTTTCTTGCTTTTTTGAGGTAAGCCTGTGTTCCTATAAACTTCCCTCTTAGAACTCCTTTTGCTGCAACCCAAAGATTCTGGAGCATTTCGTTTTCATTTTCATTTGTTTCCATGTAAGTTTTTATTTCTTCTTTGATTCCCTGGCTAACCTGTTCATTCATCATTTAGTGCCATGTTATTTAACCTCCATATATTTATGGTCTTTCCAGGGTTTTTTTCTGGTAGTTGATTTCTAGTTTCATTGCGTTGTGGTCAGAAAAGATGCACGGCATGACTTCGATGCTTTTGAATGTGTTGGGGCTTGTTCTGTGGCCTAACATGTGATCTATTCTGGAAAATGTTCAATGTCCACTTGAAAAGAATGTGTACTCTGTTGTTTTAGGATGGAATGTTGTGAATATGTCTGTTAAATCTCTGGTCCAGTGTGTCATTCAAAGCCACTGTTTCCTTGGTTTCTGTTTGGGTGATCTGTCCATCAATATAAGGGGGGGGTGTTGATGTCCCCTACTGTTGTTATATTACTACCAATTATTTCTTTTATGTTTATCATTAATTGTTTTATGTATTTGGGTGCTCCATGTTAGGTGCATAAATATTTACAATTATTAAATCTTCCTGTTGGACTGTCCCCTTTACTATTAAATAGTGTCCTTCCTTGTTTCTTGTGACAGTCTTTGTTTCAAAGTCTATTTTGTCCATATAAGGATTGCTACCCTTTCTTTGGCATCCATTTTCATAGTCAGTGTTTCTCCACCCCTTCACTTTCAATCTGTAGGTATCATTTGGCCTGAAATGAGTCATTTGTAGTCTAGAAACGGTCTTAAGTTTCAACTAGCCCTGCTGTCAGACAGAATAGTTCAATCGTTTCTGTGAAGCTGGAAATATTGGGGAGAGGCACCTGGGTGGCTCAGTCAGTTAGACGTCTGCTTTTTGCTCAGGGTTCTGGGATCGGGCCCCACATCGGGCTCTCTGCTCAGCAGGGAGCCTGATTCTCCCTCTCCTTCTGCCTCTCCCCTTGCTTGGGCTCACTTGCTCTCTCTGACAAATAAATAAATAAATAAATAAAATCTTAAAAGAAAAGGAAAATAATGAGGAAACTCTACTGACCTAGTATAATTTGTTTTCTTTTCTACGTGTTCGGGTTTCCTGACATTTTCCACTAAATGTTATTTCATTAAATAAGAAAAAAACCTATGCCATTGCAAAATCCGTTCTATTTCTAAATTTTATTCCTTAGTAATAGAGCCAAGTGCTTGGGTTAAAAGAGCGCAAACATCAGAGGCAAGGGTGAGAAGCTGTGACATTTGCCTGGAACATATACCACGCCCAAATCACCTCTGTCTTAATCCTTCGTGAAATTTTGTGATGTCAAGAGAGCAAAGCTGACAGAAACTCAAAGATCCCACAGAGAGCTCTGATCCTGCCCAGGACCACCTGTGCCATCAGGGGCCAGTCAGGGGCCAGAAAACTGGCCTGTTGTTTGAACAAAAAAGAATTTCTGTAAACAGTTCTATTGAGGTCTATTGATATTTGTTCTAAATGTACAATTTGATAAGTTTTGCTGCACATATTATCCAATCATATCATATCAGTGCTATGGTGTGAATGTTTGTGTCCCTGCCAACACCGAATCCGTATGTTGAAATCCTAATCTCCAAGATGAGGTGTTAGGAGGCGGGGCCTTTGGGAGGTGATTCTGTCACGAGGGTGGAGCTCTCTTGAGTGGGATCAATGTCTTTATAATAGGGACCCCCCAGAGCTCCCTCCCATCCAGGGGAGGACATGTTAGGATGTTATCAAGAGGGCTGAGATGTGGATGTGGACCCTCAGCCAGCCTTGCTGGCATCCAGATCGTATTTTGTTATAGCAGCTCAAATGGACTAAGACAACTACAGTTAAGGCTGTAAGTCAAGACTTATCTATCCCCCTCGAAAGTGACTCTGTCCCTGCCCCAAGCCTCCATCTCAGGCAACCCCTGACCTGCCCTCTATCACTGTAGGCCAGTGTATATTCTCCAGAGCTTTATATAAGTGGAATCATACAGTATGTACTTTCCTCATCTGGCTTCTTTCACACATACACACTAGTTATTTTAAAATGTATCCTTGTCGCTGTGCATGCTAATTGTTCATTCCATTTTATTACCGGGTAACATTCCATTCCACAAACATACCACTGCGTATCCATCCAACTGTTGATGGACATTTGCACTCACTGAGATTTGCACTGTTACACATAAAGCTGTTATGAACATTCACATGCAAGTCTTTGTACGGACATATGCTCTCACTATCCTTGGGCAAGTACTTACGAGTGGAATGGCTGGGTCCTATGATAGGTGTGAGTTAACTTTTTAAGGACCTTTCAAACCATTTTCCATTTTATACTCCTACCAGCACTGTGTGAGAATTCCAGTTCTTCCATATCCTTGCCAATACTTGGAATACGGTCCAAGGTCTTTCTAGCCTTTCCAATAAGTGTGCAGTAGAATCTCATGGTGGTTTTAATTTGCATTTTCCTCATGGCTAATGATGGTGAGCATCTTTTCATGTGCTTATTGGCCAACTATAGGTTTTCTTGGTGAACTGTTTAAAGCTTATGCCTATTTAAAATATTAGGGGTTGTTTTTCCTTTTTTCTTTCTTTCTTTTCTTCTTTTTTTTTTTTAAAGATTTTATTTGTTTATTTGACAGACAGAGATCACAAGTAGGCAGAGAGGCAGGCAGAGAGAGAAAGGGAAGCAGGCTCCCTGCCAAGCAGAGAGCCCGATGCGGGACTCGATCCCAGGACCCTGGGATCATGACCTGAGCCGAAGGCAGTGGCTTAACCCACTGAGCCACCCAGGCGCCCCTCTTTTCTTCTTTTCTTAATTGGCTTTCAGCTCCCTGGCTAAATTTATTTCTAGGTATCTTATTCTTATTGATGCAACTATAAATGGGATTATTTTCTTAATTGCTCTTTTTGCTCCTTCATTATTAGTCTATGGAATTGCAACTGGTTTCTGTATATTAATTTTTGTATCCTGCAACCTTTCTGAATCATTTATCAGATCTAGTAGTTTTTTGGTGGAATCTAAGGCTTTCAATATATGGCATCATGTTATCTGCAAATAGTGAAAATTTTATTTCTCTCTTACCAGTTTGGATGCATTTTATTCCTTTTTCTGTCTGATTGCTGCAGCTAGGACTTCCAGCACTATGTTTAATAAAAGTGGTGACCGTGGACATCCATGTCTTGTTCCTGACCTAAGAGGAGAAGCTCTCAGGCTTCCCCCATTAAGGATGATATTAGCTGTGGGTTTTACATATATCGTCTTTATTATGTTCAGGTATGTTCCCTCTCAACCTACTTTTTGAGAGTTTTTATTGTGAATAGATGTTGGACTTTGTCAAAAGTTTTTTCTGCATTCATGGAGAGGATCATACAGTTTTTATCTTTTCTCTTATTAATATGACATATCGTGTTGATCAATTTGTGAATATTGAACAACTTGTAGGAGGGCTGACAACATTGACTCCACCTTTAGCCCTCCATCTTGCCCACACAATGACCTCCCTTGAGGCTATGTCCTCCAGGTCCCTTAGAGATGAGTGTATGCCCTGACCAGAATTAAGGAAGGCTTGTTCTGATCTTTCCTAAGGTGACACACAGAACGTACCACTTTAGATAACTACCCTTTGACCTCACCACCATGATCCCCTCACTCTGTAAAACGGGTGAATAAGGGTCCAGATGGGGATGGAGAAGGGCTACGTAGCATCTGGAACATTGTCCACCTGATCACCCCCTGTCAATAGATTACTGTGAATACAACTCTGTGTGAACAGTAGGGAGTGATGTTTTACAGTCTCAGAGGGCTCTCAGTCTGGAGGACCCTTTGCTGTCCCTCCTCCACCTTCTATTAATTAATAAGCTGGCAGATCAAAAACGAAACAAGCATGGTGAAGGGACTGGGCTGGGGGGAAGCCGGACATCCATGGGAGAAAGTTCAGGGAGGCCAACCACCTCTATGTAGGGAGCCAGGTTTTCTGAGCGTTTTAGACCAGTGCATGAACACGGGGAGGCCTCCAAAACTCCCGTGGGATTGTTTACTATCCTATACAAGGTGGTGGAAAAGAAACAGAGAAGGGAAAGTGAACAAGTAGTTGCAGCCCCAGCTTGGCCATTGATCTATGCAATAGGAGACATTACAAAAGGGATTTCCCTGTAAGGAGAGAATTAGAACATACCAGAGAAGTGTAGGCTTTAGAAAAGAATATAGGAGCAGCATATTCATCTAAGATGAACATTATAATGGAGAATAGTTGGAAGAAAGGAAGGCAGGGGGTAAGGGGCCCCGTCCTAAGAGGAAACTACCCATAAAAGGAAAAAAGACCGCATCCTGCTCTTCTACACCACCCTGGACAGAGGCCTCCACCAGATGAGGGGGTGGTTAAAACCTGATTGGATGACTGGCACATGGAGGGCTAATCAGATTACAACAGCCCTCCTGAAAACAAACAAAACAAAACAAAATAACAAACAAACAAACAAAAAAACAGCCCTCCAGCAGTCCCATAAAAACCCCTAGACTTAGAAACTCCAAAGGCAACCTTCTGGGATCTACTCCCTCTTTGGGAGCTCTGTACTACTGTTCCACAAATTTTGCTTTGCTGCCCACCACTCTTCATCTGGTCTACCTCTTCTTTATTTGAAGTGGCGTGACCAAGAACCCTGGACACTAAAGGAAAAGAAATCCTGGAACAATTAGGTCCAAAAGAATCCAACAGCAGGAGGAACACTTAGAAACCATGGCGTGTAAGATGTTAAAGATGCATGGATAGTGGGTACAGACCACCATGCACTAAAGTGAGAAACTATTATATCAGATTTGGGACCTAAAGCATGGGATTCCCCAGGAGGATGACTTCTCTGATGAGGAGGATATTATCATAGAGGAGGAAAATGACTCACAGGCACACCCTTCAATTCAAAGACCCAGTTCACTCATAAGCCTGGGGATGACCAAGAAAAATTCCCAGGCATCAGGAAATGACGGTGAGGGAATAATCAACCCTGAATTAGTAGCATTAACTGGCCTCTTTAAGCAAAAAGGCCAAAAAGGGTGGCAGCTTGGAAGTTACAACTGGAATATTGGAGGGGATGACATAATATTAAATGGGTTTGAGACATCAAAAATGGCCTCCATCACAGTTTAATTTACCTTGTGCCAAAGATATACACTGCAGGCATGGGTGAGAGTCGCAGGCATTTAGCTAATTTGATGGATTGGATAAACGCTTGCATAACCTGGCATAACAAAGGGGATGTTCCCTTCTCCCTACCCACTGCCCCTATTACACTGGACCTCTATGGAAGAACTACAAGAAATTATATGTGAACTGGGAATACAACATGCCATTTATGCCCAGCATTTCAGAGGCCCAGATGAAGAATTATCTTCCCCTCGTATAGAAGACTGTATCTTAGAGTCAGCCCTGGAAGCATGGTATGGGACTTTAGTATCTGTCCTTGCCCCTGTGGTTAAACCAACCCATTGCTACAGTAGCCACTATGATGGCTGATTTAATGAAATTGAAAGAATTTGTCAGGGAAATAGAGGGGTTAAAAACAGACAAAAACAAAGGATCCTGCCGATGATAGAATGGCAGAAAGAGGGCCCATCAAGTTCTCTCATAAATAATTGTGGCAATATCTAGTATTATCTGGAATGCCAAGAGGAAATATAGACAAAGAACTCAATTGGGTCTTGCTAAGCCTATAGAAGGCATCTCCCCAAGGGCATCTCCATAGTTCCACATTTGTCATGGGATGGTGGATTGAAAAAAATGGATATTGCCAGAGGACATGATACTTTATCATTATATAGATGATGTTATATTAATTTGTGATAACTAGTCCTCCCTGCCTCAAGCAGCTGCGTCATTATAGGCAGACTTAAAGTCATGAGGATGGCATGTAAGTACCGACAAGATCCCAGGACGGGGTCAATCAGTAAAGTTCTGGGGGCATCGTCTGGGCAGGTGAGGCGGAAGTGATCCCAGAGGTGGCCACTGATAAAATACAAGCCTTCCTAGTCGCTAAAGTGGAAAAGGAATTACGGCTTTTGTTGGTTTATTGGGTTACTGGAGATCTTTTATTCCCCCTTTGCACAGATATTAAGACTTTTATATGCCTTGGTTTAGAAGGGAAGCATAGGGGATTGGGGTGTTAACCAAAAGGAAGCTTTCTTGAAGGCAAAAATGGTAGTTAAACAAATAGAGGCCCTGGGGATATTGATACCAGATGTGAGTTGTGAATTAGACATAAATTCATATCCAGAAGGATTTGGCTGGGACTTGTGGCAATGATAAAATGGGAAACAAATCCTATTAGGATTCTGGTCTTAATTATGGAAGGGAACAGAAACCAGGTACAGTGTCATTGAGAAATAACTAGGAGCTGTGTATCTTGCATGGCAATAGACAGAAAGACTAACTGACTTTTCCATAATGATAGGAACCTCCCTGTCAATAGGAGGATAAAAGTAGGACATGTTCAGCAAAGCTTAGAGTACCTGTGCCCTTACAGAAAAGACACACTTACATACAGCAGAGGAGTGCCTAATTACTAACCCGATGTCTCATGAACTGCACTTGTTACCAAGGCCAGTCATTTCACATTGATGCAGCCTAACTTCCAGGAGTTGCTGACATGATGCACCCCACCTCCCCAAGTAAATGAAGGAGTAGGCTTGCCCCATTGGATACATGGTACATGAATGGCAGTTACTAAGGAAACCCCCCCCCCATTTGGCATTCCTCTGCTGTCTGACTGGATTCTTACAACTGGGGCCCAAGGGTGCAAGGGCTCCTGGCTCCGGGGGTCTAACAGACCAGGTTCGGGATTAATGGAACTAGAGAGCAAATATAGAACACCAATTCAAATAGTGATCAAGGGACAAATTTTACTGGCCATGATGTCCGAGAATGGCCAGAAGTTTAGGATACATTATGGACTCTCCACCTGCCATACAGTCCTACTGCCACAGGTCTAATCAAAAGGATGAATACATTAATTTTTCAAAAAAAAAAAAAGTTAAAAATGTCACCAGATGGCTGTCTCAAAGGATATTCTCCACAACTAACAGAGGCCACGTGACTCCTTGATGCCATGCCCATCACAGGACACACATTGGCATGTGAACACCTAACCAACCACACCCCCACAGCTCAGGTGCAATGGCTGTAGATAATGGCATGAGGTTGAGGCCTCTCTGGTGGGAAGAAGAAGTCTTTTTGTGATTGCCACAAGGCCTCCCACCTGGTAAGACTCTAACTCATTGGAAATTGACTTGGGTTAGGGTTAGGTGTCCTAATCCCTTGTGACCAACAGCTCACATCCGGTATTATTCTTAACCCCTTGTTCTACATTGGTCTGGGTCCAACACTTATGCAATTAACTGCTTCTGAACCCCTGACCTTGGTACTACAGTAGGGTTGTTAGTATAGGTGCCAGTTGAAACGCCTACCTACAATATGGACACACCTTCTGATGATGTTAAGGGGCAAAATATATGGTATCATCGCCAAGGGAAAATACCTAAGCCAAGGGTGGTATTGGCTCATGGGGACCACATTGCTACTGTGTAGTTGCTAAATGAAATTTTGCCATATTTTATTGCCTGTAAAACATTTGTCTTATGGTCATCACTTACGCTGAAGTTCACAATCGCTCCAGCTGTTGGGTCTGCAGAGAGAACTTCTTTACAGGGCTGCTGAGGAAGCTTATGTTAACTTGTGATAACTAGTCCTCCCTGCCCCAAGCAGCTGCGTCATTAAGTATTAACCAGTATGCTGGTTCTAAGTATTTTCTTTGTCTTATAGGTATATTAATATTGCTGTTGTGGCATAGGGATGCAAGTCCCCTCCTGATATCTGGCTCTACAGTCATCATGGAAGAATGGCATGTAAAGATTATACAAACTAGACAGATGGGAGGGTAGAGTGCAGAGTGCTGACAACACTAACCCCATCTTTGGCCCTCCATCTTGTTCATGTCCATGCAATTACCTCCCTTGGGGCTACGTGTTCCAGGCCCTGTGAAGGTTAATGTATGACCTGACCAGAATGCGGGGAAGCTTGATCTGATCGTACCTGAAGTGGTACACAGGACACCCCACTTTAGATAACTACCCTTTGACCTCACCACCATAATCCCCCCAATCTATAAAAGCTGTGGGTTAGGGTCAAGATGGAGGCAGAAAATAGCTGTGTAGCCCCTGGATTGCCACCTACCTGATCCCCCTGTCAGTAAGTTAGAATTCACAGTAGAATTCTGTGTAAATGGTATGAAGTGATTTAGTTTGGTTTTTTAGTCTCAAAGTACCTTCTTGGTCTGAGGGATATTTTACCATCCCTTCCCCACCTAACAACACCCCCTGCCTTCCTAGAATAAATCCCACTTGAATGTGGTGAATGATTTTTTTAATGTATTGTTGGATTCTGTTTACTGATATTTTGAGGATTTTTGCATGTACGTTCATCATTGGCCTGTAGTTCTCTTTTATCTGTGGTGTCTTTATCTGGTTTTCGTATCAGGGTAATACTGGGCTCATAAAATGAATCTGGAAGCTTTCCTTCCTATTCTATTTTTTTAATAGTTTGAGAAGAATAGGTATTAACTCTTCTTTAAATATTTGGTAGAACTCACCTGGTCCTGGACTTTTGTTTGTTAAGAGTTATTTGATTACTGATTCCAACTCATTGCTAGTAGTAGTCTGCTCAAATTTTCTACTTCTTCCTGAGTCAGTTTTAGAAGGTTGCATGTTTCTAGGATCTTAGCCATTTCTTCTGGGTTATCCAATTTATTGGCATAAAGTTTTTCATAATATTCTTATAATTCATTGTGTTCCTGTGATGTCCGTTTCATTTATCCTTCATTTCTTATTTTATTTATTTGTGTCTTCTTTTTTTCTTGATGTGTCTGGCTGAAGGTTTATCAATTTTGTTTATCTTCTCCAAGAACCAACTCCCGGTTTCATTGAGCTGTTCTTTTGCTTTTTAGTCTCTATTTTACTTACTTATGCTCTAATCTTTATTTTTTCCTTCCTCTTACAGGCTTTGGGATTTGTTTATTCTTCTTTTGATAGTTCCTTTAAGTGTAAGGTTAGCCTTTTTGAGATTTTTCTTGTTTCTTGGGATAGGCCCATATTGCTAGAAACTTCCATCTTAGAATAGCTTTTGCTGCATCCCAGAGATTCTGGGCCATTGTGTTTTCATTTATCTCCATCTATTTTTTTTATTTCTCCTTTGATTTCTTGACTGACTCATTCATTGTTTAATAGATGTTATTTAGCCTCCAAGTATTTGTGTTCTTTACAGACTTTTTCTTGTGAATGATTTCTAATTCCATACTGTTGTGGTTGATTTCAAACTTTTTGAATTTGAAACTTGTTTTGTGGCCTAATATGTGATCTATCCTGCAGAATGTTCCATGTGCATTTGAGAAGAACGTTCACTGTTTGGGGATGGAATGTTCTGTTTGCATGTGTTAGGTCCATCTAGTCTAATGTGTCATTCAAAGCCACTGTGTCCTTATTAATTTTCCTATGGTTTTGTCTTATTATTTCATTTGGAACATAGTCCTTGGCCTCATTTTATCTGACTCTCTCTGTGTGTTTCTATGTATTAGGAAGGTCAGCTATGTCTCCTGGTCTTGAGAGTAGTTACCTCTGAAGAAGAGGTTCTGTGGTGCCCTGTATTACACTGCCCCTGTCTGGGGCTGTCACAGGCTTGCAGTCAGTCATACCAGGTGCCTGTCCTCAGTTCATCTCTGAGGGCTGTGGTCATGACAAAGTGCAGGGCACTCTCCCTGGGCTGCCCACTGAGGTTGTTAGTGTTGGGCAGAGCCAGCAGTCAGACCAGATACCTACACCCCCACACCAGTCTGTCTACTGGAACTACAGCCACATAGATCAGGGTGTTCCCCCGTGCTGTCCTCAGACAGATATTTGCTATAGGCAGGGATGCAGTCAGACCAGATGTCTGTCCCCAGTCCATCTGCCAGGGCTGCCATCACTGATGGACAGGGCACCCTCTCTGAGCTGGCAGTCCCTTATGGGGTTGCTTGTAGGGTATTGGTATTGGTATAGGGTATAGGGTATTAGGGCAAGAACTGCTTTGGAGGGATGCCTGTCAAGTGGGGCAGAATGTATGGAATGGACCCACCAGGGAATATGGGGGTGGAGTGCATGGTGCTAGCAAGACAGGTGCAGTTTTCTGGTTGGTTCCTGCAACTGCCCCACTGTCTAGACCAGGGGAGGTTGAAGGGAGAGAAATGGCGCCCACACTAGCATTTTTGTTCTTAAAGAAGTCTCCTGCCACTTGACTGCATATTCTGAGATTAGTAAATAAATCTCCTTTGTGTGTACCATGGGTACTTTTCAAACTGCTGCTTCTATGCTGTCTCAACTAGGTTATTTATTATGCTGGCTCTTTAAGGGTGGGGACTCCGTTTCCTATTGCCTTCTAGCACTCTCTGAGCTAGACCTGATCATTTTTAAAGTGTCCAGAGTTAAGCACCACGGATTGTGAAAACTCACAAAGTTAAGCCCTACTAGATTTCAAAGCCAAGTGTTATGGGGACTCATCTTCCCAGTGTGAGTTCCCCCATACCTAGGGTACCTGGTGTAGGATCGAATCTTCTCACATCTCCATGCTTATGGTATCCTTCTGTTTGTGATTAATCTTGCCAGGGGTCTGGTTTTCAGCTGCACCTCTGTCCCCCCTGCCCTTTTTGTGGTGGGCCTCCCCTTTACAATTAACTGTGGGAAGTCTGTTCTGCTAGACTTCCAGATCATTTTCAGAGTTAGTTGTACATATGTAGCTGTTATCTCAGTGTGTCCATGGGATGAGGTGAGCTCAGGATGCTCCTACTCCACCACCTTCCCAGCTGGTTGTTAGTTTGTTGTTGTTGTTGTTTTTTTCCTTGAGTTTTGAGAGTTCTTTATATATTTTGAAGAAGAGTCCTTAATCATACATATGATTTGCAGATATGTTCTCCCAGTCTGTGGATTATCATTTTGTTCCCTTAACAATATCTTTTAAAGTGCAGACATTTATAGATTGTGTTTTTCCTGTTGTAGCTAAGAAAATTTTGCATAGCTCAAGACTACGAAGGTTTTTCTTATATTTTTTTCAGAACTTTTATAGCTTTAGGGTTTGTATTTAGGTCTATGAACTATTTTTGATTTAATTTTTGTAGGAGATTTAGACCAAAGCTCATTTTTTTCCCCAAATAACTTTGTTTTCAGCACTCTTTATTGAAAAAGGCCATCTTTTCTCCACCAAATTGCATAGGCAACATCATTAAAATCAGTATTTCATATATTTGTGTGTCTATGTCTAGATTTTCTAATCTACTCCATTGATCTATTTATCCGTCTCCATACCAACACTACTCTATCTTGGTTATTATAGCTTTATAATAAGTCTTGAAATCGGGTGATCTTAGACCTCCAAGTTAGTTCCTTTTTCTTTTTCTTTTCTTTCTTTTCTTTCTTTCTTTCTTTCTTTCTTTCTTTCTTTCTTTCTTTCTCTCTTTCTTTCTTTCTTTTTGAAGTTGTTTTGGCTATTCTAGATAACTTTACATTGTATGAAAATTTTAGAATCACTCTGTCAAGTTTTTACAAAGATGCCTGCTGGAATCTTGATTGATATTGCCTGGCACCTGTAGTCCAGCTGGGATAGAAAAGTCATCTTAACAATATGAAAACTTCTGACTTATGAAGATAATATATCTCTTTATTTAAGTCTTCTTTAATTTCCCTCAAAATGGTTGATAGTTCTCCAAATACAGGTTTTACCAGATTTTAGTATTTATTTTTGATAATGAGAATATAATTTTTAAATTTTAGTTTCCTGCTATTTGTGGGTAGTATATAAAAATACAGTTGACATCTGCATATTGATCTCAGGTTCTGTAAGCATGTTAAATTTATTTAGTAGCTCTAGTAACTGTAGTTCCATCCAGTTTTCTGCCTAGATGATCATGTCATCTGCACATAATAATAATTTAATTTTTAATTTAATTAACTTAATTTATTTAATTAATAATTTTTCCTTCCCAGTTTGAATAGCACTGTTTTCCTATACTGGTTTTGTTACACTGACTACAACCTCCCATACAATATTGACTGATCTTGGTCTGATCTTGGAAGGAAAGCAATCAGTCTTTTACCTTTAAGTGTTGGGTTAGTTGTAGGTTTTTGGTAGATGTCTTTTATCAAGTTGAGGAAGTTTCTTTCTATTCTTAGTTTGCTGAGTTTTATTAGGAATTGATGTTAAATATTGTTAAATGCTTTTTCAGTGCCTATTGAGATAATCAGATGATTTTTATTTCTTAGTTTTTCAGTATAGTGAATTATACTGATTGATTTTCAAATGTTAAACCAAGCCCACTTGATTATGACATCATGAACACTCTACTTTTTAAAATTATAGCATTTTATAAAATTCAACTTCATAAAATTTTCTTTAGAATTTCAACACCTATGTACATGGGGGGGTTCTCTCAAGGATGTGGGTCTGTGGTTTCTCTTTTTGTGTTTTTGTGATTTTCATTTCAGGGTAATGCTATCCTCATAGGATGAATTAAAATATATTCCCTCCTCTTCAATTTTCTGGAGAAATGTGTGTAGAATTTTTATTATTCTTCCTTAAATGCCTGGTAGAATTCACCAGTTAAGCCATCTGAGCTTGGGGTTTTCTTTGTAGGAACGTTTTAAACTACAGATTCAATTTCCTTAATAGATATAGAGATATTCAGATTATCTATTTCTTCTTGAGTGAGCTTTGGTAGTTTGTGTCTTTCAAGGAATTTGTCCATTTCCTTAAATTATCAAATTTATTGGCATAAAGTTCATAATATTTCTCTTTTATCCTTTTTAATATCTATTGAATTTGTAGTGTTACTATCTTCCTCACTCCTGGTATTTATAATTTGTGTCTTCTCTTTTTCCTCCCTAATTAGTCTGGTAAGATATTGTTCAATTTTGTTGATTTTTTAAAATTTATTTTTTATTTATTTTGGGCATAACAGTATTCATTATTTTTTCACCACACCCAGTGCTCCATGCAATCCGTGCCCTCTATAATACCCACCACCTGGTACCCCAACCTCCCACCCCCCCACCACTTCAAACCCCTCAGATCGTTTTTTAGAGTCCATAGTCTCTCCTAGTTCACCTCCCCTTCCAATTTCCCCCAACTCCCTTCTCCTCTCTAACTCCCCATGCCTTCCATGCTATTTGTTATGCTCCACAAATAAGTGAAACCATATGATAATTGAACTCTCTCTGCTTGACTTATTTCACTTAGCATAATCTCTTCCAGTCCCGTCCATGTTGCTACAAAAGTTGGGTATTCATCCTTTCTGATGGAGGCATAATACTCCATAGTGTATATGGATCACATCTTCCTTATCCATTCATCCATTGAAGGGCATCTTGGTTCTTTCCACAGTTTGGCGACCATGGCCATTGCTGCTATAAACATTGGGGTACAGATGGCCCCTCTTTTCACTACATCTGTATCTTTGGGGTAAATACCGAGGAGTGCAATTGCAGGGTCATAGGGAAGTTCTATTTTTAATTTCTTGAGGAATCTCCACACTGTTCTCCAAAGAGGCTGCACCAACTTGAATTCCCACCAACAGTGTAAGAGGGTTCCCCTTTCTCCACATCCCCTCCAACACATGTTGTTTCCTGTCTTGTTAATTTTGGCCATTCTAACTGGTGTAAGGTGATATCTCAATGTGCTTTTAATTTGAATCTCCCTGATGGCTAGTGATGATGAACATTTTTTCATGTGTCTGATAGCCATTTGTATGTCTTCATTGGAGAAGTGTCTGTTCATATCTTCTGCCCATTTTTTGATATGATTGTCTGTTTTGTGTGTGTTGAGCTTGAGGAGTTCATTATAGATCCTAGATATCAACCTTTTGTCTGTACTATCATTTGCAAGTATCTTCTCCCATTCCGTGGGTTGCCTCTTTTTTTTTTTTTTCCCCAAATAATCAGCTTTTTTTCCACTGGGGTTTTTTTTCTATTTTTGTCTCATTTTTTATTGATTTGAGTTTTCATTGTTCTATTATTATTTCTTTTGTTCTATTTACTTTGAGTTTAATGTTATTTAATCTTTTTAAAATTTTTTTATCTTGAGATTTTATTTGACAGAGAGAAAGACAGTGAAGAGAGGGAGTACAAGCAGAGGGAGTGGGAGAGGGAGAAGCAGGCTTCCCGCTGAACAGGGAGTCCAATGCAGGACTCGGTCTCAGGACCCTGGGATCATGGCCTGAGCTGAAGACAGACACTTAACAACTGAGCCACCCAAATGTTATTTAATCTTAATCTAGTTTTTTAAGCTGGGAGAAGTAACTGATTTAAGACCTTTTTCTTTCCTAATATGGGTGTTTAATACTATAAATTTTTCCACAAGTACTGTTACATTAGTAGCATCCTACAAATTTTGAAGTTGTGTTTTTGTTTTTATTTAGTTAGAAATATTGTCTAATTTCCCCCCTTATTTTTTGATCCTTGATTATTTAGATGTGTTACTTAGTTTCCAAATATTTTGGGGGTGGAGTCCAAGTATCTTTTCTGTAATC
Source organism: Mustela erminea (assembly GCF_009829155.1). Lineage (NCBI taxonomy): Eukaryota > Metazoa > Chordata > Mammalia > Carnivora > Mustelidae > Mustela > Mustela erminea. Next base: position 20,229,132 of record NC_045618.1, read on the forward strand.
AATTTCTAATTTAATTATATCACTGTCAGAAAAGACCTATTGTATGATTTGAATCTTGAAACATTTTTGAGATTTATTTTATGGCCAGAATATTGTCTATTTTGGTAAATGTTCTGTGTATGTATATATGCTTGGAAAAAATAATGTCTGTCCTGCTAATTTGGGGTGAAGTGTTCTATAAATGTCAATTAGGTCAACTGGGATGACAATGTTGTCTAACATATCATTTACTGATTTTACTTGTTCAATCAATTATTGACAAAAGTATTGACATCTCTGACTGCAATTATGGATTTATCTATTTATTTTTGCAATTCTATCAGTTTTTCTTGCAAAGCTTTGTTACTAGATGCATAATTATGGCCTTTTAATGAACTGATCCCTTTACACTTGAATTGTTTCTGACAATAAATCTATCATCCCATCTCTGTTCCTTTTTTTTTCTTAAGATTTTATTTATTTAATTGACAGAGAGAGACACAGTGAGGGGAGAGGAAGAGGGAGAAGCAGGCTTCCTGCAGAGCAGTGAGCCTGATGTGGGGCTCAATCCCAAGACCCTGGGATCATGACCTGAGCCGAAGGCAGACGCTTACCAACTGAGCCACCCAGTAATCTCCCCCCATCTCTGTTCTTCTGCATGTACTATTGTCTTTTTCCCTTCAGCTGCTTTTAAGATTTTCTCATTTTTTAATTTTCTTTTTCATTTTTACTTTTTATTTAATGTTTATTATTTGTGTTCCTCAACATATTTATGATGTGTGCTGGTATAGCTTTCTTCATATTTTTTCCTGGACCCTTGGCTTTATACTTTTCATAAAACTTAGAAAATCTTGGCCATTGTATCTCCAACAACTATTTTTTCTGGGCCTCCCCCAGCCCCAGGACTCCAATTGTGCATATTAATATAGCTGTTTGAATTTGCTCCAAGGCTCGATGTTCATTTTTCCAAAAGGATTTTTTTTTTCCTTCTGGGTCTTATTTTGGATTGGTTTTATGGCCCTGCCTTCAAGTCCACTATCTTGTCTTCTGCAATGTCTAATTCCATTGTTAATTCCAGTGTTAATCCCATCCCATCTGTTTTCTCAGACATTGTAGTTTTTATCTCTAGAAGTTCTATTTGAATCATATATACATATAGGTATATCTGTATATATATAGATAGATACATATATGTAAAATCTTCTATGTCTTCACTTTTTGAATATAGAAAACACAGTTATAACTGTTCTAATGTTCTTTCTTGTTAATCCTAACATCGCTGCCAATTATGGGTCATTTTCAACTATTTTTTCCTCATTATGGGTCATGTTTCCCTGCGTCTTTGCATGCCTGGTAATCTCTGGGTTCCAGAGATTATGAAATTTGCCTCCTTGGGTCCTGAATATTTTTTTATTCCTATAAATCTTGTCCTGGGAAGCAGTTGAAAGTCTTGGAAGCAGTTTGATCCTTTTGAGTCTTGCTTTTATGGTTTGTTAGGCAGGTCTAGTCCAGACTAATTATTTTCTGCCACTGAAGCAAGACTTTCCTGAATACTTTATCCAGTGTCCTATTAATTATTACATTTTCCACTCTGGCTGGTAGGAACAAGCTTTCTGTTAATATTTGATTCTTTGCAGATTTCAAGAGTTATCTTTCTTCCCGGTACTCTGTCATTGCAAACTCCAACTGCTTGGGTCTCCCCCAACTTTCAGTTCAGTCTATTCAACTCTGGGAGTCAGCGAGGTCCCACTTGGCTCATTCTTCTTTTTTTCTTTTAAAGATTCTTATTTAAAGTAATCTCTATATCCAATGTGAAGCGAACACTTACAATCCTAAGATCAAATTTGCATGCTGTACTGACTGAGCCAGCCAGGCACCTCTTGGGCTCACTTCTATGTTGTATCTTGGAAACTCTCTGAAAGCAGTCACTGGAGCAGCCATATGACCATCTTGCCTGTTCTCATTTATCTAGGATCACTGTCTTTCATTACCCGATGACTAGTATGTTGAAACTGTTATTTATTTGATTTGGTTGTTTCAGGTGGGTGGGTAAAGCAGAAAATGCTATGCCACCTTGGCGGGAGATGGAAATCCAAAAAGAAAGAACTTATTATAAAGACTTGTTAACTGGGCACAAAGTTGTTAACTTGTTAACCAAAGGGTGAGGGGAAACACTATGATATCATGGAAGTGGCAGCTATGGAAGGACCTACTATTCATAGGACTGAGGGAACACTGGGAGGAGGTTAGGATTCTTAAGACTTAGAATCTTAGGGGCACCTGGGTGGCTCAGTGGGTTAAGCCTCTGCCTTCAGCTCAGGTCATGATCCCAGGGTCCTGGTATAGAGCCCCACAGGAAGCCTGCTTCCTCCTATTTGTGATCTCTGTCAAATAAATAAATAAATAAAATCTTAAAAAAAAAAAAAAAGACTTAGAATCTCAGACGTGGGCACCACAGAGCTGAAACTCAGACATCTGGGGACAAGACCCTGAACAGTAAATGTTGGTCTCTCCTGTGTCACAGGGAAAACTGAATCACATGAGCTGCTGCTATAGGAAGGCACTGCCTCAGCTGGGATGAAGAAGCATGGCTGGGGTGATGCTCATAGGAAAAAGAGGCAGACAGGAGAGAAAACTCCCTTCACCTCCCCCTACCCCCTTAGCCTTGCATCCTCCCTCTAGCAGTCTCACCATTGGCAGTAACTGACAAGGAGCTTCTGGGTAAGCAGAGATGTGTTTTGCCACGTCCCGATCCACACATCACAACCACCACCCACAGAAGAATGGGACTAAAGCTAAGAGAGAATTAATAACCAGCATTACAACCAAGGGAATAGTGACTAGACCTCTCAACTAAGTGGAGAATGCCAACCTTTCTGAATACTTGTTTAGTTTCCAGAGCATGAATCAGCCCTTAATGTTAGCATACTGCACTGCAGGCATTATCAGAATATGCCATCAAATTATCCATAAGCCATGGCTGGAAAAAGCTTGGCTAGATTTACTGTAAAGATATATAATGTCCTGATTATAACTGCAAGAAGTTGGAAACAACCTAAATATCTGATAATAGGGAAATGGTTAAATTATGCTATAGACAAACAATGGGATAGTATATGATTTTGTAATGTATATTATGTTGTGATATATTATTTTTACAGTCATGAATTTGCTCACATTTTTACCTCTTTTGTTGTTCTTCATTCCATCCTGATTTTCCAACTTCCAACCAGGATCATTTTCCTTTGTATTGAAGAACAACTCAGAATTCCCTTGGTACAGGTCTGCTGATTATAAACTTCCCAGTTTTTGTCTAAAAAATGTCTTTATTTTGCCTTAATCATTGAAAAATAGTTTTCTTGGATACAGAATTCTAGGATGGCAATTATTTCCCTTCAAGTCCCTGTAGATATCATTCCAATGCCTCCTGGCCTCCAGTAATTGTTCTGATGGAAGCCAGCTATCAGTCTAACTGATCATCAATGATAAGCTCCTATAAAGATGTCTTTTTCCTATGGCTGACTTTTAAGTTCTTTCTTTGTCTTTGGTTTTCAGTAGTTTTACTACACTATGTCTAAGAGTCTTCTTTGTATTGATTCTGATAGGGATTCTGTTGGGTTTTTGAGTCTGTGGATTGATGTCTTTCAACAGGTGGGGGGGTGGTATCTACCATTATTCCTTCAAATAACACTTCTGTCGGATTTTCTCTCCTCTTCTACTGTGATGACAATTCCAAATATGTTAGATCTTCTCTCTATATCTACTATGTATCAACTACAATCTATACCTTGTTTTTGTATTATTCAACAATTTTATTTCTCTTTGCTTCATTCCAGATTGTTTATTTTGACCTATCATTCAACTAATTCTGTCTTTAGTGTTGACTAATCAGCTATTAAGCCTGTCCATGAACTATTATTTTTGGCTACAACTTGTTTTCAACCCTAAAATTTACTTAAAAAAAAAATCCTGTGTCATTTCTTAATGTTTTTTACTTCCTTGGCAAACATTTCAATCTTGATTTTTTTTAAATCTCCTAATACAACATACACATCTCTGTTTACAGAATATTTTATGGTTGTTATACTGGGAGTGTTAATGTCTTGGATCCCTGAGAGTCCAATGCCTGTTGTTTTTCTGGTTCTCCCTTATATGGTCTTGTCCCCTCATGTGTCTAATTATCTTTGATTGTGTGTTGGCAAGTACTTAAAAATTATGTGTGGAAATAATTTGAAGTGTAAGATGGGCTTACCCTCCTTCAGAAAAGATTGTGATTATTTCTTTTAGGCATCTGGAACAGTTACAGTTCATGGCTACCTTCATTCTGGTGCCAGGCTGAGATTTCTCCAAGCCACCAAGATGACAGGAAGTCACACTGCAAACTCTGCTCAGGCCCTGAAGTCAGGGTGAGGGATTTCCAAGGTTCTCACTCTTGGCAGGCTCCAGATTCAGACAATGTTTTCTCATTTTGAGAGGCCAGAAAAGAATGCAGCTCAGCCTCTCAGATATCTCTATAGGCTGCCAAATGTCCCAGGACAAAAATGAATACTAGTGCTCTTTGTACATCTTTCTGTGTTACCACACCTTATTCCCAGATGTTGGCCTAATAATTGCATGATTTAAAAAAAAAAAAAAAGTTAAACCAATCTTGTACAGGTTTTTAAAAGTTTCTTTTAGAAGGAAGCCTGGCCTGAATCACCCAGTCTATCATTGCAGGAATACATTCAAGAAAAGGGAGAGGGTGCTATTTTAAGTGTCTAGTCTATTCTTTGCTTGAGAGTCACAGTAACCAATGCCAATTCTGAGGCAAGTACAATTTAATTTTTTTTTTAAAACTAAAGTGGCTCTGCCACTTATTAGCAAGTCACTTTGCTTTTCTGAATCTCAGTTTCTTCATGGATCTCAAATGACAGGAATAACCTATTTCACAGGTTTAGAGCAGATGATGGATGTGAAATGGCTTTGTGACAAAGGAAAAAAAAAAACAAATATTATCATTATTATTCTGGTGTTTTCCAAATATAATTTTTCTTTTTACAAGTTAAGACTCTAGCTCTAGAAGTTTGTGATTGGTTGAAATACATTTTTCTTTTTTCTTTTTTTTTAAGATTTTATTTATTTACTTGAGAGAGAGAGCATGAGAGGGGAGCAGGTCAGAGGGAGAAGCAGAGTTCCTGCTGAGCAGGTAGCCAGATGCAGGACTCAATCCTGGGAGTCCAGGATCATGACCTGAGTCAAAGGCAGTCACTTAACCAACTAAGCCACCCAGGTGTCCTTGAAATATATTTTTCAAATAAATAAAATATTTACTAATAATAGTCAAGCTCTTGAAGTTTGTGAATGGGTTATATCTATATTTAAAATAGTTTGGGATTCTTGGTTACTTGGGTGGGATCAGTTTCTAAAAACTTATTGAGCTATATATCCACAGTGTGTGCATTTTTATGTGTATGATTTTTTTCAATAAAATGTTTAAAAACCAAAAACTTACATCTTATTTGAATGGGCAATGTATGTATATGGGATAAAATTTAAAAGATAGAAAGGGGTAAAAATACTTTTTCTTTTCATCCTGATTGTTAACCTTTCAGTTTCACTGCTGAGCAACCACCACTGTTGGTTTCTTTTGAACCGCTCCAGAGATTACATGATGCATATCAAAGCACATGTGTGTGTACAGGTGTGTATACATGCATGATCCCTCTTTTTAAATTCAATATCAGCATCCTGTACATGTTGTTCTGTGACCCACTTTTTTCACTTAATATAAATCATTCTGTAGTCCTACCTACAGATTCATTTACAGTTACAACTACTTAGTATTCTATTGCATGGATATTCCATAACTTGTGTACTAATATAAGATATACCACTCTTGTACTATGTACCTCAGAATATTATCTGCACACCATTGTGTGAATATATTTTAGGACCTCTTTCTAGAAAAGGAAATGCTGATTTAAATATTGTGTCCTATTGTGAGCCTTGGTGGTTCAGTTGGTTGAGTCCAACTCCTGATTTTGGCTCAGGTTGTGATCTCATGGGTTATGAGATCGATCCCTGCATGGGGCTCCGTGCTCAGCAGGAAGTCTGCTTGAGATTCTCTCCCTCTACCCCTCCCTCCACTTGTGTTCTCTCACTCTCTCTCTCTGTCTCTCTAAAATAAATAAATCTTTAAAAAGATACTGTGTTTATTTAAAATTTGGATATATCCAGATTGCTTTCTGTAGAGGTTGTACTAAAATACACCCCCATCAACAGTAAATGAGACTTGAGAGTGTCTGGTACCCCATACCCTTGCCAATATATTAAGCTTCTTTAAGTTACTAAGTTTCTTTCCATTTGCCAGTTAGATAGGAATAAAAAAAGGGAAACAAAGATACCTCCTTGCATTCCTTTTATAGGGGTGAGGTTGAACATCTTTTCATATGTTTAGAAACAATTTTAATTTTCTATGAAGCTTACCATTTGTGTTCTTAGTGCATTCTTCTATTGATCTGTTAGCCTTCTTTTTATTGGTTTGGAGTTTGCAAATATTCTTTCCTAATTTGTTCTTTCACTTTGTGGTTGTTTTAGCCACAGCATGTTTTATTCTTATGTGGCTATATTTGTTAATCTTGCCCTTAGACATAAAGATTTCATAGTCTAAAGATGTTGATTTTCACAAAATTACTTTAAAAAGAAAAATATAAACGCAATAAAAATACCAATGAATCTTTCTTCTTCCTTCCTTCCTTCCTATTCTGAAGTACTGGGGGTTATAACTCTAACATATCTTTTTGCAGAGGGGAAGGGAATGGACACAATTCAACCTATCATTTGAATGCATAAATAGATGTCCACAGAACAGACTGGAGACCAAAATAAACCTGAATATATTTAGGGATTTGGTATAGTATAAAAATGAAGGGAAGATGGAACTGTATAGCAATTTGGGGGGAAAAAAGTCAGATCACATTCTTCCTTTTTATATCAAAGTAAATTCCAAATAACAAACCTTTGATCAAAGGTTTAAAAGAAGTACTGGGAGAATGAGGGAATCTTAGAGTAGAAAAAGCCTTTCTAAACATGACCTAAAACCCAGAATCTACAGGGTAACTTGTAAAACTGGAAATTAAAATAGATATGACATTATCCCTACTGTGACAGCACTTCCACTCACTTCTGGTTTCTGGGGTGAGTACAAAAGGCATATAGTTACAGCTGCCCTGTTGGGGACTCTGGGTGATCCCTGGGCATGCTCATGGGTGCTACAAGCAACCAATGCTGAGATGAAGGCAGTGAAAGACTGAAAATCTCTGATAGGAAAGGACAAGCTATCCATCACTCTGCTGGGTGTTGTAGATTCTAAGACCAAATATGACCAGTGGCCCATATCAACTTAGACCAAGGTTGGCAGATTTCCTCTACTCATACTTCCATTCCCTGCTTCCCTGCCTGTGGTAGCATCTAATCCATCGCAGCCCTGGGAGCCAGGTGATTCTCAACACACCAAACTCCAGAGAGTAACTACCTACCAGTAACTGATGAAGCCTACTGGCCCTCCTGGGCTTGACCCATTATGAATATTGCCTCCACTGAATTATTCATGAATGCAATACCCTTAACTTTCCTGTTTGTCTTTTTAAGAAAGACAGCATTCCTGGTTTGTTTTTGAAAACCACATTTGAATTTACCATAAACCTGTTCTTAGGCACATTTATGATGTCTTCTAGCATTGATTTCTCTTCTGTTGAAGTCGATGTTTGAAATTTAGCTTACGCTTTAGTGCCAGGATCAACTCTCTTCCCCCAAAATGCCTGGCATCTTTTTTCTAGTAACAAGAAGCAAACAACTTATGGTTCCTTGTTGGCCTTGGTTACTGAGAAGCTCAGAACAAAATTAAAAGCTCAATAGCAGGAACTATATATGGTCCTTTTCCTCCTTTCTTTGTCTTCATTTTATATGGCTCCTTTACTAACCTCAGTGTTCACATATGCTTTACTGTAAACCACCTGAGAGCCAGAGAGCATTTGCAGCACATGGCAGAGGCCACTGTCTGGTCCCCCTACTTCTGTGGAAGGCTCCAGCTCTGTACTCTCCTTGCTGCCTCAGGTGTGGTGGTGACGATGGAGTGTTGCCAGTGACCTCTGGGCCACTAAACCCTCCCTTCTTCATCCCAAACCCTGCCCATGCTTTTGTATGCAGTCCCTGTGTTGGGCTCTTCTTGATTGCCCAGTTCGTGCAGGCCATCTCTTTCTAGCCTAGACCCTGTCTGCTACCTACAATGATTGTCCTGGGAGTGGGTGTGGGAAGCAGACCCTCAAAATGGGACTGGGGACAATGCTGCATTGTTCATATGTTTAAGGAGTGAGCAACAGGGCACTGGTAAGCCAAGGCATGTAGTGGCATCTCAGGCATTCAAGGTGTCACTGGTGACGTCACAGGAGAGGAGAGCAAAGCAATAGGAGATCCAAGGGCTGAGAAACAGTCCTGGTGGTAAAAAAAAAAAAAAAAAAAATGGGACTGGGAAGACAGTGAGTGCACCTGGCCTCTTCTGATGGCCCCCAAGTGTACAGTGAGGACAGGGAGAAGGACAAACAGAAGGTAGTTACTTTTGGTCAATGCCAAACCCAAGTGGGAAATCAGAAAGCCCTGATGGAATTCCTGCATTGTCTGGGTGCAGGAGAGAAATGGCTGTCCAGAGCCTGACTGCAAGGGTTACAGAGTTGCCATTTAAATGCTCAGCCCTGTCTGGTCTCTCATGCTAAGGGCACTGATGGGAAAGAGTGGGACCCTGAGCTCTGTGGTGACACAGAGGAAGCTGAATACTTTGACCTCTAAATCCCTTTGCCTCAGCCCCAGCCAGCCTCCCCCCCACAGGAATATCTTTCCATGAACACGCCTGCGGCAGCTGCCTCTCCTGCCGATATCCATTATAGCCTCAGTCCTCATCCCTCCCCCTCCTCGGAGTCTCCAGGCCACAGGAAGAGTTTGATCCCAACATAGCCCAGATGGAAGTTACCAGGCCTGCAATGGGAGGGCAGAGCTATATATACACTGTAACATGTGGCAGGACATTGTCTATCTGTGCTGGCTGGAGTCTGGGGAGAATCCTAGTAACGGACTCCAAAGGTGTCAGAAGGACAATGAATTATAAAAGGATCACTGGAGCCAAACATCTCAAAATGGAATCCGGGGTTTAATGTGTTGGCTGGAGCCCCAGGGAAATCGGCTAGACTCCTTATCTCAGTCTGCGGTCAAAGTGGCCTAGAGTCAGCACCCCCAGGTAGCGGCATGAATGGACTGCTGCTGATGGCTCCCAGGAGCTCATACAGGTCAGATTCTTGGGGCAAGAATGGGGTGGACAGCGGGTATGGAGGGGTAAACAAATTACACAGCACTCTTATGATTTCTATCCTAGATACTGATCACACAGCACTCTTATGATTTCTATCCTAGATACTGATCAACACGGATGCCTCCTTGTGAGCACTGTTTTTAACGTGTTGATGAAGGGCTGTCCTCAGGGCCACCTCTGGAGGCCATCTTTAAGGCCACTCTATTAGCTGCTTCCTCTGGCTGCCCTAACAAATCCCCGCGAACTGGGTTTTATTCTCTTATAGTTCTAAAGGGCAGAGTCCAAACTGAAGTATGGGCATGGCCAGCCTCTCTCCAGTGCCCTGAGGGGAGGATCCTTCCTTGTCTTTCTCAGTCCTGGGAGCCCCAGGCGTTCCTTGGCTTGGGGCTGTTTCACTCCAATCTCTGTCTTCATATAGTGGTCTTCTGTGTGTCTCCTCTTACAAGGACATCAGTGTTATGAGAAGTCGCCTGTTGGAGCTTTAACCTCCAGTACCTCAGAATATGACTGCATTTGGAGATAAGGTCTTTAAAGACATCATTACATTAAAATGAGGCCTTAAGGTAGGCCCTAATCCAACCCCTGACTGTTCTTTTTTTTTTTTTTTTAAAGATTTTACTTATTTATTTGATAGACAGAGATTACAAGTAGTCAGAGAAGCAGGCAGAGAGAGAGGAGGAAGCAGGTTCCCTGCTGAGCAGAGAGCCTGATGTAGGATTCGATCCCAGGACCCTGAGACCATGACCTGAGCCGAAGGCAGAGGCTTTAACCCACTGAGCCACCCAGGCACCCCATGACTGGTCTTTTTAAGAGAGGAGATTGGGGGGGCACCTAGGGGGCTCAGTGGGTTAAAGCCTCTGCCTTCGGCTTGGGTTGTGGTCCCAGGGTTTCAGGATCAAGTCTTGCTTTGGGCTCTCTACTTGGCGGGGAGCCTGCTTCCTCTTCTCTCTCTTCTCTGCCTGCCTCTCCCCCTGCTTGAGATCTCAGTCTATTTATTTATTTATTTATTTATTTATTTATTTAATGAATTAAATAAATAAATAAAAGAGGAGATTGGGACACAGACAAAATCCTTTGTGCCCACCCACAAAGAGAAGACCCCGTGAAGAGGCAAGACAGGAGGAAAGCAAGCTTCCAGACACCCTTGACTTCAAGGCTCCAGAATCCTGAGAAGAAAGTTCTCTGAAGCTACCCAGTCTGTGGGGTTTTGTTGGGGCCGCCCCAGCAGCTGGTAGGCAATCACACTAGATTCGGGCCCACCCTCATTCAGTAGGGCCTTGAATGAACTCATTTTCACATTTTACTTTTTTTTTTTTTTTTTTAAGATTTGGGAGAGGGGGAGAGAGAGCGAGCGCACGTGCACAAGAGAGAGCATGAGTTTGGGGAGAGGCAGGAGAGGGAGAGGCCAACTCCCTGTCAAGCAGGGACCCTGATGTAGGGCTCCATCCCAGGACTCCAGGATCATGACCTGAGCCCAAGGCAGACGCTTAACTGACTGAACCACCCAGAATGCCCCAGACCTCCTTTTAACTTGATCACATCTGCAAAGACCCTATTTCCAAATGAGGTCACATTCACAGGCCCTGGGGGTTAGGATTTCCAAAGTATCCTTTGGGGGATGTAGTTCAACCTGTAGCGACCACCAGGGGATCAGCTGACCAGTTTAGCTGCCATGTTTTCTGCAGGGATTCCAGGTTTCAGCTCAGTTCAGCTGGTGAAAGACGCTGGCTGAGACTGGTGGGTGGGAAAATGGGGTCAGAGGACTTATTCTGGTTTCTTCTCACTGGGAAGTGACACTTGGCTCGATCTACTGCAGGCCTGTCAGGTGGCTTTCTCCACACAGACCCTCTCTCTCTAAGGGTCCGGGTAGCTGTTCTTTTTCTGCCTCTTCAGGCCTGTGTGGTGGGGAGAGGGCATCAGTGGTTCCCCAGTGTTGCTAGCTGCCCCCAGTCTTGTACCCTCCCTCACTGGTTTCCCTAAAGCCCACTACACCTTTGCAGTTAGCTCCTTTGCTGACTCCTCAACCTGTCTGAGGGAGCCATGTGTCCTGCTGGCCCCTGCAGATTACCAGGCCATTTTGCAGGCTCCTTCTGGGATTGTGGAGTGGCAGATTTATCAGAGCTGGATTCTTCCCCTTTGCGAGGCATTTCTCTTGGTTGTAAATCTTGGGGATGGTCCTCAAGGATCAAGTGAGGGCAGCCTTGACCCAGACTGGGGATTTCACAGGCTGATGGATATTACAAGATCCAAGAAGATTTACAGTATTTCCAGTGCAAATAGACAGATTCTTTCCCTTCTCTGCATCTTGTGCGTGGTTTTGGCTACCTCCTTTGAGAAGCAGTCTTCCTCTCCCCTTTGCATTGGGCCTGAACTTAGGAATTGCCTTGGCTGATGGGATGGTAGCAAATGTGATGCAAACAGACTATTCTTAGAACTGAATCAGCCCGTGAACAAGCCCAGCTGGGCTGCCGGAGATGGAGAAACACAGGCCCAGTCACCTGCTAACCAGCTGAGCACCAGCCAACCAGTGAGTAAGGTGTTTGTACAGCTGCAGTTTCTGCAATGCCACTGACATTGGTTACCTTCTTGCCTCTTCTAACCTCCTCTAACTCCAGCATTCAGTGGTCAGTAAGTGCGAAAACAAAGCACCGAGGAGTGGCCAGAAAGGTAGGAGAAAACCAGTCACGTGTGGAGTTCTAGAAGTCAAGACAACAGTATTTTTTAAGGAGTGCTCAATTATTGCAGATAATGCTTACTGAAGGGGAGTATCAAGAATGATCCATCAGACTTAATACCACAGGGGACCCTAAGAAGAGCATTGGTGAGGAAGAGGAACAGGAGAGGGAATACAGAACACTTTGGCAGGGAGGGAACTGCCAAAGGGAGAGGTGTAGGCAGTTGGGGAGTAAACCCCAGTGTGGGGGTGCTACGGCAGACAAAGGAGGGTGGCAGGCAGGGGCCAAGTGCTACCAGGCCAGGTAAACTGTGACCAACAGTCCCACCAGTTTGAAATCCAATGACCCAGTGAGAGCCTGATGTGAAGCAGAGGTTAGGGCAAGAGGCAGAGGACAGGAGACGGCAACTCAAAGCTTGCACTGCAGAGAAGGGCACCAGAGGGAGCCGGGGCTTGGTTTATTCAATATGGCCTTGTTCTGGTCTGAAGGCAAAGCATGTGAATATTGGGTGAAGAGCTAGCAGCGATGGCAGAGGGGAAGGGAGAGGAAGGAGAGGTAGGAGAGGCAGGAGTAGAGTCCATGAGGAGGGGATAAGACCCAAATGACTTTCTCCCCATGTATAGAGGCAGGTGTGTTGGCCAAGGACAGAACTCCAGCTACCAGAGTTTCAACTTATGATTCACATGTATTTTGCCCAAGAATCTACTAACGTTGCCCCATGATCAGGAAGGACTGGGTCACACAGTCATCACTGAACACTTGTGCCTCCTGCATCTAGCACACCAGTTCCAAGCTGCCATCCCAGCTGTAGCCCCTCACTGAGGCATGGGCAGCGTCCTACCCAGTTCGACATGGCTCCTCCATGGCCCACTCCGTTCTTCCCCACAGGCCTCAGGTTCTAGTCCCACTTCCTCATCCTTTCAAGAGAGCAAGACTCACTATCCCTGGCTTCCTCTGTCTACCCTTTTGGAATGCTTTCTGCCCAGGCTTGCAGCACATGATTTTCACCCATTAATAATATTAATTAACAACCAAATATTCATTATTAATAATACTATCCCAGGGGCGCCTGGGTGGCTCAGTGGGTTAAGCCGCTGCCTTCGGCTCAGGTCATGATCTCAGAGTCCTGGGATCGAGTCCCGCATCGGGCTCTCTGCTCAGCGGAGAGCCTGCTTCCCTCTCTCTCTCTCTGCCTGCCTCTCCATCTACTTGTGATTTCTCTCTGTCAAATAAATAAATAAAATCTTTAAAAAAAAAAAAAAAAAAATACTATCCCATATAACTGTTTCATTAGCCAGATAGCTGCCCATGCTGGTTATCCACAGCCCTTGGTCATTAGGAACACAAGAGGGAAGTCGACCATGGTGATCAAGGCTCAGAGTTCAACCATCATTTCTTCCCATGTGCTCATGACTAATTTCTAGATTTATGGAAAAAATGAGGCTTGAGGGAGATGAGTCACATCTCAGAGTATATCAAAACATGCCCTTCTATTTCTAAAATGAATCACGGAGAGCAACTTAACACATGTTTTCAGCTACAGAAAATACATGAAGGGAAGAATTATTAAGAAGTTCCTTTGGGAGCCTACAAGGGAATCTCTCAATGTAAACAATGAATCTGGATGAAATACTTTAATCCAAGTCTGAAACTCCCATGCTGTAAACCTTCTACGCTGGTTAAAAGCCAATCTAGTTAAAAACTGGGAACTGGGATGTTCTAAACCTTACAAGCCTCACCCTTGTCTTTATTGACCTTCTCATCTGGAGCCCCCGCTGTCCCCACCCAAAATTAAACTCAAATGTCTTCAGACTCGAATTCTTAGTCCGGACTATTCTAACTTATTTGTAAATGCACTGTTCTTCCAGTGTCCTGTCCTGTTTCTGTTCTCCCCAACCCTCTGCAAGAGACTGTGAGTTCCGCAGGACCAGACTATATTTGTTCCTTTGTATATATCAAGAAGAACTCAGAATCCTTCACACATACCAGATACTCAACAAATGTTGACTAATTTAGACATATGAGACCACTCTAGAATACTTTTCTGGCTAATTACCACTACTATGTAGGTTAATTTTGTTCCTTCTTATGATCTCGACTTGACAGCAGGATCAGTAAACTACAGCATATAGGCCATGAACTAAGAATCTTTGGTTTTATTTTCAACGTTCCTTAAGAAAAGTGTGCAAACCCTGGGTGATGGACATTAAGGAGGGCACATGATACCATGAGCACTGGGCATTATATAAGACAGATGAATAACTTACCTCTACCTCTGGAACTAATAATACATTTTATGTTAATTAACTGGATTTAAATTTAAATAATTTTTTTTTTCTTTTTCTAAAAAAAGTACACAAACCCAACACTATTATCCTGCCCAGCCTGAAATATATACTCCTTGGTCCTGTATAGTGTACTCCAGACAGAGACTCTAGACAAGAACGTAACAAATGAGTCATGGTGTGAGGGGAATAACCAAAAGGGGCCTTAGCAATCTGGTTGGCCCTCGAGACACTTCTAGACAAGATGTTTGTTTATCCTATTAATTTAGCAACTCAGCTCCGAGCACCCAACTCTATGGACAAACCCTAAGGGACCTGCCAACTCTGGGAATCATTGTAGCTGACTGTCACTCACCTCGCTCACCACAGGAGAGAAACAGTGAGTAGGGAAAAGAAGTAGCGATAGGAGGTTATGGTGGAATGATAAAAAGCTGTTTAATGTTTGGCAGACAAATTTAAGTTCATAAAGAAATTTCCTTGAATTTAATAAAGATGCTAAAAATGTTTTTTGCATTTTTTTTAATATATACAGTTTCTTTTTTACAAAGTTCTGTACATAAAAATAAATATACAGAAACAACCCCATCAACTGTCTGCATCAGTAATCCTCGCTGGTGGGCTCACCATTTACAAGGAAGACATCATTCAACGCAACCTGTCACAGAGACTGTCCGACCAGCAAGGACTTCTAACGTGAAGAACCATCACTAGGTCTCTTTTATCAAGACTGTTAATCACCTAGAGGGCTTTATCTACCAACTAGCAATTACCCATGAAATCAATGACTGCAGTCACTGGCTTAACTGAAGTGTGACCGACTGTCACTACCGCTAGTGGTGACATCTATATCCTATGCTGGCTTCAACTGTTAAAGACGCAGTGTAGTTAAGAGCAGAAATAAACCCCACTTCCCTTGGCTAGTCACTGTGAAAAGTGTGCGTAAGGCAATTGAATTCAGGGTTACCGATTCATCTTGCTAATGTCAAAAGCGACACTAGCAAGATTCTTAGCCTCATCCACCAGATGACGGGCCTCTGCGTCCGGGTCTCCAAGAGCACGTTCCTCCTCCTTCACCAGACAAAGGGTTGTAACCTGGGATGAGAAAAAGGAAGCAAAACAGTACTGGGAACATTCTGTATAAAACATAAAATCATGAGCCTGACACACAAAGCACTATGAAGATATGGATGCTCTTCTCACAGACCTTTTCATAAAACTTTCAGCTACCATGTGAAAAAAATACTTTATTCTGTCATTGCAGCTTGAACTGACTTTCTGGTGGGAATAAAAGAAGCCATCTAGCTTCCTGGTCTTAACTCTTCAGAAACATAAAAACTCCCCAAAATATCCAATAAATTTGTTCCCAAAACCTCTCAACATCACTGGATCTAGGCATATGAAGGCTTCTGTTGCAGTGCTTCATAAAATGTGTACATTCAAATAAGGACTGTGCAAGCTACAGAAAATAAATGTAAAAAAAAATCAAAACAGAACAGAACTTTGCCCTTCTATCGGTCAGACCTAAGTCATGCATGGGCCCTCGCCCTCACTCCTAAACCCGCCCACTCATTAGCTTCCCAAAGTTAATGGGAATATTATTAACATTATTAACCTAATGTGAATGGACATTAGGTGACCAGGCTGAGTGCTCAGGCTTTTGGCCAGTGAGACCTTAACTGAGGTTTTGCTGTGGGATCTTTGGGCAATAACTCCCCATGCCTCTGTTCCCCTATTGATAAAACCAAGCTAGCCAGACAGCACCTAGCTCAGGATTGCTGGAAACGACGACAGAGACCAGACACAGAAGCAAGTCACCCATTACATTTCCGACAACACCCACTCCTCTCCTAAATATCACTGTTTGCTCCAAAAAATATCTTCTGGCTGATTTTTTTTTTTTAAGATTTTATTTAGTTATTTGACAGAGATCACAAGTAGGCAGAGAGACAGGCAGAGAGAGAGGAGGAAGCAGGCTCCCTGCTGAGCAGAGAGCCTGATGTGGGACTCAATCCCCAGACCCTGGAATCATGACTTGATCCCACAACCCTGAGATCATGACTGAGCCGAAACCAAAGATGGGACGCCTAACCAACTGTACCACCCAGGCATCCCGAGAGAAAGTTTTAAAACAGCATTTTCTTCTCAGACACATCACTCCTCCAGGAAGCCAGCTCTGGGTTTCTGACATAAAGGGGATAGGGCTCAGCCTTTAAGCGTGGCCCAACTTGTGTCCACGCTGCCTCAGAGCCCACGTGCCAGTCTCCCCAGGATCCCATGATGCCAGCCTCTGCAGCACCTCTACAGACAGCCCCTCCTCCCACGGGGAATAGAAGCATTCAGCCTACAACTGGTTCCTCCACAAAGCGTTCCAGCGCCTTTGCCCCTCCTCCCTCAGGCTCTATGCGGAACTGCTAGCAGATCACAAACATGACTTATTTTCATTTGTGTGTGTCACATCTTCCCAAAAGGATGTGAAAGACCTCAAGAATGGGATGGAGACAGGGAGCGACCGCATCACCTAGAGCGCGGGGGGCGGGAGTTGCGCACAGAAGAAAGCTCTGAATGAGCATCTGTCCGTGTCTCCTTGAGAAAGTTATTTGCAAGAAACAAGCTGGCCATGACTGGGAGGACGAAAACCAGTGTTCTAGCCCTGTGATGCTCCTCTGTGGGGGGCGGGGGGCAAGTTATCCCTCGCCCCTCTGCTTACCTCTCCCCTGCCAGGGCCATGTGGGACAAGGGTGAGAGGCATACAAGCCAGGAGCCGTGACTGACCTCCCTTTTCAATTTCTTATTCAGTGTTTACTGTTTTTTCTTTTTCTTTGCTGATTGGACACTGAGGCCCAGGAGGGTATAGGCCTCCTGGAAGCAGGACCTACACTCACATCCTTGTCCTGGGACACTGGGCAACAAGGGCACTGAGCTCACCAAGCTGGTGACCGCCAGCCATTAAGGGATGCTTTGCATGGGTTTCTTTTATTTATCTTCATAATCCCAAGCTTAGGAATTAGCTTCAATTTATAGATAATAAAAGGAAGAAACAGAATCTTGTTCTTACGAGGTAAACCTACCCTGTAATTGCTCAGAATCTTTTAGTGTCTGGTACTCACCACTTCCCCGCAGTGGCTTCCTGTCAGCTTTCCGTTTTGGCAGGACTGACGAAGTAGAAGGCCCAGGACCATCTTCTTCTGGAGGCTTTCTTGCATTTCCTTTGTAACTTTTCCCTTCTTGCATGCTGTCCCACATTTCAATCTTCTGTCTCCTTTTTTGTTCTTCAAGCTGAGAAAGAATTGCACAGCTAACAGTATGAATTCATAAGCTGCTATCTTTCCCCATAGAAAACACTGATTTTGGTGACTTTTTCATTTTAAAGTCCTTTAAACCAAACCTTCACCTGCGTTTTCTTTAGTTAATAACACTGCTGTCATCTAATGGTAGGAGTTTAACTCACAGAAACTTTTTTTAAAGATTTTATTTATTTGAGAGAGAGAGAGAGAGGGAGAGAACGTGAGTCGGGAGTGGGGAGAGGGAGAAGCAGACTCACCACTAAGCAGGGAGCCAGACCTGGGGCTTGATCCCAGGACCCTAGGATCATGACCCAAGCCGAAGGCAGAGGCGGAGGACACACATTAACGACTGAGCCACCCAGGCACTCGTGTTTTTATAAACTATTAAAGAAAGCAAGAAGTGTCATGGAAAAAGAATGCTGTTTCAGTTCTGAAACTTGCCCACAGTAGGACATTTTTATAACACGGAAGAACTCGCACTTGGAATGGGTGAGGGTGGCTGGCAGGCCTACTCTGGTGCCGCCTGGTGGAGGTACCTAAGGAAAGCCGCTCACTCCCTCTGCTTTTGCAGACTGTGAGGCTCCAGTGTGAACAGATGGGAAAGCACTCTGAAAAGTCAAGTACTACTGTAAACAAAGGAAAATTCGTTTCAGCAGAAAACTGTGCACAATGAGCACTTGAGAAAGCTTGTCAGCACACAGGAAGCAGACTCCCCAGGCGGGAGGGAAACCCAGTGCCCTGGACCTTCGCCTCTGCTTCCTCCTCCTTGTAAAGCAGCATGCCTGCCCAACAGCCAGGCACAGGACCGCAACCTGCCTGTGCACAAACCTCTGTGCCCTATACTCCTCACTTCCCAGGGAAGCCAGACCCGAACTCCTGTTCACTCTGTTCCAGTTAACTGTGACGTCATGGGGATATGTGATGCCTTAGGAAGCACATTTCCAGAAAATTTCTCCACGGCTTTCAGAGGCTGCTGCTGCTAACCCCCAATACCTGACCTCATGCTTCCACTGTTTGCAGGGACAAGAGGCCAAGGAAGAAATCATCTCTTGGCCTGAAGGCTAGTCTACACTCCTAGCTGATACGCAGAACCCCAGCATGGAACACAGCAGATGGGTCCTGAGACAGCAGGCAGGAGAGCTGATTCAGCTGTGGGTCAGACGGACTCATTCAGTTTGTTATTACTACTCTGCCTGTAAGTACAGGTGACAGAACCCCATGTGCTATAACAATCTTAAAACCAAACACAGGCTTTTGTCCCTTTCCTAATTTGGGGGGGGGTGCCCACACTACAATTTTAAAAAGTCTTAATAATCTTTTAAAAAGATTATTTTCAGCTACATCAGCAAACTGCATAACTGATCAAGCTATTTTACTAACACACACAAAAAACTCAGATGCTGAAGTCATCAGTTCTGACACGAAGCAGGAACTCAACCTAGTCTACAGCTCTCGGAACAAAACAGTAATAATGGCTGGAGATTAACAAAGAGAAAAACTAAACTAGAACGGCTCAAAAATGACATCTATGTATACCATGCTGCCATTTCAATGAAAAATTTCCACGGGTGTTTATATTATAGATAAATATTTCTAGAAAAAAACCTAAAAATCAAACATGGAATGCTTGGGCAGCAGCAGGTAGAGCAACAAGGAGATCAGAGACTTAATTTCCATGGTACAGATTTTTAAAACAATGACTTTTTTTTTTTACTTTGTATGATTTAAAAAATTAAGTAAGTAACAGTAATGTGCTAGTTCACTCGAGGTTAGTGATTGCGTTTAAGTTGAAAGGACGCAACTGAACAGTGAAGAAGGCTGCCAAGACTGGGTGACGAAGGAGGAAGAACCTGTGGAGGAGGTGTGGTCTTGTTCTGCCCTTTCCTCCTGGGTTCCGCCCACGCTGGGAAGACCAGCCACGTACTAGATGACCATGCAGAAACCACAAGAGCCACTAGCGGTGGCAGAAAGGCACTGGACCCTGGAAACACCAGAGACACAGGCAAAACCAACAGGAAGACCAATTTCTCTGTTGCCTTAGAGCATGCAGACACTTTCTTCTGAGATGAAGAAGGGCCACAAACATCTGGATTGAAACTTCTTAGAAAGCAGGATCTACAACCTGGTTGTTTCAGTTACACAGACTGGGACAAATCTGGTGGGTGGCCTTGCTTCTGTGAAAGGTGGCACAACCCACCGGACCGCTCAGGTCACTTCCAACAGCTGTCCTTGGCTCTTCCAAGACAGCGAACCCCCAATACCTGACCCTCATGCTTCCACTGTTTGCAGGGGATCAGTAGGAAGAATCCCCTCCTCCTGATCCCCAACCGAACCACATGCCTTTTAAAACATCTTTCAAAACTCCACTTTCCTGCTCCCCATCTCACTCCTGGGTTGGGCCCACTGCTGACCTCCCCCCGGCTCTCCCTCAGTCCATTGAATAGCCCCACCAAGTTAGATCGTGTGAGAGATGAGGCCTGAGACAGACAATGGAGTAAGAAGTGGAATGTGTACTTTGTGTGTCCAGTGGCATGGCAAAGGGACACACAATTTTGGGTGAGAATACTGTGAAGAGACCATTGAAAAGTAAAAAGGTAAATAAAGGAACACCTTTTTGAAAGAGTATTTACTCCATAAACGGTTAAGGTATTGCACAAAGAAAGGATGCTGACCAATACTGAGCTAAGTGGAATTGATTTTGACATAATTAGTTGTTTCCAGTACCTCCCCTAAGGGGCAGGGGTGGGGAGGACATGCAGGCAAGTGTGCGTATACACACACACACACACACACACACACACATACACACACGCGCGCTCTCTCTCTCTCTCTCTCTCACCCACGAAGCAGCAAAATATTTCTTAAAAGCACGTACTGAATTAAAACCAGCTCGTACCTGTCTTAGTTTTTCCTTATGCTTTTCAACTTGTGCATTTAATTCTTCTTGCATTTTCAAACGAGCAGCTGCTAAAGCCTCCTGTCGTTTAACAACAACATCAGGTTCTAAAATGTCAGGAAAAAATTTGAGAAAAAAAGAAACTCTTGAGGTCCGTATTATTAGAAGGATACAGAAGTACTGATGTCAAGCAGTGTAAAAACATGTACTTTACATGAAAATTCTCCTGCTGTGCATAAATTTTGCTGCTTATGGGGGCAGAAGACTGTCCTACTGCCGTGGATCTTAGCCCCCCGTTAAAGGTCCAGGGCTCCAGATATCCCTATGAGAAACATGTCTTCCAGGTTCCCTCAGCAATTCCCACTCAGAGAGTCTGGCATGGCCCATGACTGAAATGTAAGTGGTCTGAGGGGCACCCCGAGATTCCATTCCACAACCTGGGCTTCTATCATGCAGTCTCCAACCTGACCAGAACTGGAAAAGGTAACAAGGGAAAATAGAATTTTCTGACCACTAGCCATCGCTTAGTTAGCCCAGATCCATACCACAAAGAGATAAAGATCTTTAGGCATTTTACGCTTGTTTCTACAGAAAAGAAGAATCCTTCCAGTTAGTATTAATGGAAATGGGCTCCCCAGTTTTATCAATGTTTTCTCTGCTTTGTTTTATATAAATACACTGTCAAGCTCTCTACCTGCTCATGTATTCAAACAACCCTGTCCAGAACCACCTCAGAGCACACACACAGCGGTGTGGCCATTTTTAAAGAAAACTAAGTAGAACTATGTGTTCACATCAGCACTCTCCAAAAGTATAAGCAACCATCAGTACCTACACAGTGGTGGAAAAAAGAGCACTTAATTGAATCCACATAAAATGGGCCAAAGTGTTGTGGTCCAGGTAGCAACGGATGTGTGGGTCTGTGCTTGCGTGGTGGGAGATATGACTAGAACTTTATCTTTAAAAACAAAACAAAATCATACTTCCACTTCACAGAAATGTAAATTTTGGTAACATTTCTAACGTTCAGGTCATTCTTAGAAGAAAATCGAGTGTGGATTTTTTTTTAACCATGTTCCCTACAAAATTGTACAAGAGCACAACATAACACTTTTGACTACATGCCTACTTTCTGCAGTGCCTCACAGAAACAAATAAACTTCTCTAAAAATGCCCAGCGTATTGTCATCTTATAAACCTGCTTTTCAGTTGTAAGAGCGGGTCTCACCCTGCAAGCACGACATTCGTAGAGATGGCTTCACCAGGCGACCGACGCTGTTTCCTAACACCCCTGCAACCCTCTTGAAATCCCGCATTTATGCAAGGTGTACACCTGCAATATGTAGTTTGTTGTCAGAAGTACAGCCAACAATCAAAAAGACTGAGAGAATGGCAGGACCACAGAATTTCATGGGAGGAGAGGAGAGATATGTTTCAGAGAAGGACACTCCTAAGTCTTTCTGCTAGTGACTCCTTTTGTATTACGACATTTGCTTTTCTCCCCAAACTCTAACCGTGCTGAGTCAGAAGAATGATTTGTATTTCAGTGAGCTGCCGTTCTCAAAGTGCTTGACGTTTCTTTTAGATATGTCCTCAGAAACTAGCTTCTGCCTAGCAAAAAAGGCTACTGTTTTCCAAGGGAATATGTATTCGAAACAACCAACTGTTAATCTGAAATCGGATCTGATGAGGAAGTTGTGAAAATCAAAATGTGGTGGATATAAAGAACCACGGCTGCGTTTCCTGCACTCCCAATGGTTCTAGAGATTCAACAGGCAGACCCGCAAGTCTGGAGAAGCTGTGCCGTTTTCATTTCAATCCACGCTATAAATGAAAAACCATTTAACAGGATATGCAGTGAGTGCTCTACCCACCATCAAGCAGGTTTTCCATCTCATTAAAATCTCTGAAATTAGAAAAAAAAAATAGGAAAGAAAAGCTACCGCACATTCCCCAAAATCAATTACAGAAGCATAAAATGGCTTTCCTTTCACACAGATTAGAATCGTGAACTTCTTGCTCTTCCTAACAGACTAACTTCTAAACACTAACCCACTGCAGCCGCGGCTCGGTCCAGCTGCCTCTGTCTCAAGGCCCTCAGCCGGGTGGAAAGCTTCTGAAACACCACGTAGAGAAGGATGCAGCTGAAGACGATGTACCAGCCATAGGTGGCTAGCAGGGAGCCCACTGAAAAGAAGTAAACAGTTTTTAAGAAACCGAAAGTCATTACCACACTACTAGACTTTTTTCCATAAAATTCAACGAAGACGACGTAAGTGTAGCTCCTGCCCTCAAAACCCTCCGGGTCTAGCGGAGGAAATGGCCTCCTAAGCAGGCAGTCAGAAAAGAAGCGAGCACAATTCAGGGGTCACCGAGAAGGGACTTCTCAACCAAGTGGGGAGTTGAGGGGCAAGTCCAGAGGCTGGAGGGCACTGCAGAGCGGGTTTTGATGGGGAAAAGGAAGTTTATCCGGCTCGGGAGGGCAGAGGCCTTTCAGACCTCAGGAACTTATAGAAAGAGTGGCCGTGGGGGCCGACACAGCGCCGGGCGTGGGGTGGCGGGGGTGACGCGAGACCTGGAGGAAAATGCCCAGGGCCGAGCGGCTCCAGTCACCGCAACCCGGAAGGGCTTGTCGCATTAAGTAAAGGATTCGCGTAAAAAGGAGCCCGACGGCCCCGCCCAGAGCACTGTGGCTCCGGGACGGCCTCCGCGCGCGCTCCAGGCCCTCCTCCCGGACCTGCGTGCGGTGCCTCCCGGCTGCCGGCCAGGCTTCCCCCGGCCTCCCCAGGCCCGGCTCGGCGCGCAGCAGAGGACGACCCACCGAACATGGCGGCGCCGGGGGAGCCGGCGGTACGAGCCCGTGGCCGGCGGCGACTCACCGGTGACGTGCAGGTAGCGCAACCCCTCCGTCTCCAGGGCCGGCCGCGCGGACAGCTGCTGCCCGTCCCGCTCCATGGCCGCCACTCTGCCGCGCAGCCCGGCTGCGTCAGCTGGAGCCTGCGCCTTCCGGCCCGCCCCTACAGACACGTGGCGCGCTCTCGAGCCTAGCGTCCCAGAGTTCCGGCCAATGGTGGCGCCACCCCGCCTTGAGGCTCAGCCAATCACAGCGAGGGCGTGGCCAACCAGGCGGGGCCGGAAGAGTAGGCGGGGCGGTGGCAGAAGGCCTCGGGCCTGCACCGCGCGGTGTGGCACGGTTGCGTCATTTCTCGCCCGAGTGAAGCCGCGTGACGGGTCTCCTGGCCGACACCGGCTGGCATGTTTACGTTTGTACTGATTGCACACCGAGGTCATGGGGTTAGGGGCCGCCTGGAAGCAGAATTTGCGCCCACGTCCTTGCCCCGGGCCCACTGGGCAACACAACTGGACCGGCAGAAACCCGGCTGATGAGGGTTGCCGCCGAGATCCGCCCCCAAGGCGTGCAGGTGAACCCTGGCAGCCTCCTCCTTCAGCTGCCCAGGTTCCATTTCGGGCTAAGGAAGTTCCGTGGACCCTCACGGTTCTTCTCCCCTCCAGAGCCAAAACCTCCCGGGAAAGAATTAAAGCAGTAGCTCCAGCACGGATCCAGTCCAACACTACTAGGTGCCGCAGGGCGGGAGGAGGTGTTCAGAATAGTTTCCTCGCCCTTTTTCCTGGCCTGCAAATCCTTCCTCCACCGCCTTCCACTCCTCTCCCGTCACTACCGCTCCCAGGCCTACTTTGACCACCCTATCTGAAATTTGGGCTTGAGTGTTTTTGGAGAAGCTTTTGAGGTGAACACGCCTAGCTGTGTCTCGAAAGGAGGGTGGAGAATCCGGAATATAGTCGTGAAAAGACAGCGAAGAGGGGGCGACGTCGAAGCTCTTCTTCGCCTTGAAAACGGGCTCTTTAAATGGGGAAATTGAGGACTCTGGATTTTGTCAGTTAAGGCTGTGAGGACAGCCATTGTTTTGATGTGGGCGACATTTTATTCTCTCCTTGATATTTTCCTCTCACTTGTAAACGGTGATGAACCATCACTCTTCGTTTTGAAGTGGTTTCTCCCTCCATCTGGTATCTTGCAGGAACCTGATATGCTAGAACTGAACTATTTCTTAGAATTATGACTGCAATACTTGATTTGGGATCAGTTTTAAATATAACTTGTGGGGGCGCCTGGGGGCTCAGTGGGTTAAAGCTTCTGCCTTCTGCTTAGGTCATGATCCCAGGGTCCTGGGATCGAGCCCCGCATCTGGCTCTCTGCTCTGCGGGAAGCCTGCTTCCTCCTCTCTCTCTTTGCCTACTTGTGATCTCTGTCTGTCAAATAAATAAGTAAAATCTTAAAAAAAAAAATAAAGAAATAAATATACCTTGGGTATAAATAGTGATAAAATAGTCAGGAAATGGGAGTTGCCCAGCTTGTTTGGTCATGCTCTGGACATAAGGTACCCAATACAATAGGAATCACTGTTCATGGAAGCAGTTGATGAGGACCTCTCTTGTCTCTCAGAGCGTTAATATCTTGCAAAGGGATTGGGCACAATTTTCTATTAATGTTTGGTAAGTTGATTTTTTTCTTACAGTAACTTAGTGATTAAAATTGCTGCCGGTGTGGGTTGGCTAAGAAGGTTTTGTTTTTTGGGGGTTTTTTTGGCAGAGATTGAGAGATCACAAGATCCAAAGGTCGAGGCTTAACCCACTGAGCCACCCAGGTGCCTTGGCTAAGGTTTTTAACAGATACTTCCCTATTTTGACAGAGGTGTCACATTAAGATGTGAAAGCTTCAAGAATGTTGTAGTGAACATCATTTTATAGCTCACAGTGTAGCTCAGGAATTACAATATTTGGAGTAGCTATGGAGGAAGATCCTACCTTGTAGAGATCCTACCTTACTGTTGCCAGCTTTCAAACCAAAGTCAACTTGCATATCATAAAAATGCCGAAATATTGTATATGGTTAAATGGGGGAGAAGAGTTTGCCTTTTTTGCCTTGTTTACCGACCCTGCCCTGCAGCGTCTGCAGGCATGAAAATGGAATAAATTTAACATTTAATCTCTGTCATTTAAACAAAAATACTGAATAATTCCTCTTACTCAGGACATTGTGATGTAAAATAGAAACCAGCACAACAGTAATGAAAATAATGCACATTTTTAAACACGAAGAATAAAGTACCTTTGCATACTATTATAAACCAGTCTCTGTTTACATATGTATTCACAGTATTATGAATAGTATATTCAACTAAAATCTAATAGATTTTGAATTATGAGGCTGCAAGGATAAAGGGGTTCTGTCTCAGTTCCTAGCACAATGCTGTTCTTAAATTCCCATTAATAGAAGTTATTCTTCCTACCCTGGCTTATGCATTACCTTTGTCACTTTAATCAGGGTGTAGCATCTCCCCTAGCTTATCTAGAACCTTAGAGTTATTTTAACATACACTTTGTTCAGTATAACTGCTCAGGGGTTATTTGCAAAAACAGGACACAGATATCCCAACTAGTCACAGACCATGGTAGACTAAATGACTGGCAATTCATCATTGTTTCTTGCAACATATCCTTGCAATAGCCTCAGGGTGGAAGGAGTATTATTTGCCCACCCTTTGACTTTGGACTTGACTAGGTGGCTCGCCTAGGTTAATGACAAGTAGGCAGACTCAGCAGTGAGTCAGTTTTCAGAGCAGGTCTTAAGAAGTCTCTATTGTTTCCTCCTTGTGCCATGGCCCAGTTAGCTTACTTGCCCAAGGACAGTGAGATATGCAAAGCTGAGCCATCCTCTAGTTAACCCACAGACCTGCAAGGAAAAGCAAAGCCAGCTAAGAGAATAAATGGTGGTTGTCACTTAAAAACCCGAGTTTTGGAGTGGTTTGTTAGGCAGCATTATTGCGCCAATAGCTAACCGATAAACTGCCTAACCTCACCTCTTCACAAAAGTATAGGGAACAAGACAGGATTAAAGGTGTTGGTAGCTAAGGGGGATTACAGAGATGGCAATCAAACAATAATGTTTCTCAAACTTGCATGACCCTTTCAATGACATTCTTGTTGGTTCCTACTGTAGTATTTAAAGATTTTGAGAGAGACAGAGAGAGCGCGACCTGTGTAGGAAAACCGGCGGGGGACATTCTGCTTGATCCCAAGACCCTGGGATCATGACCTGAGCTGAAAGCACACGTTTAACCTACTGAGCCACCCAGGAGCCCCCTACTGTGGCACTTAAATTATGTTAAATATCTACACATGTAAAACTATGTATGTATATATATAACTACATACATTTCCTAAATGTATAGTTCTTAGAACCTGAAAACCTAATTACAAATGCTGTTACAGGATTTTCTTCTTCTTTAGTGCCCCGGTTCTTGGTTACGCCACTCCGAAGAATGAAGACGTAGACCAGATGAAGAGTGCTGGACCACAAAGACAGTAAAGTGACAGTACAAAGCTCCCAAAGAGGAAAGGGCTCCCAGACGGGTGCCATCCAGGTTTCTAAGTCTAGGGGTTTTTATGGGCTTTGTTGGAGTGCTGTTTTAATCTGATTTACCCTCCCTGCACCTGTTATCCAATCAGATTCTTGTCATCTATCAGGTGGGAAAGGTTGGAGGGCCCCTTCCAGGGTGGTGTAAAATCCTTCTAAGGGTGGTTTCCTCTTGAGGGAGGGCACCATGTCCCAGAGTGCCTTTCTTCCAACTATCCTTCACCAATACTACAAAACTAGTAATATTCAAATCAGCATCTCAATGTAGTTGCACAGAAATAATTATTTTGTGTGTTGCCATGACTATGCCACCAGAAAAATTTCCTACTATAAGATGACAGAAGTTATCTTTGAGTGAATCTCATGTTCTGCAAAATTGCACATTGAAACCATAGTGCTTCAGGGAAAAACTGCAGAGACAATCCCCATTTTTCTGGTCCTGAGATTAGTGGAGCTCTAAGCAAAGGAGCCCTCACATTCATCTTGTCAATTTCTGCAAAATCCTCACTTGGGACAACCATGTAAGTACTGTAACAAGACCTCCTTTTGTCTTAGCACCCTGCAAATCATTAACCACAGGCCACTAAACTGGTGCCAAAACAATCCTGTTTAGTATAGATCCACTCAGGCAACGGCACCAGAGTCTCTTATTATTTAAGGACTGCTCACACTGAAAGCTGGGACCGGAAGGAAGCTAGAGGTAAGGAACGTGACTGGAGGGAAATGATCCGCAACCAGTTCGTTATTACGGAGGGTAGTGACCAGAGGCCCATTCAGAGTCCCCTTGATAGGTAGCTCATAAATGGTGGGAGCAGGGAGCCTCCTGACTAGGATGGCAACAGCTTTCCTGAATCTTAAGCATGGAGGAAAAAACTGGACTCATTTTAGCTGTCCTGTCAGAAGCAGCCGTGTCAGGTCAATGTGCACTGACAGGCTCTGTGGAAGCAGAAAAGGCAGCTTCGTGGCTTCTGTCATGAAAGACATTGTAGAAGCTAAATTCTAAGCCAGCTCAGGAAGATCTCTTAAGACCACCTTCCCACCCTGGAGGTCTTCTGGTCTGATCGCATGTATACTTAGTAACGCTCTACTCCCAGAGGGCACCTTGGTGAGGGGAACAGCAGAGCATCAATTGCAGGATTATCTTGCTTTCAAATTAAATTAACTTAACTTCTGGTGGATAAATCCATCTACTGTCTATTTGGGTTAGTTCCTGGGTGCCTGAGTGCCCCAGGAGATCATTAAAAAACATCGGCCTTCCGGTCTGTCAAAGTGAGGGTACAAGAAGAGCAGAGCAATGCACTCTGGTTCTGGCCAACAATAAATGGGTCATACAGGACTGTTCTAGAAGGAGTTGAATGGCATCAGGTAGATGTTAAGCAAGTAGTGAGAGGGGAGGCTGGAAATCGTCTGGGGAGTGTCATCCTCTAAGAGACAGCACCTGAGAACCTACTGGAAATGCAGCCCCAGTTCCCATGATCTTGCTTTTGAACACGGTGCCCTGACGTTCATAGCACATTGGAGCTGGTAAGCACTGGTTTAGGGCCATACTGAGGAAATCTGCAGGCCAAGTTCTCCTGATGCCCAAGCTCCATTTCCTTTCTGAATGCTCTGCCCTCTTCTTTTCTACTGCACGCAGGTTTAGCCCCACTGTTGCCCTCAGTTCTGTCTTCCCAGCTAGGCTGTCAGCTCCATAAAGGCTGAGTTCCTTCATGGCTTATGCATCTTGTGAGCACTTTACAAAAGCGAATCCGGCTGGCAGCAATCACCCACGACTGTTCAGGGGTCTACAGACAAGAGTGTTTTTCACATTTCTCACCCAATCCAACACCCGCAGATGGAAATACTGCACAGATGGAAAGACAGATGGTGAAGGCACTTACCTCCACCACCTTGTTTTTACGATTAGCCTAAACTGGCCACATCAGGGTGTGAAAATGGAACAAAGCATCTAGAAGCTGTGAATAAATTGCCGTAGCCTGCTCACTGGGCCAAGACTCCCCCTGTCCCCCAACCATGTCCCAAACACTGGAATGTGCTGCCTCTCTGCCTGGATTCCAACAAGCAGAAGTTGCATTCCCCTATAATTTTTCAGATCAGTAATTAAAGCCCGGCTGCATTTAATGAAGCTGTTGTTATCCTTTGGGTGGGGAAGAAATGCACAAGAGATCAGTCTTATTAATAACAACTGGCAGCACACAGATAATCCTGAGTTTTATTAAGAATTTAAAAATCTAAACATTTTATAGAGGCCTGGGAAGCGTACTCAGAAACACCGCCCTCCGGCATTTCCAACATCCACACGTCCATATACCTCACTGCACTGCACCTCCCCACCAAGACAGGCAACTTGGCAGCACAGTGAACGTCGCTGTGTTTTTACTATTTGTAGAAAACTGGCATTTAGATTTCAAAATTAATAATATTACAAAATTACCAGCAGCAGTCTTAAGCATTTCAACAATGCTTATGAACTCCACTTTGCTGACCCAAACAAAGCTATTATTCCAAGTTCAACAAGCAGGACTTGTCCCAAGGAGGCGTAGTACACATCCTGCAGATACTCAGGCCACATTGCTCAGGACCCATTTGTGACTGTGTCTTCTTCCATCTCCTCTTCTCCATCATCAGTGGGGCCTGAAGAGAACACAAAACCATGGGTTGTATTGATTTCAGAACACGTGCTCGCTCCCAGTGCGAGTGGACATTCTGTGATGCTACTCCATGCTAGTTCCGGGATTAGGTACAAAAACCTCAATCACAGCACCTGCCCTCAAGGAGCTTAGCGTCCAGAGACTACCTGTCTTTGGAGGTATGGGACAGGATCGTCAATTCCTAGGGAAAGGGTCACAAAGGTATTTTATAAAAGTCAAACCATTGTCTGACATTCTAATAACCCATTTTGGTTGAGCGGATAATTCATTTTTTGTGACAATAAAAAGCTTATACTTTGTGTTTCGTTCTTAACCACGACCATAGGCAAAGAAAATGGGAATCCTCAAAAAACAGCTGGATACTACTACATGCCCATTAACGGGAATACTCAGTGACTCTGCCATCTCTAAGTCAGACAAAGTATGGCCACAACCCAAAGTCCTTCATCTCTTCATCAATTTACAGCAGATATTTGGGTCAATGTATTCGGAAAAAGGAAATGTTTTAACTCTATCAGTGTTTGGGAAAATGACTCTTGTTTAAGGTTACTGCTTCTACAGTTAGCCCCAACTTCAGATTGGTAGATACAAAAGTACCAAGACAAGAATTTCAGTCAAGTTTTAGTGTATTCAGAAGTCTAGGCCCACTGAAATCTACGGAGTACCCTATGTCTCCCTTCCTCCTCCAAGGGAACCTCCAGATCATACTGAAAATCCCGAGATTTTAAGGCCCAAATAAAACATTCTGGGGGAAACAAATCAGCTCAGTAATTCTGTCATAGCACAGTCACAATAAGTCACTGTGAACTGCCTCCTCCCCACCCGTCACCACTGAGCCTTGAAAACCTTTAACAGACTTCTAATGCTCTCAGACTTAAGACCGCACCCAACACTGTCTGCAGGGCTGTATGGCCTATGGCATGCTTCCTCTGCTGGCTTCACTTCACCACATTCTCCTTGTGCCTTGAACTTCACTCCCATTGGCCTCTTTCATTTCAACTGGGCAAGGCTCCTGTTTGCCACAGGTGCTTTGCCTGTGTAGCTCCCCCTCTCCGCCCCTAGAATGTCACTCTCCCTTTGTTTACTTCAGCAATTCGCACTTGGTTTAAGACCCAAAGAGCTTTTATGTACCTTTATAAATACCATATTAGATTCATCAACACTGTATTAGAATTTAAGATCAAGTATTTTAAAAATTGTAATTCATTAAAAAATGTCTTCATTAGAGCATCTGCCTTTAGATCAGGTCATGATCCCAGAGTCCTGGGATCAAGTCCCATATAGGGCTCCCTTGCTCAGCAGGGAGACGCTTCTCCCTCTGCCTCTCATGAATAAATAAATCTTTAAAAGAAAAAAAAAAAAGTCTTCATTACATGTTAATGTTTATTTTGTTTAAATATATATATTTAAATATATATTATAATATATATAATATATAATATAATATATAATATATATTTATTTCCCAAAATAAAAATATTTAGTGAGAAGCTTGGCATTATTTTCTACTTTTGCCTCTCTCTGTCATGTCTGATGAACAGTTATCAGCTGGACCCCGGTACTGGCTTCATCAGTCCACCTGCTGCCACACGTCGTTTTCACTGAAGAAGATGAAGAAAAATCAGCCTCACACAGACATGCAGCCAGGAAAGGAAGGTGTATTCTAACAGTCTAACTGTGTATTTAGACAGCTGTGGGTTTTCCTGTTTGGTGCTATTCTAGAACTTGACAAAAGCGATAGTTTCTTAAGGGTTAGTTTGCAATGTGGAGTCTAAAACCTGGTCAGTGAACTTTTCATACTCTCTTACTAGAAAATCCACGGATCTACCTCGTCTTCCTTGAAGTGACAAGTTCACTTCATATTCGAGAAGATGCTTGCCTCTCAACGAAAACAACTACTCCAGTGCATGGAGACAACCATCCAACTTAGGCATGGGTTCGTGCAGACCCCATCCCGTCACCCAAGATATCAGAAGATGTGCACTAAAAAGGTGATATTTAATAATATTCATCTCTTTGCTTTGTGAATGACATTCTGAAGTGAAACTGGTATATTCTACTAAGAGAATGCAGAGCAGTATAGAATGAGGACTTTAGGCCATGGCCTTGACCTATGCCGAGGCCCCAGCAGTCTTAACTGCCATTACTCCTGCACCATCAGTGCAAATGTTAATAATGGTGGAAAAAGCAAGAAACACCTTAGTGTTATTATACAAAGTTTTGACCCTACAGATGCCCACGGGCTCAAAGGCTACACAGTGAGAACCGCCAGTCTAATCAAAGTCTTACTCATTTTTAGCTTCTGTTCAAACATGATTTGCCCTAGGGAACTTTCCCTGAGCTGCCAGTCTAGGTATCATATCAAAACTTGTAATACGAATTGTTTTGAATAGTTTTTACTTAACACCTCCGGTGCCTAACATACAGTTGGCATTCAAATATTAGAACAGCCAACACTTAGCAAAATATATGCTCATGTCAGACCTTACGCTAAGTGCTACCTACGAACTCTCTTACTTATCCTCCCAAAAACATTTTGAAGTTGGTACTCTTTATTATCTCAAATTTAAAGATGAGGAAACACACTTGAGATTAAGTGAGGATGAAGAAATTCACCTAAAATCAGAGCTGGTGAGGATAATATCTGAGCTTCATGCTGTTTGGCTCTGAGGCTTGTGTTTCCAACCAACCAAGGTATCTAACTAACACACACCCACCCCTCCTACCCCCCACCCCACACATGGGTGAAAGTCCAATGGTGCCCTCTAGTGTTTGGTTTCACTGCACGGCTAGGAAATAACACGCTTTTACATCAAAAATCCTCAGAGTCCTATGCCAGAATATGCTACATCAAGTAACTTATCTTCAAAAAGCATATAAAGGGATTTTGCAAATATTAGATGCTAATGTTCTTGGGTCATGGCATCTGAACCGTTCTGGAATCACTTCAAACATAATATTAACTGGGAAGTCTACAGACAGACCACTATGTCCTGACCTGATCTGCGTTCCCTGCCAGGTATCTGCCCGGACTGCAGCAAGCCCTTCAGCCGCTCCACTTCAGCCAGGGTAGACGCATTCGCTATAGCATTCTGGAGGACAGAAGACAATGGAGACAGACCATTAATTGCATCTGAGGATCAAACACACAGAAAACTCTACAGACATGGGAACTCTTGTGAGTTGGAATATTAAATAGTTGTGTTGAGGCAAGAATTTTACTGTCATGTTGAAATCAACCCAAAACCCAATCATAAACTGCCCAAACTGGTAAACAGATGTGGACCCACTTTCAAGACAGCAAATAATCACTGCACATTCCTGAAATTTTAGTGAATTAAAGCACTTAATTGAAACTATGTTACTGGATAATTTAGGAAGCAGTGTTATGAAACTGGGCTTTCCCACTGATCATCACACAGATCTTTCAGGCAGCAAATCTTTGAAAATAAAAACTAAGATAAATACTGAGACAGCATACTAAGTAACTGCTCAAAGAAAAAAAAATCCTGGGAAAATAAGAACTAGAGCTGCCTCTGCTTTGACTTGATCATGTAAGTAATTCAAGTCAAAGTCAAGTAACTTTATGCTAGTTCCTTCCATACGCAAAATCCAGCAGGAATCTAAGCAGAGGGGAGACTACTCTACAATGTTTAGAACTTGGTCTATTACAAATTTCATGTCCTAAACCCATGGCAACTCTCTCCAGTCCAAGAGTCCTAACAACTTATTACCTTGATTGCTTCTACATCTCCTGGAGATGGCCCACCTTTCTTCTTGTCAGTTGGCAAACCAGCACCTGGGTTGAAACTTGGGAGGAGGAGGGAAGAACGCAACTGTTAAATCCTGACCAATGGAAGTTGCTTCTCTTTTACTTTCAAAAAAGCTTTTGAAAGTAATTCAACCAGTGTAGTATCTTATCTTTGTTAACAAACTGATACAAGAAACTCTCTCCTTCAGAAACACCACCCAGTTCTCATCTTCCTCTAGTGAAAAAGCATACAAGAGTATACAATGTTGCATTAAGACTGAAGTGGAAGGATTTGCTAACCTGGTAGAAATCTCATATGATGTGTGGACCACTGATGGTCACGAGCTATCATCACACAAATTCAATACTGTATTAGGCACAGGTGTTTTGTTTAATTCTGTAGGAGGCAAAAAGCCAGACAGATAGTGTTTCTGAAGGTGAAGTAGAGTGAAGTTGGATATCCGTATCTTACGTTTTGCTTCTCCTGGCAATATCCTTTGCAAGTTGTGCACCCCGTTTGCCCTTGAACATTTTCTCTGCTTCCTGACGCTCCTACAGCAACACCACACACAGAGTTAATGGAAATAGGAATACCACATGCATTTAGATGCATTCCTCAGAAAACACGGAAGAAAACTCTCCTGAAACACTCTGGGCTGGTAAAAATACCAAAAAGCCAACTTCAAATTAAAAGGA
Source organism: Mustela erminea (assembly GCF_009829155.1). Taxonomy (NCBI): domain Eukaryota; kingdom Metazoa; phylum Chordata; class Mammalia; order Carnivora; family Mustelidae; genus Mustela; species Mustela erminea. The sequence goes on from NC_045618.1 coordinate 20,263,128, forward strand.
GACAAATGGCATTGCCTTCTCTGCTGAGGCTCCCTGAAGGAAGTTTCCCATCCTAGTTTCAAGGAGAAACCCTGGAGGAACTAAGATGGTTAAAAAAAAAAAAGCCCAAAAACTAAAAAACATTCCCAGTAAGGGGAGAATCATTCTAACAATTAAAGCTGCTGAAAAATGGCTTATATTAAGCCCTCCAGCAGGGAATGTATCTAAACAAAGTCTGCCGTCCACAGTGCTCACAGCGGGTCTGAGACCGTGCTGCCCCTGAATGCGTCCACACGAGACTGTGCTAACCCAAGTCCTGCTATAAACTCTGCTATGAAAAATGAATGATTAACATTTTCTTTCCCACGTTTTTATCACAAACCAACAGTAAAACTCATTAGGCGACTGCAAATATCCATAACAAAAGTATAAAAGAAAACACATGAATCTACAATGATTTACAACAGAAGAATACTTACTTTTAGTTTCACCTTCTGGAAATCCAGTACTCTGACTTGTGGAACTTTATAAATTACATACAGTCTGTAATGCTTCTTATTTGTTACAGGATTTCTTAGAATACTACGAGAAAAGGAATAGCATAATGCCAATCTTGTTCGTAGCCCAGCGCTCAAGAGATCCATTTTAATAGACTCAAATGAGTACATAAACTAAGGAAAAGTTTACATTTTTTCACATTTCAGTGTGATTAAGTTAACATTAGGGACATTTTAATAGAGCATTGGACCTAAAGGAAGTATTTTCACTTTTTTTTTTCTTTTTTAAGATTTATTTATTTGACAGAGAGATCACAAGTTGGCAGACAGGCAAACAGAGAGCAGGGGGGAAACAGGCTCCCTGTGGAGCAGAAAGCCCGATGGAGGGCTCAATCCCAGAACCCTGAGATCACAACCTTAGCAGGCGGCAGGGGCTTAACCCTCTGAGCCACCCAGACAGCCTCACTTCTTGTTTTTAAAAGGTCCTTCTTACTAACTGCTTTAAGATCAAGGCCAGTAATGTTTAATATAAAGGACTTCACTGTGACCACCAAATCATTTCCATACCTTAGGTAAGTCAGTGATTTGAGAGATGCCAAAGGGTCCAGATCACCCTGTAAAAGAAATAGCCACATGTAAGAACATGAAAACCAAAGGCTATTTTGAGGCTTTGAAATGGCAGATCACTTTGCTAGCAAAGGCTCCTCTTATCTTTTTATTTTTTTACTGCCCTAGTGCCTAGCACAGCACTAGCACAGCACCAATGTGTAAGAAATTACTACTAACCAAATTGGAAAGTAGATTTGAACTTCTTAAACTTACGATCTGAAGCCATAACAGTTTGTCTCAACAGCAGAAGAGACCAAAAAAAAACTATTTTATTTCCTGTAGCAACCTCCAAAGGGCTAGAATTTAAACCAGTGATTTAGAAAAGAAAGACATGTCAAAGTTTATGTAACTTCAGAGGAAGTTATTCACACAGGGAAACTCAAACTGGAACCTGTGGTGAGGGGGTTTTTCCCCCAGTACCTGTATGTACCTGGTGACACGGGCATTATGTCATTGGGGGCAGGCATCTTTATTCAAACCTCCCTCATATTGCTTTGGATAATTATTCAAGGACAAGGAGTATAGTTAAAAAAGAAAAGAAAGATTCAATTATGGGACAAGGGCAGGTTAGTTTTTTAATCTTCCCACATTACCCCATAAAATACAGTACAGCAAGGAGAGCAAAAGCAAAAGCCTACAGTCAATAGCTATGACTAACGGAGATGAAAAGGCATTCTGGCAAGAACCCTAAAATAGGTGTAGGTAGGGACAAAACACCGAGAGCTGCCAAGACCTCTTGCACGGGGCAAGCATTTGCACAGGAAGCAGCAGAAGGAAAGCAGGGAGGCATGTGACAAACCAGGGTACTCCGACACGACCAGTGGTCAGTCAGTCCGATGGCAGCCGCCAGCAGATCTACACATGCCAGCCAATAAGGAGGGAAGCAAGCCTGGGATAAATCCCGAAGGGGCTAGGCAACTTGGGCCCTCATTCTTAATACTAACCACCAGTATATCAATGGTTATATATACCAAAGGATATCAATGGTATCCAGGACAAAGCCCTACAATCAGGAGAAACTGCTAGGACCAGACTGCAACTGAGCAGGACAGGGGCATGAGGGACAAGGAGAAAAGAGTACAGATAAAAGCAAGAAGGGAAAGAGCCAGGAGGTTCAGAAAAGCAGCAGCCATTTTTTTAAAAACTTTTTCCCTACTTTTTATTTTTATTTTTTAAAGATTTATTTATTTATTTATTTGACAGAGAGAGAGAGAGAGAGATCACAAGTAGGCAGAGAGGCAGGCAGAGAGAGAGGAAGGGAAGCAGGCTCCCTGCTGAGCAGAGAGCCCGATGCGGGACTCGATCCCAGGACCCTGAGATCATGACCTGAGCGGAAGGCAGCGGCTTAACCCACTGAGCCACCCAGGCACCCAGCAGCAGCCATTTTTAAACGCTTCACAACCAACCATCGGAGGGAGCTCTAAAGCACCTAGTGGCATATCACCACTCAAAGAAATACACAGGATGACCTAAAAAGGGACAAGGACAAACATAACATGATCTCATCTGTATGCGGAATCTAAAGAAAAAAATAAAAAGACCAACTCACAGCAATACAGAGTTCAATGGTGGTTACCAGAGGTTGGGATGGGGGAGGAGGGAGGGAAATGAGCTGCTGATCAAAGAGTACAAACTTCCAGTTATTATGAGTTAAGTTCTGGAGATTTAACATACAACATGGTGACTACAGTTAATAGTAATGTACTACCGCATATCTTAAATCTGCCGAGAACAGATCTTAAGTATTCTCACCATACAAAGATGTAAGGATGTGATGTGATAGATATGTTAGTTTGGTAACAGTGATCACTTCACGATGTATACGTCTATCAAAAATCACATTGTAGGTGGCTCAGTGGGTTGAGCCGCTGCCTTCGGCTCAGGTCCTGATCTCAGGGTCCTGGGATCGAGCCCCGTGTCGGGCTCTCTGCTCAGCGGGGAGCCTGCTTCCCTCTCTCTCTCTGCCCGCCTCTCTGCCTACTTGTGATCTCTGTCTGTCAAATAAATAAATAAAATCTTAAAAAAAAAAATCACATTGTATACCTTAAATACTATATTATTTTTATCACTCATACTTAAATAAAGCTGCAAAAAAAAAAAAGGAACAACGAATGGCAACTTTCGTTACACTCACACATAGACACACACAAACTGTGTAGACCAATGATGATGTCTTGACTGGTTTCTTAAAAAGAATAAATAGTATGTTGGGAGGTATGAAATGTTTAAGGCCACTATTGTTTAAGAAACTAAAGGTACTTGGTTAACTGGAAGTTTTGTTTTTTTTTTTAAAGATTTTATTTATTTATTTGTCAGAGAGAGAGAGAGCGAGAGCGAGCACAGGCAGACAGAGTGCAAGGCAGAGTCAGAGGGAGAAGCAGGCTCCCTGCGGAGCAAGGAGCCGGATGTGGGACTCGATCCCAGGACGCTGGGATCATGACCTGAGCCGAAGGCAGCTGCTTAACCAACTGAGCCACCCAGGCGTCCCGGTTAACTGGAAGTTTTAATATGTATTTTTAATCCCCAGAATACTAAGAATAGGAATAAGTAATTCCTACACTGTTAATAGGAAAAGAAGAATGACAGAGAGAGAGAGAGAGAGAGAGAGAATGAACACAGTAAACGAGAGCAAAAGAAATGCAGAATGGGTCGATCAGTAACAAGCCCCAGAAAAGAGAAAAGAAAAATTCACATAGACCAGTAATTAAGTTAAATGTAAACAGACCAAATACTTCGTTTAAAATAAAGACTTCACATTATATTTAACAAAACAATCTTATCATATGCTGTTTTAATCTAAAATGTATGGTACAGGAGAGCTGGAATAAATTTTGGATGGAAAAAATTATCATACAAATACTAACTAAAAGAAAGCTTGTTCTGGCATATTAGAGCAGATAAAATAAACAAGGTATAAAACAGCACTAGGAGATAAAGAGGGTCACGACGCAGTAATAAAAAGGTTAGTTCACCAGGAAGGTATTAACAAATTAAAATTTGTGTGTATCAAATAAGGGGATTTCAAAATATATAAAACTAAAATGGACAGAAGTCCAGGCAGACTATCTAATACACTATCATGTGAGTTTTTTTCCTTAAGATTTTTACTTATTTATTTGACAGAGACACAGTGAGAGAAGGAACACAGGCAGGAGAAGTAGGAAAGGGAGAAGCAGGCTCCCCACTGAGCAGGAAGCCCGATGATGACCACAACGATGACGGCAGCGGCGGCGATGATCCCAAGACCCCAGGATCATGACCTGAGCTGAAGGGAGCCGCTTAATGACTGAGCCACCCAGGTGCCCCTTATTTGAGATTTTTAACACACTTACTTCAGTAACTGATAGCACAAACTCACCCTTCATCTTTACAAATAATTTTAAATATAATTACAACATACACAAAAATACAAACAGCTCTGGGCACCTGGGTGGCTCAGGCCATGATCCCAGGGTCCTGGGTTTGAATCCCATTTCCAGCTCCCTGCTCATCGGGGAGACTGCTTCTCCTTCTCCACACTGTAAGTGCTCTCTTCTTGCTCTCTCTCTCTCAAATAAATAAAATCTTAAAAAAAGAAAAAAAAAAACAGTCTTTATCATGCCACCGATTTCCTATGAATGTGCAATTTGGGTAGAATACCTCATATATTTTAGAAAAGACATGGCCTCAGACCACTGTTTTCTTACTTCTGGAGTCAAGTACTCCTTTCTTTGAAAACCTGAAGGAAGCTCTGGACCCAGTCCACCAGGAAAGATTCATGGAAACAGGGAAGGGAGGCAAGGTCATAGTAAACATAAAATCAAGTTATATAATACACACTTAGACATCCAATGTTTAAGTGAAAAATTTCGGTTTCAAAATTAAAATTTAGGTTTTAATTTTGTTAAAAATTACACATACATGCTCCATATCACTCAGCATCAGGGAAATACAAATCAAAACCACAATGAGATATCACCTCACACCAGTCAGAATGGCTAAAATAAACAAGTCAGGAAATGACAGATGCTGGCGAGGATGCGGAGAAAGGGGAACCCTCCTACACTGTTGGTGGGAATGCAAGCTGGTGCAGCCACTCTGGAAAACAGCATGGAGGTTCCTCAAAATGTTGAAAATAGAACTGCCCTATGACCCAGCAATTGCACTATTGGGTATTTACCCTAAAGATACAAACATAGTGATCCAAAGGGGCACGTGCACCCGAATGTTTATAGCAGCAATGTCCACAATAGCCAAACTATGGAAAGAACCTAGATGTCCATCAACAGATGAATGGATCAAGAAGATGTGGTATATATACACAATGGAATACTATGCAGCCATCAAAAGAAATGAAATCTTGCCATTTGCGACAACATGGATGGAACTAGAGCGTATCATGCTTAGTGAAATAAGTCAAGCGGAGAAAGACAACTATCATATGATCTCCCTGATATGAGGAAGTGGTGATGCAACATGGGGGCTTAAGTGGGTAGGAGAAGAATAAATGAAACAAGATGGGATTGGGAGGGAGACAAACCATAAGTAACTCTTAATCTCACAAAACAAACTGAGGGTTGCTGGGGGGAGGGGCTTTGGGAGAAGGAGGTGGGATTATGGACATTGGGGAGGGTATGTGCTTTGGTGAGTGCTGTGAAGTGTGTAAACCTGGTGATTCACAGACCTGTACCCCTGGGGATAAAAATATATGTTTATAAAAAATAAAAAATTTTAAAAAAAATTAAAAAAAAATTACACATACAGAGCAGAAACATTAGAAGAAATAGGTTACCATAATTACACCCAAACAGAGAAAATAAAACATGACGCTTAGCTCAAAGGAAGACCAATTCCAAGTAGATCACTGGTCTCAATGTTAAGAGTAAAAAAACAGTTCCTAGAATGTAACTGTCCAACAAAATTTAACATGCTTCATATGTAACTGAATGCTTTCTAGTAGCCAATTAAAAGAAAAAAACAAATGTAACTTATTTTAGTAGTATATTATTTAACCAATTATCCAAAATATTATCATTTCATTATCAATATAGAAAAACTGATAGCTGGGGTGCCTGGGTGGCTCAGTGGGTTAAGCCTCTGTCTTCAGCTCAGGTCATGATCTCGGGGTCCTGAGACTGAGCCCCGCATCAGGCTCTCTGCTCAGTGGGGAGCCTGCTTCCCCTTCTCTCTGCCTGCCTCTCTGCCTACTTGTGATCTTTGTCTGTCAAATAAATAAATAAATAAAATCTTTAAAAAAAAAAAAAAACAACAAACAACAACGACAACAACAAAAACTGATAGCTTACATTCTTTGGGGTACTAAGTTTTCGAAACCTGTTACGTATTTTACAGTTCTTAGGACACTGAAGTTCAGAGTAACTGCTTGTGCCTAGTGGCTACCATATTGGACACCGCAATTCTAGAAAATAACTTATGTTTACTGAAAACAACTCTTTCTGTAGTGGAAGCCTGACAAACCATCAAAAGTACTAGCAACAACAACAACAAAAGACCGATAAACTGGATTATGCTTAAATTAGGAACTTTTCTATCAAGACACCCTAAGACTGTCAAAAGATGAGCTACAGAGTGGAAAAGGCTATTTAACCAAAAGAGGCCCGGATCTTTTTTTTTTTTTTTTAAGATTATTTATTTATTTGACAGAGAAAGAAATCACAAGTAGGCAGAAGAAGGCAGAGAGGCAGGCAGATAGAGAGGGAGAAGCAGGCTCCCTGCTGAGCAGAGAGCCTGATATGGGGCTCGATCCCAGGACCCTGGGATCATGACCTGAGCAAAGGCAGAGGTTTAAACCGCTGAGCCACCTAGCTGCCCCAAGAGGCCCAGATCTTGAATTACAAAAAAACACAAAGGATGAAGAAGATAATTCTCTGGATTTTCTAAATTATCCATGAGAGGCATGCAGCACCTTTAACTCCTCCCCTCAAATACATTCCGCCCGACCCCATCTGACTTACCAGTTCCACAAGACTATTGTTGGTGAGAATGAGTTCTGTCAGACAGGGTAGAGCCTGATCAAGTCCCTCACCTATACGGCTAAAGTGAAGAAAGAAAAAAAAAGACTCTTTGTAAAAGTGAAAAAGTAGGTAAGTGAACAATTTTATCTAAGTCCTTGTACAGAAGATCTGAAACTCCAAAGGTGGAAGAACTTTAGAGATCTTTCTTCCAACACCCTAACTGGGAAAGGGAAACCTAACTGGCAGAGGGTCACAGGGTTAGTTAGTGGCAGAAGTCGGATGATTTTCGAACCCATGCTTCCAGAGGGCTGCCTGAGCTTTTTTCCATTACCATTTTGTCTAGTGAAAACTGAGAGAAGAAACTCCTGCGTAGAACAAACTACTTAGCTAACTTCATGACTTTCGTGCAGGTAGCACAGAAATACAAGTGATTCTGCATTCACAGCTCAGGTACATAACAAACAACTACACCATAAGGGAATGGTTAACTCATGATAAATATGCTTTATTTTAAAAAAGCAAGTCACTGGGGTGCTCAGTCAGCTGAGCATCTGACTTCTGATTTTGGGTCAAGCTGTGATCTCAGTGTCCTGGGGTAGAGCCCTGAGCCAGGTTCCAAGCACAGGGAGGAGTTTGCTTACCATTCTCTCTTCCTCTGCCCTCCCCACACTTGCATCTGAGTGCACATGTGCTCTCTAAAATAAGTAAGTATATTTAAAAAAAAATAAAATAAAATAAAGGAATTAAAAAGCAAGCCACCACCTAGTACTTCTTAAAGACATTGTCTATAGACCTTCAGTAACTTTTTTTGATAAAATTTACTCAGAGGTGATGAAAGAGGGTTAAAGAAAACCCTAAATTTCAGTAAGTAATAGTCTAAAAATCAGTTGTAAAGAAAAACAAACGGCAGAGAATGTGAAGTAGAGACACTTAGTCAAAAATATAAATGTTGGGGATGCCTGGGTGGGCTTGGTCAGTTACACGTCTGACTCCTGAGTTTGGCTCAGGTTATGGTCTCAGGGTCCTGGGACAGAGCCCTGTGTGGGGCTTCATACTCAGTGGGGAGTCTGCTTGAGGAGTTTTATCCATCTCTCTTTGTCCCTCCCCTGTTCTCATGTGCAGGCACGCGCTCACTCTCTCTAAAATAAATAAGTAAATCTTCGAATATACATACATATGTGTATACATAAATTGTTGAACTAGATTTTTAATATGGTCCCTCTGATAATTACAATTATTGTTTCAGAAGCCAAAATATGTACAAAACAGCATGCTTATAATTTAAATATCTATTATCATGAATATATAAGTATTTCTAAACAGATGCAAAGAAGACGAGACCAGTACCAGGTTAATCTCTGGACCTATATGGGAAAAGTGCAGCTTGTCTCTCATTTTAAGATCTATGTAGGCTCAACTGGTAGTTAAGTTCTATGGCTTCTTCAGGGAACACTGTGACATGCACTCTAGCGGAAAAAAATCACTTTCCACTAACAGTCACTTACCATATTCTATTGTTGTTTACTAATAATGTTTTCAGTCTTCTTAACAAAGGAAAACCATCCAGTTTCCTGATTTCATTGTCAGAAAAGTCAATAGCATCAAACTGGTCTAAGGTAGCACCTAGATTTTCAATGACAGGAATTTTATACCCTGTAAAACGGAAAGAAAAAAAATACACAAGTATTAATATGGTTAAAAGGTATATTAAAGCCGTAATGTACTACTTCATGGTAATTTGACTCAAAGCTTCCATTTATTCACAAAGTGTTTACGAAGCACCTACACTGTGCCAGACATTATGCAAATAATCGGTACATAAAATGATAAACAAGAGTCACATGTCCTAGCTGCCATGAAGCCTACAGTCTAGGGAGTGGACATGAAGAGAGTCATGACAACAAGGACAAGAGCTATTGTAATGAGAACACTTATTAATAGTAATATAGGTAGCTAACGTTCCTAAGAGTACTTACAAGGTGCCTCACACTGTTCTAACCGAAGCCCCAGAAATAGTTAAATAGCATTAAGAATTTACACTGTAAGCTGCTTACTGCCAGTGTCCAATTCTTGTTTATACATTGTGGACAACACTTCTTAACCTCTTTTGCATTCCCACAGACCACATTCATAGTAACACTTACCAGGATATCCTCCTGATACCATGACAGTTCCCCTTACCACACCTCCCCCAGCTCTAATGCAGAGTTCAAGGTCAACGGTTTATACAAAATAATAAACCATCCTATGAACAATTCGATACTCATGGATTTGTTAAAATGGGCCTAACTACTGTGCTAGGCGCTGGCATAAGAAAGAAATGAACACAAGCCATGGTTAGAGAACGCAATAAAAAAAAAAAAAATTCGTAATTCAGAGCTGCAAAGGTTACATCAAAGTAAGTACTATACCAAAACAAGTATCCTCAACACTTGATGCACCTGGGACACTTCAAACTTAGAGATAGGAAACTTAGAGATCAGTCTGCGCCAAGAGCAAAAGTGGTTAGTTACGTCTGAATGGAACTTTTCTCTAAACTTAATTTGAACCAAATAAAAGTACTGGGCTTTGTCAGCAAGAAATCCAAACTGAAATCAGAGCCCGAAGTAGTGCCGCACCTCAGCCAGTGTTGTCCCTGTGGAGCCAAATCTCAGGCCCAAATTGTATTGTCTTGCCCCCAGATAAACTGCTCTGCACACCCTTGTAAAGAGTCACTTTCTTTAAATACTAATTAGACAGGGACACTCCCCATTTCTTAACAAGCCTTTCTAAGGTTCAAATGAGATGAATTTGAACAGTTCAGAGCTTCCACCACCTTACACGGGGCACTCGTAGTGTAAGCCTCTCTGAAAGATTTTATTTATTTGAGAGAGAGCGCGCGCAAGCGAGAGAGAGCGGCACGCAGAGAGGAAGCAGCAGACTTCCCGCGGCGAAGGGAGACCGATTTGGAACTCAACCTCTGGACCCCGGCATCACGACCTAAGCCGAAGGCAGGCGCTTAACCTACTGAAACACTCAGGTGCTCCTAAGATGTTTCGATAAAAGGGGCATACAAGGCAACTGAAGCTAGAAGAAAGAAATCTTGCGGAAACACGCGCTTTTGTTCTCAGACTTCATATCCTCCCTCGCAAATTAGAAGTAATTAACATGTATCCTATCAATACTCCCACAATAACAGTCCAACGTATTTCCTGAGAATCAACGAGCCGCTGAGCACTAGGACCACGACTATTAACACTGTTCCAGCTCTCAAACAGTTCAGACTGCAGAACACCCCAAGCAAGGCCTAGCTGAGGCCCACGGGTGCGCACAGAAAGCGATTAATCAATCGGAGGGGCATGTGAGTAGGAGCGGGGTAAATGAAACCTCAGAAGGGCCTAGGGATGGGTTTGGGGCAGCAACCCCAAGACTCAGCCTCCCGCCCGGCTTGGCGCCCACAATGCAGGCCTGCTGGCCGAGTGCCGGCCCTCCGCGCACGCGGCGGGGCGCTCCCACCCGGCTGCGCGCGGAGGCCCGCCCACTCCCCTAGACTCACCCCGGAGGTCCAGCTCGCGGTCCCGCACGGCGTTGGTGTACTGAGCCGCCTGCTCGATCAACTCTGCCGTCAGTTTCACCATCCTGCCGCCTCCCGCTGCCGGTACCACGGCCCGCCGGCTCTTCCCGCCGCCTCCCGCCCGCCTGACTTCCCGGCGTCCCTCGCGCCCCGCCGACAGGCAACACCAATCGCACGCGGCGTTTGCGCGCGCAGCTCGACGTCCAGGCCGAAGCAATCGAAGAGCCACGCCCCCGGCCTCGTTCCCTTCGGAGGTTCAGGTGGTAGCCGAACTTGGGTTCTTCCTTGGGGCGTTCTGGAGGAGGGACCCTGATTCCAGGTGTTTGTGTCCGCAAGTTAAGCAAAATGTGAAGGCACCCGAGTGGAATTTTCTCCACGCAGGATGAACCTTGAGGTGGGAGGAAACGCTGTGTCTGTCCTCGCTCCACCCAGGAGGGGCGGGCATCTGTGGGATCCAGTACAAGGCTAGGACTTCAGGTTCCCATGCCAGCCGGGTGCTGTGGACCCGCAGGCTACTACGCGAGAAGCAGGGCAAGGTCAATCACAGGGCTGCTTCGCTGCGATCGTCCTGCCGCCTTGGACCCAGCTTCGCGCGCCGTGCTGTTTTCTGTTAGGCCTGTGATTTCCAGACATTTAAATATTTAATGGAAGCGTCGTATACAGAAAAGCGCACAAACCAGGAATTTGCAACGTGACGAATAGCTACAGGGTGAGAACACCTGCGTTGCCGCCTCCCGGTCCAGAAAATGAACAGTTTTCTGAAAGCCTCCCTTCCCAAGGCAACCAGAAATCAAACACCATAGATTAGTTGTCTTAAAAAAAAAAAATTACCTATTTATTTGAGAGAGAGAAAGCACAGGTGGGGCGGGGGGTTTGGGGGGTAGAGGCAGAGAGAGAGGGAGAAGCCAACTCCCACAGAATAGGAAGCCCAACCAACAGGGGCTGAATCCCAGGACCCTGGAATCATGACCCCAGTGGAAGGCAGACCCTTAACCAACTGAGCCACCCAGGCTCCCCACCTTTTGCTGGTTTTGATACAAATAGAATCATGCAATGTGCTTTCCTGCCTGATTTCTTTGGCTTTGTATTACGACTGGAATCCATCCAGGTCGCATGCAGCAAGGGTTTGTTTCCTTTCGCTGCTGTGTAGAATTCCAGTGTATATCTTCCACCATAATTTAGCCATTCTGCTGTTGGTGGACATTAGGGTTGTTTCCCTTTGGGGCTATTCTGAATAATGCTGCACATGGATCCAATGTACACATGCTTGAGCTTCTCCAGAAGTAGAACTTCTGGGACATAGGGTATGGTAATAGGTAATGCCTAACAGACCAAGAGGCTGAAATAATACACATACTCCAGCTGTGGGTAAGGGTTTCCATGCTTTCAACTTAAGCCTCATTAGTATTATCACTATAATTGTGATTCCAGGGAGCCTGGGCGGGTCAATCAGTCAAGCATGGGGCTCAGATCAGATCATGATCTCCAGGTAGAGGGATCTAGACCCTCTTTGGGCTCCACATGGAGCCTGCTTGGGATTCTCTCTCCCTCTGCTCCCCCATGAGCACATGCGCTCTCTTGTGCGCATGTGTGCGCAGCGTGCTTTGGAATGATGATAAAAAAAATATTTTTTAAAGACTTTATTTATTTATTTGACAGACAGAGGTCACAAGTAGGCAGAGAAGCAGGCAGAGAGAGAGAGGAAGGGAAGCAGGCTCCCTGCTGAGCAGAGAGCCCGATGCAGGGCTCGATCCAACGACCCTGACACCATGACCTGAGCTGAAGGCAGAGGCTTAACCCACTGAGCCACCCAGGCACCCCATGATAAAAATATTTTTTTTAAACTGTGGGAATTCTGGTAACTGTGTAGTGTTATTTCACTAATGTTTTGATTAGCTTTTTTCTAATAAGTAATGAGGTTGAGGACATTCTCTTGTATGTTGTATATTTGGATATCTTTTGCAAAGTGCTCATTTAAGTCTCTGGTCCATTTGTTTCTTTTTTTTCCCTACTGGATTGTGTCCCTTTTTCTTACTGACTTACGGGATTGCTTTATATATTCTGGATGTGAGCACACTGTGGCTTGCCTTTGCATTATTATTATTATTATTATTATTTGGTCTAAACTGCTTAAATACAAAAGAATTCACAGGGACCAGAAATACTGTACTCATAGAAGTCACCAATGCTGCAAAACACAAATTGTAATCCATTTTGTTCTGTTTAGGATAACATCCTATTCCCCAAATCACCAAGTTATAATCTGGGCTGCAATTCAAATCAAAGGGCTACGAGAGGGGCCTCCTCACTCATTTTACAATGGGAACAAGCTTTTTAGATGGTCTAATTCTAGAGGAGCCATCAGAGGAAGAATTAAGCTCAGGAAGCCCTACCCATTGACTGTCTTTTGTGGGGGTGTGGATTTCACTGTAGTCATGTAGGTCTGGGACAGGAAAAGTTTTTCTGCTTATTAGCCTTTCCACTGTCAGTGGTATTGTTTGATGACTAGAAGTTTCTAATTTTTATGTAATTCAATTCATCTTTTCCTTTCTGGTTAGAGGGTTGTGCCCCCAGATATTTTGTTGTTGTCGTCTACTGGCAGCTTAATTGTTTTTCCTTTCACACGTAGCTCTACAGTCCCCCTGGAATTGATTCTTTTTGAACTTTTTATTGAATTATGATATACTCACAACAGAACGCAACCCAGGCACACCCAAATAACTGGCATCTGGATCTAGAAGCTCCCTTCTTGTCCTTTCAGTCACATGCTTGCCCCAGTGGTAACCTCTTATATAGGTTAGTTTTGCTTACTTTTATATTTATGCAAATAAAATTATACCTTATGTGTCTCTTGCTTAACATTGTATTTGTGTGTAGATGTAGTTAACCAACGATCCTTGTTATATAGTATTTCATTATGTGAATATTCCAGTTTATTCATTCTGCTGTTGATGAACATTTGGGTAATTTCCAGTTTGAGGGGCGCCTGGGTGGCTCAGGGGGTTAAGCCTCTGCCTTCAGCTCAGGTCATGATCCCGGGGTCCTGGGATCAAGCCCTGCATTGGGCTTTCTGCTCAGCAGGGAGCCTGCTTCCCTTCCTCTCTCTCTGCCTGCCTCTCTCCCTACTTGTGATCTCTGTCTGTCAAATAAATAAATAAAGTCTTTAAAAAAAAATCTAAAGAAGCATCAAAAGCTAAAAAAAAAAAAGAAATCCCATGTCCTAATTATTAGTTTCTGCTACACTGAGATATAGTTGAAATACAATTTCAACAATTTCTAGTTGAAATATAATTAATACTAGCATTGTATCCAGCAGTCTTGCTAAATTTACTTATTAATTCTAATAGTTCATAACCATTCTTTTGGGTTTTCTACGTACATAACCGTGCCATTTGAGAATAATGACAGTTAGATTTCTTTCTTTCCAATTCTTTTTTTTTTTTTTAAGATTTTATTTATTTGACAGAGAGATCACAAGGAGGCAGAGAGGCAAGTAGAGAGAGAGATGGGGAAGCAGGTTCCCCGCTGAGCAGAGAGCCCGATGCGGGGCTCAATCCCAGGACAGCTGAAGACAGGCTTTAACCACCTGAGCCGACCAAGGAACCCCTCTTTCTTTCCAATTCTTATACTAGTTCTTTATTTTTTGCCTTGTTTCACTGGCTGGGATCTTCAGCATGATGTCGTGGACAGTGCTAAAAGCAGACATCCTTTAGTAGGTAGGGGCGGGGGTTGGGATGGGGAAAACCCTAATCAAGTGATCAGTGTTGATCTATTCCACACCAATAATGGAATAAATCAAAATCATTATTCACTTACTAGAATGCGATTAGAAGGACACAGCATCACTTCTGAGAGATTCCTGTCCAAGATGCATGACCTGAATGGAAATGGGAGAAAACCTCAGATAAATACAAACTGAGGGACAGCCTACAAATAACGGGCCTGTAGTCTTTAAAAGGTTCAAGGGCATGAAAGTCAGGGAACTGATGAATTGTTGTAGCTTGAAGGAGATTGAAAAGACATAATGACTAAATGAAAAGAGTGACCTAAAGAGGATCCTTTTGCTAAGGGCATTTATGGGGACAATTCACAAAACTTGAATCCAGTCAGAGGATTAGATAGTAATACATCAGTATGAACTTCCAGATCCTGATGGCTGTGTAGAAAGTCCTTGTTGATAGGAAAAGACTCTAAAGTATTTTGGAGGTAATAGGGTATCATTTCAATAATTTACTCTCAAATTGTTCAGAAAAACATTTCTCTGTACTCCATTTGCAACTTTTCTATAATTTTACTTTGAGATTGTCTCAAAATAAAAAAGTGAAATCAAAATAATCCAGAACACTTAATTCCAGAGAGGACCGCCAGGTGGAGTCCTTAGACCAGAGAGCTAATTTTACTTGGCCCTTCTTTTTCTGGATTAAAAGGAGTTTCTTTACTTCGAAAAAGGAAAATTGCGTGGATTTCCATTGTTTCAGGACATGAACAGAGACATAAACTATAGGTGATTTTATTTATTGTACGACATCCCTATGAAGGTGAGATTACCTTTTTAAAACTTCTTTTGGGTAAGGTTTCTCAACCTCAGCACTGTTGACATTTCTGGGGCTAGATAATTCTTTATTGTGGGGCTGTCCTGTGCACTGCAGGATGTTTAACAGTGTCCCTGGCTTCTGCTCACAAGATGTCAGTACATACCTCCTGTTATGATAACCACAAATGTCTCCAGACATTGACAAATACCCACTAGGAGACAGAAATCACCAATAGGTTGAGAACCACTATTTTTGGCAACAGCATGGTCTCTGCTCTGAGCACTTTGGTTCCTCTTGCTCAAAAGGGAGCCTAAAAGGTATCTGATCACTTCTAGTGTGGATGATACATTGTGCGGGTGGGGGGAGGGGGAACTTTGGGTGCTGGGAACTGAGCCCCAAGACCCTGGGTTCTGGTAGGTACTCGGTGCTGTATCACCTAGGAGTCCTCTTCTGTGCACAGACAAACCACAGAGCCTGGCCTTGGGCAACCAGCCAGGAAGGATAAGTCCTGGGTTGAAGGAAAGAAAGCA
Organism: Mustela erminea; assembly: GCF_009829155.1. NCBI lineage: Eukaryota > Metazoa > Chordata > Mammalia > Carnivora > Mustelidae > Mustela > Mustela erminea. The sequence continues at coordinate 20,278,785 of NC_045618.1, forward strand.
GAAAAGACTGGGGTAGGACTCCTACCCCACAGACTCCTTTCCCAGAGTAGCCAGAACCCAGATGCCTCCCAGCATAATGGGCAGAACGTTAAGATGCTGGAGAATGGCCTTGGTTTCCATTATCCCTGTTTGTTTTCATTAACATGTCCTTTCTGCTTCACTTCTCCACCTCCTTCCCTTTCCATCCTTGGATCTGGACCTCCACCCCTCACCTGCTCTGAGGGGCCCCACTATACCTTAAACATTGAAGCATACAGCCCTCTTTAGCCATGTGATGGTGATTCAAATGCAGTGGAGGGCAGTCTCTCCAAATTCAAGTGCACTCTAGGCTGCCTCCATTTACACCACATTGCCTGATTCTTTAAAGTTCAATTCCTCCCCTTTCCATTATAGGTATATCTTCTGTAAAAAGTGCAGCTTGCCCCAACCCTTTCAAGAGTTACAAAGTATCATGTCTGCAGTGGCCTGGGAGGGGTGGAGATGAGCCCATGGGGACCACTGTGAGGTGCCAAAGAATTTGGGGACAAGGTCAGAAAACTATCATCTCCTGGAAATACAGCCAGGTTAAAACAAATGCATCATGGCTGGATTTGGCCAACTGTAAAATTAATTCCCCCTCCTACAAAAAGCCAGCCTCCCTCCCTAGAGACAGGAAGGGAGGCACCTCCCCAGCGTGTGGCCCAAAGCAAGTCACTTTACCTCTATGAGCCTCAGTCCACGAAACAACAGATTTAGGGGAGATGATCTATGACTTTATCACATAAAACAAAATTCACTAATATGTCCCGTCCCCACTGAGTCCAAGTATCCTTAAAGTTGGGCCATGTGTGAACAGGCATTTTCTGTGGTCGGTCCTTTTTAACAAGGTGGTGTTTTGTCCTGAGGACTCTGTGAAGAGCTTCTCAGACTGCCACTATCCTCCGCAGCCCCAGGACCGGCTGGCCCAGCCACTACTAGGAGGGGACATGAGCTCTGAGGCTGCCTGGTTGGCTTCTCCTACTTAGTGTCCCTTGGGAATAAAAGGAAGTTATTCCTGATTTGGTCCCAAACATGTTCGACCCTAGCTCTCAGCAGGGGGAAAAAGCTCCAGGGGGCTAAAATAGTACCTTGCACCAGAAGTACTTAGCAATTGCTGGTTTTGATTCAATGCCTGTCACATGGGGGAAGTTGAACCCTTACCAATGTTCTGCCCTAGTCCTGGTTACTGTCTCCCGAACACACTCGCTCATTACTTTGTTGCCTCGCACTGACAACTCCGGTTGATTCATGCTCATCGTGGGCAGCTGTTGGGTTCTGTGGCTACCCCCGCCTTCTGAGAGCTACCCGGTGTTCCCCTCCTCTGGCTGGAAAGCTCCCTGCAGCCGTGTCCTGCTAGATCAGCTGTTCCTGTGGCCACAGCAGATGGGCCTGGATGAACACTGAAGCGAAGCAGGAGAATCGGGGCTAAGAAGCAGATTCAGAAAGCTTGCCTAGAAAACTTGATTTGTACCAGTTTTGCTTGGGAGATGTTGGTGGTCTTGTCATTTGTCCTATCATCTGGAGAGGCGAGGAGGACAGGCTACAGTGCAATGAGAGTCCAGGTCACAGTTAATGCGTTCCAGGGGTCCCAAGGTCTAGCAGCACCATTCCTGAAACTCTGAGTCAACCCTGGATTTTTTTTTAAATTATTATTTAATAGAGAGCACAAGCAGGGGGAATGGGAGAGGGAGAAGCAAGCTCCCTGCTGAGCAGGGAGCCCGATGTGGGACTCAATCCGAGGACGCTGGGATCATGACCTGAGCTGAAGGCAGATGCTTAACCGACTGAGCCACCCAGGTGTCCCCAACCCTGGATCCCTAAAACAGGGCCCCTCACCCACTTTTGTTTTTCCATAAGTCAGTTCTAGTTGGTGTATTCCCTTTATGTGTAGCCATAAAGGCTGCAAATAGACACCAAAAATTTGTGGGGTTCCCAGTAAGTACAAGCTTCTGAGCTCAAAGGGAGGCCATGGTAAAAATCCCATGTAGCGCAAAACCCGCGGGTACAGGGATTTCGGTCACTGTGCAAAAGACAAGCTGTGACCTAATTAAGTCCCACTTGACAGCTATAGATGAAGAAGCACGTGGTCCAGGCTGCGGAGGGCGCCCCCTTGACAGGCGGTGGGCATGGCTAAGTTCAGCCCCTAGAACCCAACCAGGGTTCTGTGGCCCGAAGAAGGTCATTTACCAAAGGACACCCTGGGCCTGGAATTCGCTCAAGCCGGAAGACTTTCTGCTTAGTGACATCAAAGAGGTCCCAGACCATAAATAAAGCAGTTTCACAAATCAGTCAACCCCCACGTTTCATTCTTGTGCTTGGAAAGAAATACGGACTTCGTGGTCATGGGATGTTAACTCTTTTATTAACTTAGGGTTAACACTGTATTTGCTTTGTGGATTTCTCTTTTGAAGTTGTGGATTCAATAAACAACAGCTGGGTTCCCCCAGCTCCTAGGGGACAAGGCAAATGCATTACAGTCCAAGAGGGGAGCAGGACCAAATGGAGAACGAGCTTGAAAAAATTTAAGGCAAATGTCACTCCCATATTAAAGGGAATTGATCAAGCAGATATGCATTTCAATGAAAATATATGAAATATTTGTCAAAATAATTAACTCAGTAAAAATTAGAACATGTAGCTTATAAAATGCCTACACAGGTTTGGCAGAAATAAATCCAACCGTGTCATTAGGCTCATAGTACACACAGACACAGGAGCGACCGCCTTCAGAACAAGTCTCCCGGCAAGCAGAGGCCAAGTGTATTTCAAAAAAGCAATTCCACGAAATGGGCAGTGATAAGATTAACGACTCATGGGCTGGGTTTCCATTTTGGTAAGAGGAATTGCGTGAGTCACTGGGGCTCCTTGTGGCTGGCCCCCAGGATGCCTCCCGGGAACCGTCCTCAGGAGGCTCTGCGTCAGGGAGAGGTGATCACTCAGAGTACGAGACTCCTGGAGACATGACAGGACGTGGTGACGAGGGGCACTCGGCTCACCTATAGGACAGTGCGGTGGAGAGAGGAAGGGTCTTCCCATCCAGATTTGGAATAGGACATTCGCGGCAGTTCCAGAAGTAGCTGACTATGGAGAAACAGATGCTCCATCCCCAGTGGTCATGTATTTCACGGCCCCGTGTCTATTCTATTTACAGTCTGACCGGACTGTCCCCAGACGGCTTTGTGGCAGGTGGGGGAGCAGGCACGTGCTCGGCTGGGCACCCCGCACAGGGAGACGGGCCCAGGGCCTGGCAGGCGAGATTCACTGAGGCTGCAGGGAGCATGGGGAGAAGAGTGATGGGTGAAGCCAAGCATCTTGCCTTTCTGCTTTGGTCTTGAAGTTTCAGTAAACTTATGGTCCCAGAAGCCGCTCCAAAGCTGGAGCTGTGGGTTTCCAGAATTCCTGCTGTTCCCGCTTGGGGTTTGCCAGAAGAACGGAGCCAGCAAGCAGAGTTGGAGAGGCACACCTCCTGGAGGCCCACCGCCCATGGGGGCCGGGTGCTCAGAGATGCTGCAGAAGGACCTTGCTCCTAGGGAGATAAAGCTGTTGGACGTGGGGCACCCCTGCAACAGGCCTGGGCTGACAGTGTGGAGAAAAGGCGGATGGACGGATAGACAAGAGGGGCCCCGCCCTCTGCGGTTGGCTGGGGTGCCCCTACCCAGCCAGGAGGCACGTGCGGCAGCAGAACTGAATGAACAGCTTCCGTTCGCAGAGCCGGTTGGACTTCACCATCTCACAGAACGTCTCATCGGCTGGGGTCCCACCAGGAAAGAGAAAGGGGGGACATGTCAGACTTCGGGGCCTGTTAAAATGGTTCCAACCATCCCCTTTCCCTGGCTTCATGATGGGCTGGGAGGGGACAGGGGTCACAGAGGAAGTGGGGGCAGCAGCCAGAGTGGTCCTCACTGTCCTCCCGTGACATGTGTAGCCTGAATATGGCAGAGGGGGCACCTAGCTCACAGGGGTTCATGCGGGTATAGACAAATGGGGGGCTCGAGATTGCAAGGAAGGTGGATAGGGCTGCACCAGCTGGGCCTCAGGGTTCCTGTGCCTCTGTCTTTCCAGATTAAGTGCAGTGGTGGGAAATTTAGTAGGAAGACTCTGGGGGTGGGATGGGGGTGGGGTAGGAGGACAGGCCTGGAAGGGACAGGCAGGGAAGCTCTCCCGTGTCCTGGGAGCACTCCAAACCAAATGAGATAGGAAGGAGAGAGCTGTCAAGGCTAATGGAAAGGGGAAGGAGAAGAGGGAGGGAAGCCAGCCCATTCCAGCTGGCTGCTCACTTTTGGAGTTGCCTGGTCACTGACAGGACCTGGAAGACCCTCCTGTGACCACTTCACTTTCTCGGGTTGGAACTATAACCTGAATGGGTATCATCCTAAAGAGGGAGCTTCCTAGCCTTTGAAAGCCTACAATTCTGCAAACCAAAGAAATGACCAAACACCAAGGCAAGGAGGCCACAGTGAGATCTGCAGGACATTCTGGGTCTGTGCTCAGCCAGGGCGGGGCCAGGGATGGCTCCATGGGACCGCTAGGTTCCTCTCTTGTAAGCCAGTTCATAGCGCCCAGAGCTGGCCCTCACTGTTCCTCCCGGTGACCAGCTGAGCATGGAATCTTCTCTGCCACACCATGTCTCCAGGCCAGAGTTCTCTGCCTGGAATCCCCAAACTGGACTCTGGGCTCCCCCAGAGTTTATGTCTTCATGGCCCTCCCTGGTCTCCAGGGGACCTCGAGAACCAGGGATCTCCCACAGCTCAGACGCAGGGCTTCCCTGTGGGATGTGCGGGCCTCGACACTGGGCTCTGAGGCTGAGACCCTCTGGGCCCCCTGGCTTGGAGCCCCGAGATCAGGCCTCTCCTAAGAGAACTCACCACACTAAGGCCACCGGGGCTCACCACACGAGAGTGGGAACGGTACAAGCACAAAATCAGTTTTAAGAGTCACCCAACAAACAGAGCAGCAGTAGCCTGTGGCCAGGATGCCTCATTGATCAATGACAGAGGCGTAAAGGGATGTGAGAATGAGAGGGGTCCCTGATGGTCACCCAAAGGGATGGCCCGCCCACCCTTCAGAAGGGCTGCTGTGCCTGCATCTCCTTTTCCTTTCTCTTTTGGCCACAAGCCACGAGCTGGGCTCCCCCAAGGGCAGCCCCGTGGGTGCTCACCGTTGCTGCATGTGTGGTTGGTGATGCACGTGTTGCCCAGCAGTGTGAAGCCTGTCTTACACCTGCTGCAGTTCCTGCTGGAGCCTTCGCAGCTCAGGCAGCTCTCATCACACCTGCAGGAGGAAACAGGTTCATTCTGCTGCGTGGGAAGGGGCCCGGGCGCTGCACGCACCCCTCCCAGAGCCCCCCTACCCTCTTGCCTGCCCTGCAACTGTGACGGCCTGAAACACCAGACAAGCGTCTGCACATTCCTCCACCCACCTGATTGCACTATCGCCCTGAGGACGGGTGAAGACGGTCATGGCCAGTGGGCAGAAGCCTGCCGGGGGCTGATGGGCCCAGGCCCCAGTGGCTCACGGATTCCCTGTGGCTCACCTGGACACTTTCTTGGACACTGTGGCACCTGCCCCACAGCTGGCTCCTCAAGCAACATTAGCACACGCACCCCTGGGAGCTGCCCAGCTCTGAGCTATAGCGTTGGCACTCCAGGACGGGGATGTGGCAAACCCAATCCCAGAGCAGGCCTGGGGGACTGCTGCAGACCAGGAGGCTGAGCGGTCTTCACGGCGGGTGGGCAGGGTGTGGGTCTTGCAGTTCTTGCCCAAGACGGGACCCGGGGTTCTTTCTACTGCAGAGTACCGTGACCCCGTGAGCGGGGTGGCACGCAGCAGCTCGCAGGCCATATCCAGCAGTTGTACTGGAACAGTCATTTGCTCATCTATAGATCACTGTGGCTGCTCTGCGGGGTTAGAACTGAATAGCTGGGAAGGAGAGACCACAGGGCCTGTCAAGCCCGAACTACCCACCACCAGGCCCTCTAAAAGAAGGAGAAAGAGCTCGCCATCCCCGCCCCAGGGCCACACCGACTGCCTTTTCTGAGTCCAGCTCCTGGTGCCCGGATCTCACCAGGCTCCCGTCGCCCTCCTTCTCAGCGGATTCCCACCGCAAGTGGAACCGCCCTGGAGGCGGAGCTCAGGCGGGGTGGGCGGGGCATGCGGCGTTCAGGCGGAGTGGGCGGGGCATGTGGAGCGGGAGCCCAGCTCCGAGGACTCTGGCCTTTGCCCCGTGTGGGCAGTTCTTTGCTGAGGACTCATACCACCTGCCCCGTCAACAGCTAGACGCCATCAACAACCTGGGGGCGGTTGATGGCCTCTCCCCGAAGCGGCCTTCCGCTGGACAACCAGGGGTGTAGGGCGGGGCCTGCTGCGTGGGACCCCGTTTCTACGCACTTGGGGAAGCCGCTAGGGTCTGGCCCCGGTCGTGCGCACCTTGGGGGTGGCTCAGCCACACACCCCGACACCACAGCCCAAGGGATGACTTCCCCCGGGGATCCCTGCTTCTTTTAGTTCTGGTCCTAAGGGCCCCCAACCAGCCCCTTAGGACCAGAACTAGGGCCTCTCCTCACTGCTCAGCGAGAGGTCAGTGGTCTCAAAGGCTTGGGGTCAGCACTCCCAGGCGGTGGCTGAGGGCTGCTTCAACGGAACAGGGAGTGGGGCAGGCTAAGGTAGAGAACCACCTGCCAGCCCCCAGTGGGAATGCAGGTGTGTCCCTCTTCTAGGACTGTGTAACAGACTCGGACAAACCCGGCAGCTGAACACAACACCATTCAGCACCTCCCAGTCCCGCGGGCAGAGAATCCTGGGCAGGTTCTGAGCAGCTCCCTGCTTGGGGTCTCACAAGGCCCAGGTCAAGGAGTGGGCTAGATTGGGCTTGGCTGTAGAGGCCCCAGCTCAGGGGAAGAATCCAGCATCATGCTGTTCCCAGGGAAGGATGATGTCCCTCCAGGGACCCCTCAATGACCCCCTCAACCAACGGCCTTGGGGGCGCCTGGGTGGCTCAGTGGGTTAAGCCTCTGCCTTTGGCTCAGGTCATGATCTCAGGGTCCTGGGATCGAGCCCCACATTTGGCTCTCTGCTCAGTGGGGAGCCTGCTCCCTGCCCCCATGCCTGCCTCTCTGCCTACTTGTGATTTCTCTCTCTGTCAAAATAAATAAATAAATAAGGTCTTAAAAAACCAAAACCAAAACCAAAACCAAAGGCCTTGAGGCCCCTGCTTCTCTGAAACACCCTCTTGGCCTCCTTTCTGCCCCACAGGCAGTCCTCTTAGGCAGGGGAACTTCCAAGCACCTCTGATTCTGTCACTTTCTATGGTACCTACGTCCCCCATAGACACCACGGCAACTTTGTCTTGTGAGACTCCGGAAGTGGGCCTGCGCACTGTAGCCCTCTTCCCTTCCTCCCCGCAACAATGCAGGGGCCACGTCCTCTTCTCTCCTTTCGCCTTTAGGCTGTACCCAGTGAGTGTCAGACATGGAGTCTTGTCGCGCTTCAGTCTGAGCACAGAACAAAGCAGAAGGCAGGCATGGTCTCTGCCCCGCTGGTCACCCAGGAGGGGTGGAGGGAGCAGAGGACAGTGGGGAGGCCTGGGGGCATGATAGGCCAGCTACCCCTCAGGCAGGCACCCCAGCGAATTGCTGTCTTTGGAGAGGTCCTTGCTTGCACTTCTGGGTCCTCTTACTACGCCTTGTGGGTGTCCAGCCCCTCCTCTGAGATCATCATGGACTGTTCTCCACTTTGTGCCTCGCTTCGTGGGTCTTCTTGGCCTCTTGGCTGCCAAGCCAGCAGGCCTGAGTCCTGGCCTGGCTTTCCCACAGAGTAGCCAGGGCCCACCAGCCGGGGCTAGGCCCGGCACCTTGCAGCACCCTGGGGCCTGCAGGAGGCCAAATCCTAAAAGTTGCTGGCGCCTGAGTGGGGAGACGCCCTGCATAACCCAGCAGACCAAGACTGCTCTTCCTTCAGGAGGAATCCAAGCAGAAGGGGTGTTTGGAGCCACGGCACTCTGAAGACAGACGATTCCTGAAAGGCCGGCATTTCACCCCCTCAGCACCTTGTGTGGGGCTTCCCCTGGGGGTGTATCTCCAAGATCTGCTGTATGAGCCCCAATACTGGACTCTCTTCTGGGGCTGAAAGCTTTCCCTCCTGTGGAGGTGAGCACCCAGATGCTGCTGTCTTCTGATGTCAAGGAGGGGCTCAGGGTGGGGGGGCTCCCTAATTCTTGCCTCCTGGGCTGGGGAGGCCATAGTTTCTGGGTGCCCCGTGGGGTGTGGGTGGCCACGGTCATGGGGATGCCCAGCATCCTGTGGGATCCTGGGCGTCTGACAAATGGAAGTGATTATCACTGTTTAATTCCACATTCTCCCTGGGCTGCCATACTTAGTGTAATTATCGTTGAACCAGCGGGCTGGTTAAAATGAAAGGTTTACTTCAGACACCCGTGCTGAGGATGCTACGCAGGACTCAGCAAGGATGGGTGAAGGTGGCAAGATTCCTATTTCAAACCAGCTCAAACGAGCGGGCTGACCCCTATCTAGATACATAATCCCTCGGGAACTTCTACTGGGAGTCCAAAAAGCACAAGGACTTTGTAGTCTCTCATTGGGTGACTGTAGGTTCTTTTGTTTATTTGCTTTTTTTTGTTTTGTTTTTGGTTTTTTAAAAAGATTTTATTCACTTATTTGACAGAGAGAGAGAAAGCACAAGCAGGGGGAGCAGCATGCAGAGGCAGAAGGAGAAGCAGACTTCCTGCCTAGCAGAGAAGACAATTCAGGGCTCAATCCCAGGATCCCAGGACCCTGACCTGATCCAAAGGCAGATGCTTAACTGACTGAGCTACCCAGGTGCCCTGCTTGTTTTTGTTTTAAGAAAATACATTAGAACCCAGAGCAGTTCTCAAACACAGCCCGGGGAGCCAATTCCATTGTGGGTTCCCAGCTGTGAGCTGAAAGACAGGGCAAGGTCTCCTCAGACAAGCTGTACTATGTGTCTCCAGGGCTCCCTAGTTTTGAGTTTATTTCAGAAGGAAAGCCCCTCCCCCACCCCCACCATCATTATCATCAAGGCCACCTTGCAACATCTCATTATTGCTCTCATCCTGAACAAGACAGGCTGCCCTGACTGTCTGGGAATCTAGCTTATAAAGTCCTGAGGAAAAGGCAATAACTATTCAGCAAGACAAGAGGACACCCAAGAAATGGCTGCTTCTTCCACTGCTCATGTCCAATGAGAAAGGTAAGGAACACTACAGGGCTAGAAGCCATCAAACAAGAACGGTGCACTACACAGACACACGTAAAAAGGAGAGGGAGTTACAATCTACATTCACTGACTGCGTAGGGGATGGCTTTAGAATGAGGACATGGTCTGGACCTAAATTTTCTCTATCTAATGTAAAATGAAAAAAAAAAATCCACAAACGAAGCCCAACCCATGGTTTCCTTAATTACCACCAGTGTGAATGCATCTGGGGCTGTAACACAGGAGGAGCTCCCGTGGGGGTTGCCAAGGCGGCATGAGTATCGGCAGACAGGCACCTTGTTACTCTGCCTCGTGCCCTGACCCAGCAACAGAGCTCCAGGCACTCAAAATTCATTAAATGAACAAAGGAATGAAAGCCACCAATAAACTTGTGACCTTAGCAATCACCAACTACAGGGGTCCCTCCACTCTAAATGGGTTCTGGTACCCCCACCGTACCTACAGCTCCCTCTGCAGTGATGTGATGTGGCACCCTCCCCCAGCCCCAGGGAAGCGCCCTTTGCTGGCACAGGGAACCACCATTCCCCGGCAATCTTTTTTTTATGTTTATTTTTTAAAGATTTATTTATTTATTTTTAAAGATTTATTTATTTCAGAGACTGAAAGAGAGAGCACACAAGCAGGGGGAGAGGCAGGCAGAGGCAGAGAGAGAAGCAGGCTCCCTGCTGAGCAGGGAGCCTGATGTGGAACTCGTTCCCAGGACTCTGGGATCATGACCTGAGCCAAAGGCAGATGCCTAACTGACTGAGCCACCCAGGAGCCCCTACATTTATTTATTTATTTGAGAGAAGAGAAAGGGCAGGGGGAGGGGCAAAGGGAGAGGGAGAGAGAGACTCTCAAGCAGACTCTTTGCTGAGTGTGGAGCCCAATGGGGGGGCTTGATCTCACAAACTTGAGATCACGACCTGAGTCAAAGTCTAGAGTGGGGTGCTTAAGCAACTGAGCCACCCAGGAGCCCCACTCATTCCCCAGCAATCCTGGTCTGAACCAGGAAGACCATCTGAAAGGACTGCGTACCTTCGGCACACTTTATGGGGCAAGCCCAGCATCTCCTCTGGGTAGAAGCCTTCGCCACAGGCTGGCACACATTTCCAGTCTTGGAAGTGGAAGTTTGCCGCACAGTGAATACATTCTTCTCTGCTGGGCCCTGGTAGGGGTACGGGACAGAAGCAGATGTCAGGGACGGCCTGCCCATGACCATGTTCCGGGTCTAGCACGGTGCCCTGGGGACCTGGGGAATGGTCCAGATGGCCCACGTCCACCACCGCAGGTAGGGTTCCCAGCTGCTCACTTTCTGCCTGCCCCAGGCCATCCTCGCCCACATCCCCATTTCACAGGGAGGGACGTGGAGGCATGAGCTAGGCTCAGCATAATTCCCACCATCTGGGCCATATCTGATGGCCCTGACTCCAAATGTTTCCTTGCCAAGAGCCCTTGGTCTTGCTTCTTTTTGCTGGTGGCAGCCCTGTATAGTTAGGAGCACTTAAAGTGTGTCTGTACCAAACAGAGACCTACTGCAAGTGCGGAATCCATAACACACTGGATTCCAAATGCTTCGCATAACAACGGCATGAAAAAGTGCTGATTTTTTATGTTCATTATTTGTTGAAATGATAATATCTTAGGGACACTGGGTTAAATAAGATACGCTATTAGCCTTACTTCTGCCTGTTTTTCTAGAAAATGTAACACCGTATCAGTGGCTCACATTGGTGGCACGCCTATTTCTCTGGGATGGATGACTGTGTGGAAGTGGGAAAAGTGAAGGAGGAGATTTTGGTGGGATGGTGTAGACAGGCAGTCGGTGTGGACCACCAGGCCATTTTTGACCACAGAGAGCAAACAACTAAGGGCTTACAGAGTAGGGAGTGGCAACCCCAGGAGACCAAAGCTCAGAAGGATGGACCAAGAGTCCAGAGGGAGAACCTGCAGCTCAACCCGAGCAGACTCATCAGCCTGTGGCAGATGTTGGTCCAGAATGAAGAAATTGCTATCTGTCTATCCGTCTGTCAGTCACTCATTTAACAACCAGTAAGTTCTGGAGTCTACTCTGTGCCAAATGTCGCTGAGGAGCCCCTGATGGGGTGTCAGAGGCAGTGAGGTGGTCCCTGGCTGATAGCTTACGGGGTTGAACATGGGGAGGAAGTAATCTTAGATGCTTCTGGTGATCATAGTCCCTTGTTAAACTTCCTCCTCTAATTCCACTGTGTTCTTTGGTCGAGGCCTGGCAGCTAAGGCAGTGACCTCTGGCTCTCTTCCTGGAGTGGTTCCTGGACTTAGAAGGGCCCTCTTGGCTGTGTCAAGAGAAGACCCCCATAGAGACAGGGGTCTGCCACATGGTCCCACTGGCCCCAAGTTTCAGTGCTCTGGCAGCTGGTTTCATCACTTAGAACCACAGCTTTCCGCCTGGAAGGGAATTCTGAGCTCATCCAGCATTGAGAGTAGGATGCAGAAGCAGGAGCCTTTGGTGGGGGAGGGGGGTTCCCATAATGAACACCACCCACCCACCCACAGTGTCCACATGGGATATCCTCCTTCCTTCACCACAATGCCCTGCAGACGTGTAGGGTTTCTGTCCAGTTACATTATGTCATTCTAGATGGAAGACTGCTCCTGCACTCTGCCTCCCCCCCGCCCCCGCCATCACTTATCTTTAGGGAGCATCTGGCATTGGCCATTTGGCCCTTGGAAGCCCAGCGCCTCAGGAGATGCGTGGTCCCTATGGCTGTCCCTGCTGGGGCCTCCCCCGCTGAACACTGTTACCCACATTCTCTTGTCTTAGTCATTAGGGTCCTTGATGCCTAAGGAGCTTCTGTGGTGGGAGAGAACACTCGTTTGTGTTTGTGTAGTTGTCCTTGACCAACAGGGTTTGGGGCACCAACCCCCTGTGATGTCAAAAATCTGCATATAACTTTGGATTCCCCCAAAACTTAACTACTAAGTGCCTACTATTGGCCAGAAGCCTTTCTGATAACATAAATAATTACCACATACTGTGTACATTATACATATTATATACCACATTCTTAGAATAAATTTAGCTACACAAGGAAAATGTTACTAAGAAAATCATAAGGAGGGGCGCCTGGGTGGCTCAGTGGGTTAAGCCTCTGCCTTCAGCTCTTCATCTCAGGTCGTGATCTCAGGGTCCTGGAATCGAGCCCCACATCGGGCTCTCTGCTCAGTGGGGAGCCTGCTTCCCCCTCTCTCTCTCTCTGCCTGCCTCTCTGCCTAGTTGTGATATCTCTCTGTCAAATAAATAAATAAAATCCTTTAAAAAAAATAAGGAAGAGAAAATATATTTACTCTACTGTATGTATTGAAAAAAAAAATCAGTGTCTACGTGGACCCATGCAGGTCAAACTCACATTGTTCAAGGGTCAATGGTATTTATTTATTTATTTTTAAAGATTTATTTATTTGAGAGAGAGAGAGAGAGAGAGCCTGAAAGGGGAGAAGGTCAGAAGGAGAAGGAGACTCCCCATGGAGCTGGGAGCCTGACATGGGACTCCGGGATCGTGACCTGAGCCGAAGGCAGTCGCCCAACCAACTGAGCCACCCAGGTGCCCCACAGGTCAATTGTATTTAGATAAAAGTTCAATTTACTAAACTTCAAAGGGAATGAAGCACACTCAGAGGGGGAAGAGGAAGTAGTTCTGGCGATGGATGGTGGAGAGGAACGAAGTGAATGTACTTAGTATCATGGAAGCACACACTTAAAAACAGTTAAGATGGCAAACCTGATAAGGATAGCTTGCCGCAATGATAAAAAAGCTGATTAAACACCAATTTTCAGGACTGACCATTTTCACAATTACCACAATCTATGAACTTTAGAACCCAAAGTCTCTTAAGGATTCTATGCAGTCACAAGTCTCTGCAGGTTTCAGACACTTGAAAAGCACCCCCAGATCCTCACCCTAAGATGGGGTTTGCTTACTCGGGACCCAATATATCATTTGTGCGGTCTACTACAAAGTGAACACGTGGGGTCCTTGTTCCAAACGCAGGTAAAATGTGCCATTAAGGGTATAACATATAACATGCTTTCCTTGCTTCTGCGATCTCTCTCTCCAGCTGTCATGGAGCTGGGATCTACTATTTCATGTCCTTCTCACTTGGGCTTGAGGAAGGGATGCCCATGAGTGGGGGCCGACCCTCACACGGACCTGAGGCACCACCGCTCAACTTGTCATGCATATGCTTTACCAGCTGCGCAGTCCTGACCAATGGACCATGTCCCAACTGGGAACAAGCTGAGCCAGGCACCTCCCTGTCCCCTGGGTCCTCTATAGCAACCCACAGCTGGCAGGCAACCCTAAGGGGTCACTTCCTCTGTACCAGGACTCTCAGTATTTGCACCAGGAATAGGCAAGAGGCTTGTTCAAATGCCCTGGGGCACTGCCAGCCCCGGGTGAAGACAGATGCCACCATGTCCCACCCTGCACTTGTCCCTGACCACAACCCTCCCCATGATCATGCTTAGGCCTCTGTATCAGGGATGGGCAGCAGCGATCACTGAGTTGGGGCAGGGAGGGGAAGGCTAGGTGGGCCAGGGGCCTCCAGGAGGAGGGGAGCTGACAGCTGAGAACAGCAACTTCCAGACACAGACTCACATTTGACAGGGAGCAAAGAAACCTCTAGACCACTCAGAGTAGAGAAGCAGGTCCTCTCCCGAGCAGCTGCCAGGGATTGGATGCATGCATCTTAGGAGCTTAGAAAGAAGCCAGGCAGGCAGGCACATGCAGGTAGAGAGACACCCCCCTCCCACCACCAGACAGCCTTAGCTCTGCACGCCATTGAATTCAATGCCTGAAGGGACAGAGAAGTCACCCTGTTGAGATGAGAGAGACTATGAGCATCTCTACAAAGCTGTTTGCCAACAGGCAGTCTGGGGACGCGGAGAAAGAAAAGTAAATCGAATTATTGAAATCAAAAGCGGTGTAAAGGCACATTTCTGAATTTTATGGATTACGGGTGACTATGAAATTTCAATAAGTGACATCGGCAATGCTCCTTAATCAACCTGGACTAAACGAGGAGACAAAAAAAACAAAGAATAAACATGAGAGCAAAAAAGTAAGAGAGCAAATGGGTAGGAAAAAAAGCTGAACTGCGGGGGTCAGGTGGGGGGTGGAGGATACTTCCACATGCCGAGCTCCCGCTGCTGTGGGGTTGTCCCCGGAGGACACATCCCCTGTAGGCTTTGGGGTGCTGGCCTTGATCATAGCCCAGCTTCTTGTGGCATGTCCACACCTGGAGAGCACAGCTGATGCCCACACGGAGCTCCCGTGGCTGCTGGGGGGTGCGGTGCGGGGTGGGAAGTGGGGGCTGTGCCGCTCCTGCTAAGGGCTGGGTTGGGAGGAGAAGACTTAACCTGAAGTGTATCCGAGCCCACAAACTCATAATGCACTTCAACATCTAGTGCAAATAACTCTGCAACAGAAAACCCCATAAAACGAACCCATTCTCGGCTTTTCTGCATAAAAACAGTGCCTGGGAGACATCTGTGCTATCATCTTTGTGGGGAATTATAATACACATAAAGTTGTTTATAGAAGCCTTTTCCTCTTTGAATAAAATGTTCAAAATAAGAGAAGCTAGGTACCAGGAAGGCAGGCTGTGTTTTGAGAAGGCTTCCTTCCCTTTCTGCCCCCTCTTCTCTGAAGCTAAATTTATAGCCTTGCCTTTCTGAGGGGAGGGCCGGGCCCCAGGCAAAGAGCAGTTCCTGAGGACTTAGCATCCCTCCCCGGTCCCCAGAGCATCCACAGCCCGGCTGGGCTTCTCATGCTGGGAGATCCAGGCTGGCTCACTCAAACTGAGGTCTAACAGGTTTTCTTTATTTTGAATTTTTAAAATAGCAAAGGAAAGGAACAGAACATCAAATTTCCCATAGTAACCATTTCTAAGGGTATGGTTCAGTGGCATGAAATACCGTCCCAACCATCCATCTCCAGAACTCTTTCAACTCCTCCAACTGAAACTCTGTACCCATTAAATACTAATTTCCCCTCTTCTCCCAACCCCATCCTCTGCAAGGGCCCCTGTGATTGAATGTTGCAATACCCAGTGAAGCCCAGGGAGTCTTAGGGTTTTCCTAGCTTCAAGACAGTTCGCCCAGAGTCAGTGACCCATGCTGCAACCATCTGGCATAGCAAAATCGAGGCCCCTCCAGGCCGTGAACTCACCCACACAGGTCTGGCAGGTGTGATGGCATTCTCCACATCTGATTAGCTCAGAATCAAAGTAGGTGCCCGGTTCACAGTCTGGAATGCAGCTGCCCCGTGCAAAGCTGTTGAAAGAAAAAAAAAAAAAGGTGTGTTTTCATATCCCTCCCGAAATTTTTTTAAGATTTTATTTCTTTATTTGACAGATAGAGAGATCACAGGTAGGCAGAGGCAGGCAGAGAGAAAGGAAGAACCAGGCTTCCTGCTGAGCAGGGAGCCCAATGTGATGCGGGGCTGGATTCCAGGACCCTGAGATCATGACCCGGGCCAAAGGCAGCTGCTTAACCATCTGAGCCACCCAGGTGCCCCCCCCTTCCAAAATTCTTATGAAATTACAATCTCTCAATCACCTTTCATGAGAGGAAAGGAAAGTTGCTAAAGCATGGCTCTTTGTGCCGCTTGAGGTTCCAAGCTAATGAAAGCAGGGAAAGAGTGGTCCGAAGCCAGCCAGAGGTCCCCCAGGAAGGGATGCCCCAGACCTGCCCCCCCTCCCTGCCGGAAGCCCCAGGCTCCTTCCCCAAATCCCTGGGGCTGAGTCCCTGGGCTCTCTCTTGGTCTGTGATGGCTCATGAACCAAACTGGAAGCCAAACCTGGAGAGGAGAAAATGAGCTTGTGTGGGTCCCCCCTGGTGGCAGGCTGACTCAGTCTGGCAGGTCCCAGCCCGCCGTGGCAAAGTGTGAGTGCTGATGATGTGTACCTTTGGGTGGTGGTGGCCAGATGGGTTTTGAGAGCCCGACCTACGCCTGCCTCTGCCTTGCTTGAAACCTTCGGTGCCTGGTGAGGATCTGGACATAAAATCCAGTCCTGGGACTGGACAGGCCCCACCTGATACGGTTCCTGCCTCCCTGTCTCACCTCGTCATGCAGCCAAGTGTGTGGATTCTGGAATCGTCTCTCGAGCTGGACTGCCCACTCTGGGACCCTGCCCTGGCCACTTCCTAGCTCTGCCACCACGACCCGGGGTAAGCCAGCATCGCCTGTCCCCTCACCTGTCTCTTCTCCTATGCACTGGGACAAGCTTGGCTTAAATTAGATGAACCAAGGCTCTCGAGACGGCTGTCTGGCACACGGTAGTGTGTCTGCTATGGGGATTTCCTCACTTCGCAAGATTACACTGTGTTGGATGTGCACACTATAAGCTGTGTGCCACCAGGCACAGGGGACAAGGGCTCTGGCATGTTGGCGAGATTCAGAGAAT
This sequence comes from Mustela erminea, assembly GCF_009829155.1. Taxonomy (NCBI): domain Eukaryota; kingdom Metazoa; phylum Chordata; class Mammalia; order Carnivora; family Mustelidae; genus Mustela; species Mustela erminea. Next base: position 20,295,480 of record NC_045618.1, read on the forward strand.
CCTATGTTTCGTGGGGAGAAGCCAAGGGGTCCGGAAGCCTCCCTGCATCCACGGTGGGTGCCCACTCCGGGACTCCAGGGTACCCGAGACTGGCAGTTAAATCAAGTGCTTAGTAACTGATGTCTCCCCTTGAATGCTTCCTGCATTTATCCCTTAAAGAGATGGATGGCCGCGAATCAGCAGCTCGGCGGCTCTCACTGCTTTAACGTGACAGCGATGATTTGAAGCCACAGCTTAAAAGGATATTGGGCAATAAAAGGAAGCTTTCTGTGGATTATGGCTGACGATGTTTTCCGAGTTTGCGTGCCCCTCTGAATGCTTGTCACACCAGGAACCGCTGCTTCCATCCATGTGCCATCCTCCTTGGCAGGGACTTTCTGTCCATGACCCTATTCCTCACCTGAGCAGCTGACCTCCTCTTTCCCTGGGAGTCCTCCAGTGCTCCCGAGTCAGGAAGCAAGTTCTAAGGAATTGGACCCACAGAGCCTCCCCCGCAGTCCCCAACTACTGACACCTGCCTGGGTGTCAGCCTAGCCCAGCCCAGGTGGGAGATGATTAGCATAGCTCCCAGTTCCAGGCCCCCCAGCTGTGGCCACCAGCTCAACGCCACCGCTTCCTTTGGGGACCTCCTTCCTTGACCACTTCATCCTTCCACTGTTAATCCTACCTCATCCGCCTAACACGTTTACAGGACCACAGGTGTGATGTGTGACTCTGGGGGTCCTGCTTCCCTTTCCTCTCCCCAGACTCCTGGGAACTTAGGCCGTGGACCCTCTTCTCTCCCGATCTTCCTCTCCCTGATCTGGAAGAGTAAGGGCAGGCTAAGGGAAACCTCATGAAGGCAGCACTTCCTGGGCGAACTCCCCAGTGAGTAAAATGGGAGCAGTATTATCAATATCCTAGGGGCGTCTGGGTGGCTCAATCAGTTAAGCATCTGCCTTGGGCTCAGGTCCTGATCTCAGGGTCTTGGGATGGTGAAGCCCACATCACGCCCCCCGCTGAGCGGGGAGCCTGCTTCTCCCTCTGCTCCTCCCACTGCTTATGCTCTCTCTCTCTCTCTCTCTCTCAAACAAATAAGTAAAATCTTAAAAAAAAATACTACCCACATCCTAGGTTGCCGTGAAGATTTAAATGAGGCATTATTGGTGACAGCACTTGGAACAAGGGCTTGTACAATTTCTCTTATCAGTTCCTACTCCAGAAACATTCAGCTCTACTGGGGAATCCCAGTCCTGGCAACACCCTCCTCACCTGGGAGCCTGTTAGAAATGCCAAGCCCAGGCCTCTCCTGGGAGCTGCGAGGTCAGAATCTGCATTTTAACGGGAGCTCCCGTGATTCCTTGGCCATACTGCAGGGGGGGAAGCACCGATTCCCCCTCCATGCTTCCCCTTTCTTCCATAACGTGCAGACCCTGGTTCTTCTAGTCCCTGGACTATGGGAGTGTTTTATAGCACAGTTTCCAACAGAATGTTTCCTAAGCTAGACAGTAACTGGGAGGAACAGGTAATGTATATTTGGTTGCATTCAATGCAATGTGGTTGCATTCAGTGGGCTAAACAAACATTTCAATAGATTCCAATAAAAATCATTAACTCAGCAAAATGTTTTTACAGCAGATGTGTGCTGAGCTCGGTGGGAGAGGGAAAACCAGGAATCTAAAAAAGCATCCTCTGAAGGCAAGCTCCCAGAGCAGGAAGCAGATACCAGAGCTGGGAAAAAAAAGAAAAGAGAGAGAGAAAGAGAAAAGGCAGAGAATGGAGAGGAGGGAGGGTGGGCTTTGCAATGCCCCCCAAGCCCTTGCCCAGACTGGGAGAGAGGCATGGGAGTGGATACCCTTACTGGTGCCTAAAGATGGGAGCTCCTTACCTTTCCAGCAGCCAGCCCACTTTATATGGTAGGGGTGCCCTCACCAGTTCCCCAAGTACTGCATAAAAGGTAGAGATTTTACCTTTCCCCTAACTTTTTATTATTTTATTTTATTTATTTTTTAAAGATTTCTATTTATTTATTTGGAGAGAGAGAGAGTGAGCACAAGGAGCCAGAGGTTCAGAGGCAGAGGGAGAAGCAGGCTTCCTGCTGAGCAGGGAGTCCCATGCGGGGCTCCCTCCCAGGACCCCGGGATGGTGACCTGAACCGGAAGGCAGATGCTTAACCGACAGAGCCACCCTGATGCCCCCTAACTTTCTGTTCTTAAACATCAGTCTCCAAGTGGAACTCTGGTTCCTACAGACTCAGAATCTTTACCCTCAAGGGCTTTGGGCCTCTGCTTTTATCTTTTAGGAAAAAGTTGCCCAAACTTGGTAAGCCAGTGACAGAAACAAACAACAAAAAAGCATACACACTCTGTTTCTGACACTCGGGTCTGAAGGGACGGGCTTACCTGAATCCTTCTTTACACACAGTACATTTTTCTGGTTCATCAACGCACTTTTTACAGCTTGGGTGGCATTTCAGGCAATTCTTCTGACCTGGAGAAAAAGAAGATGAGCAGAAGAGAAGAAGCAGAGACGTGAATCAATCCTGGACAAAGAAGACTCTGGCATTTCAAAGCGGGCTTGGTAGAACAGCGTGTCCCCTGTGTCAGCCCCCAGGAGCAGTGATGGAGTGATCAAACAGCCAGAGGCCATGTCCAGACCGCAGGCCCCCGTGTGGGATCACAGGTCTCTCTCCTCTCCCTTCTGGAGTAAATTAAAGCTCTTGCACGACCTCCAGGTGTGGCGGGGGTGGGGGGAGGGTGTGCAAAATGACAGAGTTGGAGCCTAAAGAGGCCTCAGAGCTGCCCTCTGGTGCCTTCATAGGGGACCTTATCAAAAACTTGGTAGTTACAAAGACTAAGACATACATCTAGGACACCCAGCACACCTCCTGAGGAAATGCTGGGTCAAGGCAAACCCCAGGAGCCTCCGCCTGTTCTGATCTGGTCGTTTCTCCCGGCGCCTCATCATCGCCACCTGGCGTCTGGGCCTGGAAGCTCAGGGCTGCTTGCTACACGTCTGTGCCTCCTCCTGGGGCCCCAAGGCGGGCATTACACACATGCAGCAGGTGCTCAGGGAAGACACCGGGTCAACGAGGGTGGCTCATTCTTGCCTTGGGAGCAGGGTGGGGATGGAGGAAAAAGGGTCTGGCTGGCAGCCCAGGGCAGGTGTTTGCAAAGGCTGTGAAATGCATCTTGCGAGAGAATGGCTTTTTCCTTTAAAGGGATTCTGGTTCTTGAATGGCTTTACGTCTATAAAGATTTCCTGGCTCCTTCTCCAGAGGAAGAACCGTCATGCCATCACAAACCGGGTCAATGATCCCTCCCACATAGCAAGGGCCTCTGTGGGAAGGTTTTGACCTACACAAATCGACAACGTCAAAACGGTAGCTTCTTTGAACTTGAGAACTATTCTCCGTCTGTTTAACCCAGACCTTGTCTTTTGCCTCTTCTGGGGTGACGTGCATTGGTGAAACCCTGGCATGGGAACATGGGAACCTGGGCCCCAGGGCCCCGCCCATCCACCCACCTTCCTGGGCCTGGTGGAATGGCAGGACACCTGGTTTCGTGGTTCTGAGTTCAAGTCCCACCTGTGCCGTTACTAGTTGTGGGCCTGGTGGCTCCTCTCAGCTTTGTTCCCCCATCTGCAAGACCAGGAAAGCATCACCCCCTCTTAGGGGTGTGGCCACTGCCTGTAAGATGGGCTGCAAAGACTAACCCACCTCTTCTGAGCCCAATTAACGCTGGCCAGGAGGCTCCTCTTTGTTTTTAAAGGACTGAAAACCTTCTGCCCGTACTCGAATCCTGATTTCAACTCAGCAGCTCTTCCTAGCTAGGGCTTTTTCCCAATGTCAACTACCAGATCCATAAGCTGGTGCCAGATTCCCTGGGGAAATTCTCCCAGGAGAGGGGATCCCAGCCCAGGGTGGGGGGCTCAGCAGGGGAGGAGATTCATCATTCCTGTGCACACAGACATGCACTTACTTTCATCAGCATAGAATCCAGCAGGACAGAATGTCACACAGGTGTTCATCTCCTGATGGTGATAGAACCCGCGGCGGCAGGACAGGCACTGGGTTGGGCTCCTGCCCGAACAGGTCTCACACCCCTTGTAGCACCGGCGACAGCGTCTTGCTGTTGTGTCCCCAAAGTAGCCCAGAGGGCACACACTCACGCACTTCCTGTGGGAACAGAAGCCACAGAGGACATTTCCCACCTGACCCCTTCACCGCCCTGCAAGTCTGCGGCCTGCTGGGTCCTGCTAAGGCAGAGTGCCTAGCTGGAGAGGAAATTCTAGCTGTCCCTCCATCCCCCAAGTCAGCAAAACTCGGAGGGAAACAAAGGCCCCAGGGTGAAGGTTAAACCCTGAATGCCCATGGACTTGGCGAGCCCAGCAGAGAGGTCCCTAAGTACGCAGGAGAGGGTCCTGGACTTGGATCAGAACCTAGGAAGGCTTGCCTTTCAGTCTCCCCAGAAGAGATGTTCAGTGGCACCTGGGCGATGGCATTTAACTTTTGCAATTTTAAGCTCTGGTGCAACCTCACCACCCTCCCTTGGGGAGCTAGTCTCACGGGCAGTGAGCAAAGACAGCAAGCAGTCTCACTGCCTTTGCCCAGCTCAGGGTGAGTGTGTCTGCATCTGGGAGCTCGAGGAGCCCATGCGGGTCACATCCATAGCCTTGCAAGGCCGGTGACTGGACCCTTGGGGGGTGGGAGCTCCCCAGACCTGGCCCATGGTGCTTTTTGAACAGTACTGGCTTCTAAAATGACATTTGTCTCTAGTTCCCAAGCGGTGAGCCTTGGTCCACTCACTCTGACCCATTTCTGTTTAACAAAATGGCTAGAAGATGGTTTATGAGCACAGATACCTTAAGGCCACACACCCTGTAATTTCTCTGTCATGGGCATGAATTACTTGTGTGATGAGGACAAGAAGTTACTAAAACTTATACAATTCCAAAGTAGTCAATCTCCGTGGGATTTCCTTTTTTGGGGGAGACGGTATGACATGATGTCTTAAGGAGGGTACCAGACTGTGGGGGGACTAAGAGCACAGCCGGAAACAGGTCACCTTGGTGGCCCTCTGAGGGGCTCCAGGACATGCGGTCAGAAGCCCCAGCCCTTTACCTGCTGGTCTTCGCACTCCCCAAGCTGAAGTGGACACAGTTCAAGCACTGGTCTGCTTTGGGGCCGTCACAGCCCTTGTCCCCACACTCCGGATGGCACAGACCTTAAAGAAACAAGCATTGTCATTCACCCAGAGAGATCCCTTGTCAACCCAATGCAGTCCCCTAAGAGCCTGTGTCAGGGCATCATAGCCTAGGAGGGGCGGGAGAAGCTTCCCGAGAGAGTGGTGGGGCTACCAGGGCTAGAAAGACTGCCCACCCCAAGGCAGTGGGGCTACGACTGAGAGCTGAGCCTGGCCCTGGGCTCCAGCGTCCGAGGGTCTGATGACTCCAAGGGCAGTCTGAGGAAGAGGGAGACCCATCTGGGGCCCCAGATGCACGAGCCGAGCAGGGTGTGATGGCAAGAGAGAGGCTGAGGACACCATTCTTTAGGGCACTCCCCTGCAACGGCGGTCATGATCCTGGGGCCGGCCATCTCTCCTGATTCCCACGGTGGAGGACAAAGCAACACAGGATGGGGTGCCAAGGGCATGAGGGAAGCTGCCACCAGGCAGTGATGATGAGAAGGGAATTAAGCAAGAAGGGTGGAGAGGATTCCCTGCGTGCGTTGGTGGGAACAGGATGGATCTGTGAGCTTAGTGCCACGGGGTACGGCTGTCCCTCAGTGGGCACGGGATGGGCCCTTTTCTGCAAACCTTTGCGGCTTCCCTTCCTCTTGGCCTCTGCGGTGGGTCACCCTGTCTTCCCCCATGTCCCCCGCAATCCCCGCATTCTGACCCTGGGGCCTGCGATGGAGAGCCATGCGGGGAGCTCTGTGGCCCTCCAGCAAGCCTGGAGGGAGGAAATGTCAAGTGCCCTCAGAACCGGGTGGGGCAGGTCCACAGGTGTCCTGTTCACCCGGCCTGAAGAACGTGACCACAGCATGCAAAGAACAGCACTGTGGTGGGACCCTCCGCCTACCTTACCCCTGACCCCCCATCCGCCGGCTCTGGGCAATGGCTCCAAAAACTCTCCTCATGTGGGGAGGGACCCAGCAGGGTATTACGAAGGCTTTTGAGTCTTTAGAAGAAAAAAAGCCTTCTGTAAGGTTTGAGTTGTTGGTAGGGGTGGGGAGCGAGTTCAGAAGCAAAGAAGAGGTGATTTGCTGGCCACCAGCGTTTTCATGGGGATGCAGGCAGAGACAAAAGTCCCCATTCTCTGCCGCCCACAATGGGTCTTTGCTGAGGTGCACAAAGCCCTCTTCATTCGTCCTTAAAGGGCCTGCAGACCTTCCTAGTGTTAGACCCGGTTTATTTTGCTTCCCTCCCCGAAGGTTTACTGTTGTTGATATTTCCAAAGTTTTCATTGTGGGTCCCACTGTGAACCCCTTTCAAGGCTGCGTTCGTGCTGGGCTGGGCTGGGGAGGGCTCTGCAGTCCGTGCCCCCAGTCTGAGTTCAAGCACTCGGCCTGCCGTGCCTGAAGCTTATCACGGAGCCTACCCTCACCCACCCACCCCTCCTTCCCCAGCTCCAGACTGCTGGGCTTCTTGTGCAGTCAATTCTCCTTTGATTTGATTCCTGCCCACCTTCTTCCAGATCATTCATGGGGGAGAGCCTCAGAAATCCTTGCTTCCTGCTGCCTTGTTTTCTATGACCCACAGCGCTGAGTACACAGAGGAACTGGAATCCTGGGCTCTGCCCTTCGCACCTAGCCCCTCCTGCAGTGGTCCCGAGGATAGGACCTTTAGGACCACAGTGATTTCTCCCCGAGAAATCCAAGGGAACCAGCAGGTCTGTCTTGCTTGATAAAGTAAACAATGTCTTCAGTCTTAAGGACATTGGCAGGGGACAGGAAGGAGAAAGAATGATTTTCCCACTCTATCCTGGCATGGGAGACAGGAGCCTCGGGAGGTGGGACTGGATTAGGGTTGTTTATTGCTATATTCCCAGCACCTAGAAAGGTGTGTGGCATCCAATCGATATCACCTGAGTGGCTAAAGGGTGAGAGAATGGATAACAGAAGAATAGGTGGAGGGGTGCCTGGGTGGCTCAGTGGGTTGGGCCTCTGCCTTCAGCTCAGGTCATGGTCTCAGGGTCCTGGAATTGAGCCCCGCATTGGGCTCTCTGCTCAGCGGGGAGCCTGCTTCCCCCTCTCTCTGCCTGCCTCTCTGCCTACTTGTGATCTCTGTCAAATAAATTAAAAAAAAAAAAGAAAGAAAAATGGGTGGAAATTGGGAAACATCCACAAACAGAATGTTCTAAAATGTCTCAAGAGAGGGACAGCCTTGGGGAAGGCCTGGTTCATGGTATGTGGACTGGGCTTCACCCTCTTCCTCCCTCCCGTGGCCCTCTGTGGTGGAGAGGTTGGTTCATAACCTGAGGGAGCCCCATACAAGGCTGGGATCCATCCAACAGTGAAGGCAACAAAACCCAACCCGGGGGACTAGCTGACCAGTGGTGGGCAGCCCCCGGTGAATAGCTTGGTAAGACACTGCCCAGGGCAGATTGCTTAGATGAGTGTCCATAAACTCCCTCTACTCCAGCTGTCTACTTGAGTTGTCTCAAAGAGCCCAATATCAAGATTTGCCTCTCGATGAAGTGTTCTTGGACTCAGTCATCTTGGCTGTCTTCTCCCACTCACTCCATCACTCTTAAGATGGCGCGTGTTTTTTTCAGAATGCTGGAGCACGTTCCCTGGGTGAGCATATATTCCCTAGGCTCCAGACAATGAGGGGAACGTGATTCACGCACTGACTACCCTTGCTCGCCCGGCTACATGGTGTTACGGGTGTTCTGATGACACAGGCTTATTTGGAATCTCTACCTTAAATCTTTTGGGGAGAAAATCCAGAAGTCAAAAAGCCCCACCAGCAAATGTTACAAAGCCGCCTGGAGTTCTAGAAGGCCCTTCTCATCAAGTGGTGCTTAGACCAGTATCCAGGAACAGGAGGACTTGCTAGATATCCCGATCTGTCCCCTTGCCCTTCGTGTCATCCAGGAAAAGTGTGCTAGGACCTTGCTGGCAAACCACCGGACATGAGGTGGAGGAAAGGGGCAGGGGGTGGCCGACTGCAGACAGGAGGTGCGGACGAGACTAACAGACCCCTTTCACTGCAGGTCTAGCCTGCCCTCCTGATAGCTTGTGACCCTGGCCTTGGCTCTGCTAGGTAAGCACAGATGGGCCCCAAGACTGTGACTCCACACAGTGCTGCACTGGCCATGCCATGCGTCCTGATTATCAGCTCCCCGTGCCCGCTGAGCTGCCCTGGAATGTGTCCAGACAGAGGCTTCGGGGGCTCCTGGCTCCCCTCAGCACTGCGTGGCTGACTACACTCTCCCAAGCCATCTTCAGCCCACATGCCCTCCCCTCCAGAAACTGAGGCTTCCCTTCCTTCCCACGACCTTCTGTCCTTCCCTCAAGGCCACTCTCCTGGAGCAGCCTAAGCCCATCCCTGTGGCCCACCACCATCCTGGCTTCCCTGGCTACGCGGAATCACCTGGCACAGCCTCCAAGTTCCCCCAGACCTGCTGAAGCCGCCTCTGGGGTGGCCCCCCTCACTGGCACACCTGGTGCTCTCCGGCAGCCTCCAGCTCATGTCCCAGCAGGCAGGCCACCACCACAGGCTCCCCATCTTCAGGAGGCAGCCACTCACGTTTCCCTGGCACCTTACCCGGCCATGCGGCTACTGCCCTGCCTTCCCCGGTGACCCTCCAGCCTCTCCATCTCCCAGCCCTACCCCCTCCATTGGATTTCCATACCTTCATTGACTTCAGGAATCCCAGACTTCACCACTACTGTGGATTTCCACTTGCCATGGCCCCGGGGAAAACACTATGGCCTCCTCCTCATCCCCCTTCCCAGGAACAATGTTGACTGAAAATATGACCATGGCCGTCAGCATCGGGTCGGCCTTTGCCAGGGTGGTTCTCCTGCCAGCTCCGACCAGGCCACCAGACAGCCATCACAGGAGTCGGGTAGGCTGGACTCTGTCTCTGCCCCTTGCTCACCTCCTGCCCTTCATCTCTTGTCCCTGGGAGCACTGGCCCCCCATCTTTGGCCCTCAGTGCAGGGCTGTCCAGGACCCTCTGTTGCCGTCTCCTGGGACCACTGCTCCGTTGGACCTCCCTACCCCTTCCCAATGCATGGGCCCTCGGTGGGGGGATGGGGGTGCTAGTGGCTTCCACCAGGGTGTGCTCCTCATCCCCATGCACCTCTGTCTACAGCCAGTTCTCTGAATCCCTGAGAACCTTCTCCCCCGAGGTGAGCACCCCTGCAAACTCCTGCTTCAACCCACCTTACCTCCGCTAAAACTGCAGAAAGCTCATCATAATCATGGGGCCACTTCAAAATCACCCTCTCTTTCTCTGAGCTTCTGCACTGGGGCCTATCAGCGACTCAGCTTCTTCCACAAGAGCCACGGATGGGCAGCCCCATCGCACAAGCCCTTGACAGCAGTATCTAACATGGCTGCTCCCTCCCCCCCTCCCCTTTCTTCTTCCCCTCCTCCTCTTCTCTCTCACCGACCTCCACACCACAGCATTCCCCTGATCTTACCTCTCTCTTGCTCCTTCCCTGTCTCTGGCTCTTCCGGCTGTGACTGGCCTGCCTGTCTCACTTGCCCCAAGACTGTAGGGACCTTCCCTGAGAGTCGGGAGCACATCCTATTCCCACGGAGATGCCCCCTCTATCTATCCAGGCTGGGTTTGAGGAACACTAAGTCACTTGTGGCACAGGGAACCCTATTTTGTGAGATTCCAGGATAGTGTAAGGTTAGTCAGTAGCAGATTTTAAGAAAAAAAAAAAAAAATCAGACCTTTATTAATAATTACTGATTCTTGCCACCACTTATAAATCACAGGGGGAAACAGCAGGTTAGCCATACATAATTCAATGCTCCATTTTAAAGGAACGGCAGAAGAAATTTAAAATTGAATCAACCGTAATTTATGCTTGATATGTATCAGTGGAATTCTCTGTTTTGTTACTTTTCTTTTTTCAGAAGCTATTAGATAACTCAAAACATCAATATCCTTAGATATCGCCCGTCATTTATCAAGCAGCTGGAGTATTTAGCTAAGGGAAATATGCCCAACCAGAAATACTTGGTTTCTCACAAATCACCGTGGGGTGGTTCAGAGGGAAAGGAAACTGACATGCTAATCACGACTGTGCCCAGCCCAGTGGCTCCAGAAGTCTGAAGCCATTCTCCAGGCTCCTGTCTCTGTGCAGGGGGCCGGACGTCCAGAGCCAAGCCCCCCCACCCCCGACAATGGTATGGCTGGAGAAGGGGGATTCACGCAAGGCATCTCTATTTCCTGTGAGATGCTTAACCCCTTCTTGGTGACATTGGTATCTACTGACATAAGGTCCTGAGACCTTCTCCTGGGCCATCATCCCAGCCCTCAAGGGCAGTCAAGACTTGCACTGCTAGCTTCTTTCCTGGCTATGTTCATTCAACCCAACCCTCCCGGGTCTAGTAAGACCTGCATCCTTCCCACCTTCTGGCTATAGGGACAGAAAGTGGATGGACTTGAGAGGGTCAGGAGGCTGAGACATGAGACAAGAGATTTTGAGGATGAGATGGAGCCTCAGGAAGAGGCCCACTAGCCAGGGGGCAAGTCCCAGTTCTGGTTGGGCATATAGAACCTTCTGTTTCCCGGCCTGAGAAGGTTGGAGAATACTTACTGGTTTCAAGTATACTTACTGGTCTGTAAAATATTAGGAGAGCCGTGGGTGGAAGGAGCTGTGTGAGTGCAAATTACCATCATTATTACAACTTGCAGGAAAGAAGGAAGACCCACCGTCACAATCCCCACCTTTTGCCAGGAACGGTCCCACACTTTAAGAGCCACAGTGGAAAACCAAAAGTCAGAGGCTGGCCTGGCCATTTCCTCTGGCTACAAGTTCATTACCTGTGTAGTCCTCTTCGTCCTCAGGAACCTCAGTCTGGGGTGGAGACAGAGCAGCCTTGGGGGGCTCCAGCACAGGGGCCGAGAGCTCCAGCATCCGAGAGCGTGACTGATGGGAGCTGAAGGTGTTGTATGGGTGCTCGGCGGTGCCATACAAGATGAGGCTCCATTCCTTCAATTTCCCTGAAAGGCACCAAGCCCAGAGTCACTGGCCAGCCTGAAACCTCCCTCAGAGAGCTCTTGAGGGGCCTGGCCCAAGTGCAAGGTATGAGGCTTCCACTACAAGGTTCCGCACCCACCATCTTCCTTCCTAGTCACCCGAGGATCAGGGTTGCACCATGACTGCCCAGGCTGTGTTCTCTGTCCCCAGGTCTCACTGTACCTCCCTCGACTGGTCTCCCCCCATCCCCAGAGAGCAGATCTGGGGCCTGGCCCTGAGCCTTGCCCCATCTGCTTCAAACAGGACAGCTGGGTTACACCAAGGAGTCCTGCTATTAGGAGCCTTCACCATGGACCGTGGGAAGATTGGTCTTGGACTCCTTCCTGTGTAGCCCGCCAGGTGGGCAGGGAAGGGGGATGCGGTGACAGTGGTAGTGCAAACCCAAAGGTCCGAAGAGGCCGAGTGTAGGGAGGACATCCTCAAAAATGGCAGGATGAATGGCATGGATGCCAGACTATGTGGGGGGAGGTGAGAGGCACGGGAAGGACAGGGTACCCAGAGCATGTATGAGGCAGGGTAGGGAGATGGGGCGGGGGCAGCAGGGACCCCACCCCGCCGTCCACCTCCACTTGGGAATGATGGCCCGTGCTGCTAGGTCTTCCCAGGGGTAAAGAGAAGTGAAAAACCTCGGCTGCAGTCTGCAGGTGAAATCTGGGTTGTTAAAAAGCAGGTCAGAGGGGCGCCTGGGTGGCTCAGTGGATTAAGCCGCTGCCTTCGGCTCAGGTCATGATCTCAGTGTCCTGGGATCGAGCCCCGCATCGGGCTCTTTGCTCAGCGGGAGCCTGCTTCTCTCTCTCTCTCTCTCTGCCTGACTCTCCGCCTACTTGTGATCTCTCTCTCTGTCAAATAAATAAATAAATAAAATCTTTAAAAAAAAAAAAAAAAGGCAGGTCAGAAGCCAAGTTAGATGGGTGTGGGGGGCCAGCCCAGGTGCAGGCCGGAGGTCTGGCCTTCCCAGCTTCACCCTTGTGTCCCTGAACAGTCAGAGCAGTGAGACCACATGGAGGAGATCACTGCTGTCCCTCCTGTGCAAATGAGGGGCTGCGGTCCACTGCGACCAGCATGGACCCACCATGGCTCCAGCCCAACAAAGCCATCCAGCTGTGGAGCCCCTCGTGACCGGCCATGGGGACCCAAGCTGGGAACAGTGGCTTTGCCAGCTCCATGTCTGCGTCAGACAGAGACAAATCTCAGACTTTCCTCTTTATTTTCTATCTCTGGGGCTCTTGGCCATCAGAATGCTTTAGGTGAGAGAAATGAGCACTGATTCTTTGCTGCTGATTTGCATTTTTATCATCACTTCTGCTCCTATCACTTCCCTTCTTGGCTCTGAATGGCGGGCCATCTGTCCTTAGATATCTGGGTATATGCTATCTTTTTTTTTTTTTTTTTTTTTTAAGATTTTATTTATTTGTTTGACAGAGATCACAAGTAGGCAGAGAGAGAGGGGAAGCAGGCCCCCTGCTGAGCAGAAAACCCGATTCGGGGCTCGATCCCAGGACCCTGAGATCATGACCTGAGCCAAAGGCAGAGGCTTAACCCACTGAGCCACCCAGGTGCCCCTATATGCTATCTTTGCAACATGGGCAGATCTGCTGGTATGACTTGGATCTTTTGTTTGAATTCCAGGAATATCTTACTCTCCTGAAATCCTAGAACAGGTGGTTCCTGCTTGCCCACATACTCCAGAAGCCTATGGGCTGTGATCCATCCTGTCCAAGGTGCAAGTGGAGGCCAGAGGCAGAAGGGGCCTGCGCATACCAGGCCACACTCCCCCATGCTGTTCTAAGTGGTATGTGATGCTGATTGGGTTATACCATGTGGCACACAGCCACACCCTAGCCAACCAAGGTCCCAGGCCCCGAAGCCTGCAGCCCTCAAGCCGTCCCAAGTTAGGCCCTGCATCCATGTGGGCCTCTCCCAGCCTGAATGTGTTTAATCTGCAAACACATTCCTAAGCTACTTCCTAGGACACCGACTTCCAAAGGGCCTGGTTCTTCTAGACGCTCCCTGGCCCTTTCCCTAACGCATTCCTATCACAGGCCACAGGCCACGAGAAGTACTTGGTGTGGGTGTGGGTGCGAACACAGTCCCTGGTTGTGAATTATTATCCGTTCTCAACCTCTGGAGACCAGACAGGAGCCAGATTTCCAAACCGCCCAGGAGCTGGGCACGTTAACTGCAGGGCAAGGAACTGATGAAAAGTGGGGGGAGGTGTGAGAACCACAAGATAGGGAGCAAGGCTCTGTAAGCTGTCATTGGAGTCGAGATGTTTCCACCCTCTAGCGTGGCTCCAGAAACACTCACCAAGGGGTGTTGCCACTAAAATTAGATTCGCATTTTCAGATATAGCTTTGGTAGGACAAACAAGAGAGGCCACTCTGAGCTCAGGATCAGCATGCACCCAGCACAGGGAGGGAGAGTGGAAGGAATTCCAAGAAACCAAGACAGTAGACCTTAAAAGTTCTCATCACAAGGGGAAAAAAATTTTTTTTTTTTATGTTTGTGTGTGTGTGTGCATGCCTATATAAGACGATGGATATTAACTATATTTATTGTTTCTCTAAGTGTGTAACTGATGAGGGAACAGAAGGCTGGCTGAGGACAAAGCAAAAGGCTGATACCTGGCAACCTCCCCAATCCCCAGTCCTGGGTGGGACATATGTGACATTCTTTTTTTTTTTTTTTTTTTAAGATTGTATTTATTTATTTGAGAGACAGAGATCACAAGTAGGCAGAGAGGCAGGCAGAGAGAGAAAGAGGAGGAAGCAGGTTCCCTGCTGAGCAGAGAACCCGATTCGGGGCTCGATCCCAGGACCCTGGGATCATGACCTGAGCCGAAGGAGAGGCTTTAACCCACTGAGCCTCCCAGGCACCCCCATATGTGACATTCTTTAGGAATCTCCCAACTATCTTAATGTTAATACCTTGCTAGAGGGAAAAATCTTGACAATGACAAGGTCTCAAGGCATCCCGTATCTTATAGATCTTTTAGGAAAGTTCTATTGAAAACTCCCTTTTTCCTTACCTCTCCCAAGCCCATTGTACATAACCTGCCACCCCTCACAACCGCGGGGTAGCAGCTGTCTCTACCCACGGGTGCTGTCCCTGTGCTTTAATAAACCACTATTTTGCACCAAAGATGTCTCAAGAATTCTTTCTTGGTCATTAGCAACGGACTCCACCCCACTGAACCTCACCTATATTCTAAAAGTTCATCATATCTACTGTGCAGTATAGGTAAGTGAAGTCCTTACTCTGTCTGCGAATCAACTTGGACCCTGCTGGGTATTAGTGACATCTCAATAAACTGAAAGGATAAGACAAAAAAAGAATTTTAAGAAACCAGCAGTAGACACTGCCTTGGTGGGAAGGCTAGGGCTCAGGAACAGAAAAGAGACTTCATTTTTTATTGTAGTCCCTTGGGAACTATTTGATTTTTTTTTTTTTAAGAGCTTCAGCGTATATAATTTAAGAAGAAATTTAGTTTAATGGAAAAAAAAGTGGTTGTATAGTCAAAGAAAAAAACATTTTAAAAAACTGTGGTACTCAGGGCTTTTGGTTTATGTTTCTGAATAAGTAATAAATACAAATAGCTCAAACTCCAAATGTATGAAAGGGAATACAGCAGAGCCTGCTTCTAGCCCCATCCTCGGGCCACTGTCTCTCTTACCACTGGTGACCCTGTTACTCATTTCTTTTGTATCTATCCTTCCAGAAGCATTTTACTCTTTTTTTTTTTTTTTAAGATTTTATTTATTTATTTGATAGAGACACATTGAGAGAGGGAACACAGGCAGGGGGAGTGGGAGAGTGAGAAGCAGGCTTCCCGCTGAGCAGGGAAAAGGGAACCTGATGCGGGGCTCGATCCCTGGACCCTGGGATCATGACCTGAGCTGAAGGCAGACGCTTAATGACTGAGTGACCCAGGCGCCCCATTATTCCTTTTTTTTTTTCGTTTAATATTTTATTTATTTATTTGACAGAGAGGGGGTGGGATGCACACAAGCAGGGGGAGTGGCAGGCAGAGGGAGAAGCAGGCTTCTTGCTGCGCAAGGAACACCCCCCCCCCATACTCCCACCCATGCTGGACTCAATCCCAGGACTCTGGGATCATGACTTAGGCCAAAGGCAGACACTTAAGCAACTGAGCCAAGCAAGTATGAGCATATGTTCTGACCTGTCCCCCTTTTTAACACACCTTATAGAACCTTCCGCACCTTGCTTTTTCCGTTCACAATGCATCTTGGTGACCTTCCCATCACTGAAGCAGAGAGATGCTGAGTCATTTACTTGAGGGTCCCCAGGTGATGGGCATTTAGGTTGTTTCCAGGTTGCAATTACAAAGAGTGCCATAACCTTGGTCACATGAAGAGGGATCCAGGGAGAAAAAAAGAAGTCCCCATGGGTGACCAGGTCCCAGTGCTGGTTCCCTCCATGCTCACCATCCCCAGAGTCTGCTTTCACTTTGGGGAGATGACTCATATGGGTACAGAAAACCACAGAAAAGTAGAAGGAGGGCCCTCAACAGCATTGCCTTCTGAGGCAGGAGGATTTAAAAATATCGGCCTGCTTTGGTCAAAGCATTTAACCAGAACCTATTATTTACTATTCAAGACACTCGACATGCCTGTTCAAGTTTACCCTGACAAACACCCAACCAGTACCACTAATTCCTTAATTTCCAGGAGGGGGCGTCTTCAAAGACATCCAAATCCAAATCCTTTGGTTTTTCTTTTTCCATCAGATTCCTGAGACTGTAAAAGAAAGAATGACAAATCCACCTGCTTAACCACTTGGGGCGGGCACTGCCAGGACTGTCTCCAGATGTCACCAGCAAAGGCCCGGGCAACAATAATTGTGGGAGAGGCGGACGGTAATCCTAGTTAATGCCAATAAATGGCTTTATCATCATTCACTATCTTCAGTGCAGCGTTTCCCCTCAAAGAATTGAATTGGTAATGAACAAACAGGATTATTCCCACTATTCAAAGGAAGAACCAGCATTAAGGGAGCCTAGGGTCGAAGTTGCCAATAGGAAAGCACCAGCCATCACAAAGCTTTTCTCTGCCGGGTGTTTTGAATCAAGCGTTAGAAATCCTCCAGAGGGGAATTTACAACTGGAGACAAAAGAGGGTAGAAGTGGGGCCAAGGTTTTGTGAGGTTAAGGACTCTGAGCTAATACTTCTCAATTCTTGAGTTTTCTTTGGCCATAAGAAGTTATGAACAATAAAGAATTTATTAATCCTCCCTCCCACCCCTAACATTGAAAACATGCAGGGAGCAATTCTTTAGTCAAAACATAGTAAAGAAAGAAAGGTCTAAAGAAAAAAAAAATCAAGAAATACTTTTCAGTCTCCTCCCCCTCCCCCAGTAAAAGGGTTTTTTTCCTTATAAGAGCCAGGGAACCTGACTTAGAAAGTTTACAAAGCTTAATGAACAGGCTTTGGTGGAAGGAATAGAAAAGGCTCACCTCCCCCTGTTTATAAAAATATACAAAAACACTTTAAAGGGGGATTTTATGGTATGTGGATTAAATTTCACTATATTTCAATAAAGCTATTATATAAAATACTGTGTGTGTATATGTATATATCCACACACATATGTGTGTATTATACACACATGGAGAGAAACCCCAACATCTACTCAATAAATTAAACACGTAATTAAAAATTCACTTTCGGTCCACATTATGGCAACTAAGAGGAAAATAAAGGAAAATAAAGGAAATATAGGAAATGACCTGGAAAGGTCAAGGAAGAGTGAACACATGTGGGGAAGGACCCCCCCCCCACCTCTGTGTGCTCACCCTTAGAGCCCGAAGTAAGACAGGGGAGATGGGAGAATCTTCCCTACGATCTTGTAAAAACCATTAAAGAGGATATTTTCAGTACCAGGAAAAGGACCTAAGAATCCAAGCTCCAGCATTCATTTAGGTGAAAGGTAGAAACAAATCTACATTTGGTGAAGAAAAATCGTTGTCCTGCATGGTAATGCACAAAATAGCATCTTCCTTAATGGCACCAATGAGGTGAGATAGGAAATGCTCAAATACCACCTTTTTTTTTTTTTTTAACATTTTTTTATCCTTTTCAAAGTCATGAATGAACAGTTTGCCAAGTCAAGGAATGCTACACAGTTGAGGCCAAGACAGAAGTCCTTTATGTCACCTTTTCACACTTTGAGCTTGATCAAATAAATGTTCATGGGCTATGTCCTAGTTTCTCAATATTAGACACTATCCAATGACAACCTCCCTAGGACATGGTCACATCCCCTCCCATATCCCCAACACTCTGTTAACACCATTTCTTACTCGGTATTTAGTGTCTTCTCCCCCAGTCCACTCCAATTTCATGTTGTGGGAGATTTCCTCAGGTCTTCTACACTATCTGTTGACTTTCTAATTTTTGCCTCATGTTTGTAATCTTCAAGGCATTGATCTGGTTCTCCCAATGCTCCTTTCCCAAAATGCAGAAACCTGTTCTGGTTTTATAGATGAGATATTTCCTCTTACTCTTCCTGAGGACACCTATGAGATAACAGAATCTATATATTGGTCTGTGCCCAAATCTTGGCACAGAGCTCCTGAGACCCTATCATTTCCTAATTGAGAAGGACAGTAGGAGCGTCTCTTGTTATGATATTTGTCTTTGACCCTGTCCCTGACTCAGGACTCCTAAAACCTTGTACATTCCTAAGCATTGTTTGTTCTATGGAGATGACTCTGGTTGGGCTTCTGGTCATCAAAAAGACCAAGCTATGATTAGAAGCATGGGGTTTTTAGCCCTGTCTCTCACTTCTCTAGAGAGGGGCTAAAAATAAAGTCAGTAATTGACCATGCCTACATGAGAAAGCCTCCTTAAAATCCTAATAGTATGTGGTTTGGGGAGCTTGTGGGTGGGCAAACAAATCCACACCAGGAGGGGGATGCACCCCAAATGTGCAGGGATGGAAGCTCCTGCTCTCAGGCACCCCCAGTCCTCACCCTCCCTATGTATCTCTTCATCTATGTATCTGTACCCTTTATCATTTCCTTTAATAAACTGGTTGAGTGTAAGTAAGTGCTTCCCTGAGATTTGTGACTGACTCCCAAGAGGAGTTCTTTAGAACAAAGATTTATGACTGGTGGGTCAAAAGCAATGGTGATAACCTGAACTTCATAATGGCATCTGAAGGGGATGTGAGTGTGTAGGTGTGGTGGGCAGTCTCGTGGGACTGAGCCCTTAAGCTGTGGGACTGGATGCTATCTCTGGGTAGATGGTGGCAGAATTGAGTTAAATTGTAGGACGCCCAATGGGTGTGACCAAGAATTGCTTGTTGTGGGTCAAAACCACACACTTGGCGACTAAAAGTGTTAGAGGCGAAATGTTCTATATGAATAGTAAAGGAGATACAGAGGAGGAAAACACAGTAAGGAATAACTGGAGTTTTCCCTACTCAGGGGAGGAATAACTAATTTTTTCTATTTTATATGACCAATTATAGTTTTTCTAAAGTTTTCTTTCGCCAACTGACTTATTCTTTCCCCTCCAAGTGTCTTCTCTAATGCTGGATAATTTCCTCAAATGTCTGGTGGTCCTCGTGGGGGTCTTTTCATATTCAGTAGTAAGGTACTCAAAAGCTGACCGGGAGCTCTGTGTGCTGGAATATGGAAACGTACTTTTTTTTGTTCATTCATTTTGTATATGGCAAACCTGCTGGCTTGTACAATATGAGAAAAGAAATGTTATCATAATATGTAAGGTGGCTCAGAGATAAACATGGCTTACATAGTAAACGTAAACACTTCCCACCAGAACAATGGAGGTCAGAGGAAAATATACTATCTTTACAGTGCTAAAATCATGTGTGTGTGTGTGTCTATAGAGAGAGAAAGAGAGAGAGAGAGCATGAGAGGGAAGAAGGTCAGAGGGAGAAGCAGACTTCCCGTGGAGCTGGGAGCCCGATGCAGGAGGACTCGATCCCAGGACTCTCTGGGATCATGACCTGAGCTGAAGGCAGTCGTCTAATCAACTGAGACACCCAGGTGTCCAAAATCGGATATATATTTTCAAAGATTTTATTTATTATTTTGAGAGAGGGAGAGGGAGCGAGAATGAAGAGAACACAAGTTGGGGGAGGGGCACAGGGAGATGGAGAAGCAGACTCCCCACTGAGCAAGGAGCCAGATGTGGGGCTCTATCCTGGGACTCCGGGATCATGACCTGAGCAAAAGGCAGACACTTAACCAACTGAGCTACCCAGGACTCCAGAAATCTGACATTTAAAAAATACTGCCAATGCTGGAGTGCCTGGGTTGAGCCTCTGACTCGACTTCGGCTCAGGTCATGGTCTCAAGGTCATGAGACTGAGTCCCTTGGGTAGGGTTCCACACTCAGCATGGAGTCTGCTTGAGATTCCCTTTCTCCTTCCTCTCTCCCCCTCCACCAGTCTCTCTCCCTCCCAAATATATAAATAAATAAAATCTTAAAACACACACACACACACACACACACACACACACACACATTAAAAAAACACTGCTAATCCAGAATTCCATATCCAGTGAAAATACCATTCGAGATTGGGTGGAGTCATGGAAACCTCACAAGGATTGCCTCAAAACAGAGTCAAACTCAAAGGGTCAACAAATGAACAAATACATTTTTAAAAATAAACAAATCAAACTGGTTGAAATAAAGACATTCTGAAATAAACCCAGCCTGGGCCAACTCATAGCCAGCATGACAACATGATAAGAAATGAAAAAGGATATTCTTCAGGTAGAAGGAAAATGATACCAGATAAAAAACTGGATCTGCAGAAAAGAATAAAAAGCACCAGAAATGGAAATACGCAGATACACAAAAAAGAGTGGGTTTCCTTCTCTTACTTTCTTTAAAAGACAAAGACAGCTTAAAGCAAAAATATCACTATAAAATGGAGTTGGTGATATATGCAGAAGTAAAATATATGACACAATCATAGCACCAAGTCAGGAGTTGGGGGGGACAGAAAGATATTGTCCTTTAGGCTCTTACATTTGTGAAGTGTGAAGCCATGTGATGATAATTCTAAGTAAAGTGTAATGTATTAAGGATACATATTGTAATCCTTAGAGTAACCACATGAATATGGCTGAAAGTTCAATAAAGGAAGTAAAATATAATATTCAAAATTATTTAATCCCCCTCCTCCAAAAAAGGGGCAGGAAACAAGAAACTTTTTTTTTTTTTTAAAGGGTTGTAAGGGAGAGAGAGGGAGACAGAATCTTAGGCTGACTTTATGCCCTGCACAGAGTCCAAGAGGGGGCTCGATCTCATGACCCCGAGATCACAACCTGAGCTGAAACCAAGGGTCACTAAACTGACTGAGCCACCCAGGTTCTCCAAAGAGAGCCTTTTTAAATATTGTCAGATTTTGCTTAACATTGAACTTGGAATTTTCATAGGTTCTTGACTGAGACAGGCTGAAAATTCTCCATAACGTGCTGTTGGGATTTGGCATAAAGGATACACAGGCTTCATTCAATTACTGGGCACTGTTTCCCTTTTTTCTGCTGTGGGGAAGAGTTTATGGAATATTGATGTTATTTCTTCCATTTGAATGTTTAGTGGAATTTGCCAATTCATCTATCCAGCCTTGAGTTTCCTTTTAAATTATAGAAACAATTTCTGAGGATAATTTTAATCTTTATTTGTGTGTGTGTCAATTTTACCAAGTTGTAATTTTTTTTCTTGGAATTGCCTATTTCCCTTCAAATTTCTTTTTCTTTCTTTCTCTCTTTTTTTGGTCACAAAGTTATTTATCATACCTTCTCCCAGTAACTTTAATGTATACAGGATTTATAATAACGTTCTTCGTTTTCATTCCTATAATGATATATTCTCAGTTTTTTGCCTTGACTGGTCTTCCTAGAGGTTTATCAATTTTATTTGTTTCTTCAAAGAACCAATTTATTGGTTTTCTTGATTCTCTCTTCCATATCTTTGCTTTCTATTTTATTAATTTCTGCTCTTAACAACATTTCCTTCTTTCTGCTTTCTTTGCATTGATGCTATTGGTCTTTCTCTACCATCTTAAGTTGGATGCTTAGCACATTAATTTCCAGGCTTTCCTCCTTCCTAATACATACAGTTAGGGCCATAAATTGATGAGGGAACAGAAGGCTGGCTGAGGACAAAGCACAACCGGACACCATGCAACCTCCCCCTACCCTCCACTCCTGGGTTGGGGGGTGGTGGACACGTGTGACATCCTTCCAGGAAATTCCCAACTATCTTTTTTTTTTTTTTTTTTTTTTTTAATTTGACAGACAGAGATCACAAGTAGGCAGAGAGGCAGGCAGAGAGAGAGGCAGGAAAGCAGGCTCCCTGCTGAGCAGAGACCCTGATGCGGGGGCTCGATCCCAGGGTCCTGGGATCATGACCTGAGTGGAAAGCAGAGGCTTTAACCCATTGAGCCACCAGGCACCCCAATTCCCAACTATCTTAATGTTAATACCTTGTTAGGGGGAAAAACAACCTGAATGTGACAATGGCAAGGGCTCTAGGTATCCTGCCAGTCTTCTTTAACATATGAAAATCCTTTTGAAAGCTCCCTTTCCCTCATTTCCCCCAACTCCCAAGTATAGAATCAACCACCCCTCAATTCCCCCTCCCCTGACTCCCTCCATCCCTGCCCTGGCAGCAGCCCTTTCCGCCCAGGGATCCCGTCCCTTGTGCCTTCATAAAACCACTATTTTGCATCAAAGATATCTCAAGAATTCTTGCTTGGTCGTTGGCTCCGGACCTCACCCCACCAAACCTCACCTATATTCCCAAAACCACATTAAATTTCTCCATCTCCATTACTCCACACTGGCATCCCACTTGTTTGCACATGTGCTATTTTTATCATCATGTAGTTTTACATATTTTCTCATTTAAATTATGGTCTTTTCCCTTGGACACATGAGTTATTTAGAAATGGTTTTCAATTTCCCAGTGTATGGGCTTTTCCTAGCTATCTTTTTATTTTGATTTTTAACTTAAGTGTAACCTTCGAGGATGACGTTTATATACTCCCATTGGCTGAAGCTTGCCAAAGAGCCCACTGTGTGGCCGATTTTCATAAATATTCCATTTAACGCTCAAAAAGAAATTGCACTCTTTGGATGGTGGGTACACTGCTCTAACAGGCCCCTTAGACTTGACTTGTCAGTTGCAACATCAAATATATTTGGGGCATATTAAATCTCCTACCTTGTGTGTGGGTTTGGTTTTTTCTCTTTGTAGATTTTTAAAAAAAATATTTTATTTATTTGACAGACAGAGATCACAAGTAGGCAGAGAGGCAGACAGAGAGAGAGGAGGAAGCAGGCTCCTGGCTCTATCCCAGGACCCTAAGATCATGACCTGAGCCAAAGGCAGAGGCTTAACCTTCTGAGCCACCCAGGCACCCTTCTTTTTGTAGTTTCAACAGTTTTCTGCTTTGTATATTATGAGGCCATGTCAGAATTGAACCAAATCTTCTGCCAAGGTGTAGTAATACTCTTCCGTTCTAAGGATGAGCCTGTTGTCCTGACATTTCACCAGCTTTCTTGGGGTTTGTATTTGTTTGGTATGTCTCTCCCCATCTGCTTTAGTTTATAACGTTCCTGGGTTTTGTGTGTGTGTGTGTTTTCTGTTTCAGACAGCATTCCTTAGAGTTCTAGGGGTCAGTCCCAGCAGGACGCAGACAGCATAATTAAACTGGGATAATCCAAGGGCACTTTGATAAAGAGGCTGTTTACAGAGGTGTGAGCAGAGCACCACAAAGCAACAACTTTGAGGAGTGGGGTTCATTAGGGCTAGCAACAGAAGGTGTGTTAAGCCCTTCTGTGTACTATGTTCTCCAGGCGAATGGAGGGCAGGGCTGTGACCCTGACGGATGCTGGTTCCTGGGGGCAGCTGGAGGGAAACAAAACAAAACAAAACCCCATAAATAAATATCTCCTTTCTCTTGTGGCGTTTCCCCTTGGCTGAACTAAACAGTAAGCCACAGGCAGAGTCTGTGATGAGGCCGGCCTCCTATAACGGGATGGAGGGGAGAAGAATGGAGAATGGGGCCGGTGGGCAGTGGGCGGGAGAAACACACATTTGCTGATACATCAGCAAATACGTTTTTAAAAAGTCTACTATGACAATTTTTGTCTTCTCAACTGAAGCCAATGTACTATCTACCTTGAGTGTAACTACTGAGTTGGACTTGTTTTGCGTGTTCTGTCGCTAGTTTCTTTTTCTTTTCCTCCTTCCCCCCCGCCTTAACTTTCTGTGCCTCTGAGGTCCCAGCTTTATGCAGGTGCTATAAAACTCTCTGCGTGGGCTCCCCAGATCCAGCAAATACCCCAAGACACAAGCCACCATCATCACTCCATTGATCTGACTGTCAACATTTCAATCAGCATTTAAAATTGTCTTCTGTGGACAGGCAAGACCCCTGGTCTTCCTATGGTCTGAGGCAGGATTCTAGAACATCTTGTAATATTCCAATTCTGTCTTTGATTTGGGATAATCTGTTAGTGGTTTAGAAAACATATTTACCTTACACTAAAGAAAAAAAAACATTATAGAGAAAATCAAATCCTAAAAAACTAGGAATGAAAAAAAATTATCAAAACTCTGGAGGAAAGCTTTCAGATTATCTATAAAAAAATTAAAGGTCAACTAGCATACCAGAAAAAATATTTATAGGAACTATGACACACCCTGTGTTATCACACTGCATTTTTACCTGGAGTAATTCTCAACCTACTAATGACAGGACTGAGACCTCTTGGGACAAAAACAGAAATGGCAATTTTCCAAAGAAAAACACATTTTTCCACAAACGTTTGGAAAAGGTACTCATCCTCATTAGTAATTAACACAATGCAAATTAAGGAAAGATATCCTTGGTTTTCTCTGGAGCTGGCCAGTGAGTGTGCCTGGTGAGATTGTAAATTGGTTCAATTATTTTGAAAAGCAAATCAGTGATATGCATCAAAAAGTAGATATATGCTTTCATCTTTTATCTGTCCCAGTGATTTACTTCTGGTGAATGATCCCCAGGAAATAATTTTAAATTTAGGAGAAAGCTTTCTGCACTAAGCTATTTATAATAGCAAAAAAAAAAAAAAAAAAAGGAAAGGAAAACAGACTGCATGACAACAATAGATGTACGGTTTAAATACATTATGGCATTCCAGTGAAGTTTTATTTAAAAAAATATATAAAATGCTGCTTATATAAAACGCTGCTTAAAAAGGATATGTAATAACATTAAAAAGTGCTTGATACGCAAGTAATAAAAAGAAATACAAAGTTATGAAGGCAGTATGGTTAGAACTCTGTAAAATGTCAGGAAAAAAAAAAAGACCAAATAGAATTACAGATATATTTTTGAACATGATATGTTTCTGAAAAAAAGTCAAATGTTCAAAAATTAAAGGCACTTAAACATTTGATGGTGGATCTGTTTGCCAGAACGCTGACCAGCGCAGTTAGCATGAACCTCGAGGTCCATCTTTGTACCTAACCGCTAACACCTTTGAAGGAACCTCAGAAAGGGGTTTCAGGAGAGCTCTTTCTCTTCTCCACATCATTTTACTTTTCATTTTCTTTTCTTTTCTTTTCTTTTTTTTTTTAAAGATTTTATTTATTTATTTGACAGAGAGAGATCACAAGTAGGCAGAGCAGCAGGCAGAGAGAGAGAGGGGGAAGCAGGCTCCCTGCTGAGCAAAGAGCCTGATGCGGGACTCGATCCCAGGACCCTGAGATCATGACCTGAGCCGAAGGCAGTGGCTTAACCCACTGAGCCACCCAGGCGCCCCTACTTTTCATTTTCAACTGCATTTAGAATTTTATCTGCAATAGTAAGATAGTAATGAAAAGCCTTCTCTTTTTGTTATATTCACCATCGGGGGACACAGAACCAAGTCGAGCATGCGAGGATTCACAACCATGCACCGCAGTGTGGGGTCGGACCCTCACCAGCTAAGTGGGAATCCACCCTTCTTTTTTTCTTGAACTAAGAGACCCGGGGAATTGTATTACTCTTTGTGGTCCCTTGGACAAGTAGAAGGGAGGTGAAAAGACCTACTGAAATACTTGAATCCTTGAATTAATACTTGAATATTAAATACTTGAATATTCAAGTATTCTTGAATACTTGAATATCAAAGCAAATGGGGTTAGAAGTCTGGGGCATCTGGGTGGCTCAGTGAGTTAAGGCTCTGCCTTCAGCTCAAGGCATGATCTCAGGGTCCTGGGATCGAGCCCCGCATCGAATCATCACATCGCATCGGGCTCTCTGCTCAGCAGGGAGCCTGCTTCCCCCCTCTCTCTGTCTGCCTCTCTGCCTACTTGTGATATCTCTCTGTCAAGTAAATAAATAAAATATTTTTAAAAAGGAGGGAAGGTTAGAAGTGAGACTTTTGGATAGCCGTGCGTGCGCTGACCATTTGGAAACCTTACTGAGCTCTCGGCTTCTATTTCAAGAGAAGCAGGAGTGGTACTCTCGGATGGCACTTTCCAGAAACGAGAGAGTTCAGTAACAAACCTGAAAGCTGACACAGGAGGCTCATGATTTCAATCTGACTTCCTTTCTAGCCGCCAGTACAAGATAGACTGAGCCGCTGATCACAGATTGCCAAATTTCAAACTCATCCTGCAAACGGAGATGAGCTCAAAACAGATGTCAGTTAAAGAGAAGTCTGTAAAATAACAATAAAATGAGAAAAGCTTTGCTCTTAGGAAAAAAAGAAATGCATGCAACAGCTAACTAATTGAAAGGAAACCAGAAAACCAGGGAGCTTTTTATGATTTAAAAAAAAAAAAAAAAAAAGGAAAAGAACAGTCACACAAGAGAGACTAATTTCTTCCACTTTTAACCGATTATTAAATGTTTTACTGAGTGTGCACAGCCGAAAACAGAGTTGATTAAAATTATATGAGCTCTTGATTTAAACAAGGTTCATGGATGCACGCACATTCAGTCACTCAAATCCTCCTCGACTGTGGGCCGGGGAAGAGACAAAAAGCCTTAGCATTGAATCCCCAAAGGCAAACTCTGTCTGCTGACAGTGGAGCCGCACTGCACCAGTTCGAAACATGATGCTTTTGATCGTCTCTTTCTCTCCAATATTTCCTACAGATTATTAAAACTCATGTTCGGTCGGCAACCTGAGTGTGTGCCCAGGCTCCCTAGAAAATGGGCGTCCGGGGCCAAGCCTACAGGCCAAGGGCTGAGACTTTATTGGGAGGTGTGACCTGGAGCAACAGGAGTGAGGAGAAAGGGGGAAGGTGGGTTAGGGCTGGGGAACAGACACTAAGCTGGCCCAGCTTCTCAACCAAACAGCAGGGCGCTTGGTGAGGGGACATCTTCCAAAGAGCTTTGGGGGACTGTTGGGGAAGGGCAGGAACTTCTCTCCTGGCTCTCACTGGGCAAACCTCTTGTGCGCTTCTGGTGTGTCCCCTGCCCCACTCTAGGCAGCTGGATGCTGGGGAGCCCAGACGCCAAGCCTCCTCTGGAAGTGGAAGGAAAAGCCACAGCATTCCCAAGTCCTCCTGGGAAGGACCTGACTTCCTAGGGCCACTGCAGCTTCCACCTGTGGGAACAACTGTGCTCTGGGCCAGCCTTCACCTGGGGGCGCTGAGGAGATAAGATGGGGGCCAGACCTCTCTACTGGGCAAGAGGTGAGGCCCAAGGGCAGAGGGGCTGAGCCATTCTGGAGAAGTACCTAACAGGTCAAGTGTGACGTTTACAGAGCAAAATGCAATCATTACACGTGCTTGGAGGTAGAAGGCATGAACAAGCATGAACAATATTTGAAAAGAACATTTCCTCTACGCTGTCCTCCCATTCAAGGGAGCATAGAACCTTTGTAAGATACAAGATAACAGTAAAAGGGAGACTCGCAGAACTGGGCACACGAGACACACAGATAGGTTCCAAGATGGCTTGCCACCGAGAAATATGTGTTGGTGCTTTTAATATTATAGGCACTATGGCCGGACACCAATCAAAACCTTTTTTTTTTTAAAATAAAGATTTTATTTATTTGTCAGAAAAAGAGAGAGCACGTGCACAGCAAGGGGAGCAGCAGGCAGAGGGAGAAGCAGGCTCCCTGCTGAGCAAGGAGCCGGATGCAGGACTCGATCCCAGGACTCTGAAATCATGACCTGAGTCGAAGGCAGACGGAGCCACCCAGGCATCCCTGATCAAAATCTTTTTAAAAAATCCTCTGGAAGTATTTTTCTCATATAAAATACTCCTACATTTGAATATCAACCAAGCTCAAGAAGTACTAATTCTATAGTATTCCTAAGTACTGTAATTCCCATCACATATGTGCAGTAATGGAGGTGGAGAGAAGTTGTGTGACCAAGCCAGCAAGTGTCCTTGTTGGAACGCGGACTACAGCTGCCAGACACCCTCCTCTGGGCTGACCCCACACAGGTCCCAACACCTGAATCCTGTGCCCTGACCTCAGTTTACATTGCAGCCTGGTCTTCCTCCTGTCACCCACCAGGTCACGGGCAAGTCAACTGGACTGTGGGTTTGGGCTTGACCTTCACAGCTTGTCTGTGCCCCTATAACATACTCTGCAGGTTTTGGCAAAAGCACTGAACTTCTTTGATCTCACCCTGGCTTCAACTTTCACATTTGTGCTAAGGAGAGAAGCAAAGATGGGATTCACAGAAGCCAGCAGGTGAAGTTGGGTGTAACTGGGCTGGGCTCCAAAGAAAGCCAAGATGTGTGAGAATTTCTTAAATGGCTCTGGCCCCAGGGAACACACACAAAGGCCACTGAAAAGCCAGTCAGTTTGTGGGGTAAGATCTCCTCACAGCAGCTTCAAAAGCAAGCTGTTGGTTAGCAAGCTTTGGTTTCTTTTGTTGGGGGGAAAAAACATTGCTTAAAAAAAAAAACATTGCTTAAGAAGAAGAAAGAATAGGAATGTACCTGCTGAAAAGAGTTTTCCATTCAGGCCTTTGACTGGATGGTGATCCCACTTGCCCTCAGCACAGCAGCCCAGGATTTTGCTGTTTCCAGATTCCTGGGTTCTCCAGAAAAGCAGAGCCAGTTTCATTTTCCTCAAAGGCACTGAGACTGGTCTCTGCCAGTGACCTCTGGGCTGGAACTTCCCCAGGGGGGCAAATGGACCACTTCCTAAAGTCTGTGGTTAGAACCCATGCCTATGGGGTTGCCCAATCCGATGGGGGTGGGGAGGGGAAGCTGAGTTTCCATGACAACCCTCTGTATGCCAGATTGGGCTAGAAATGTTCACTGCCATCAGGTGCTCACAACATGCTATGAGAGAATTATTATTACTCACAAGATTCCCCCCTACCAGTAGCTGGTGGATCCAGTATCAGGTCCAAGGCCGTATTGCTTCAACATTCATGTTCTTTTCAGCAAATCACACTGTGATCCCAAGTGCAGAATACCATGGACATTTGTTTTGCAGTCTCTGGAACTTCTGCTTGTTGGCTTGCTACCGCGATATCTACCTTCCCATGTTCTAATTTATGTTTTCTTCGAATATTACAAAGACTGCAAATCTTTTGTTGACTGGTCATTTATATTTTTTTTTTATGAACTGTCTCTTTAGGCTCTTTCCTCATTTTTCTACTGGGGTGCTCTGCACATTTCTTAGTGATTTTGTAAGCACTCTTCATATATAAAAGCTATGATAGTATAAAGCTTTGTTTGCTATCATCTAACTATGGGAGTTGAGATGCTAGAGATAAAGAAGGTATCTGCCTCTGCATTGCAATTTTTTGTTTTAATACCAAATATTATTTTTTAACTCCCTGTCTTGGAAAAGAGACTTTTTAGCATATTGAGAATTCAAACAATAACTGTTTACTGACTGCAACATTTAGGCAGAGAAATAGTTTGACCTGTTAAATAAGCAGTTAAACCAATGGCAATTAGACCTTTACCCTTCTGAGTGGGTCTTGAGAAGAAATAAACCAATGAAATGAGAGCCCCTGATTGTGATGTCTAGTCCTGAGGGAGGGACCAAGGCTCTACTCAGAGATGGGTTGGCTCTGTTGGGAGAACGAGGAGATTGGGACTGGGGGACAGAGAACATTATAAGGCCTGAGCCTTGGTCACACATGGAATACATCTCCCTTAAAGAGTACCCATCCCAAAAGATAGTCCATTTTCTACATGATTTCCAATAAGCTGTGGTGTGCTAGAACCAGTTTGCTTGGTGTATTGACTGTTAACATTTTCAGGAACTTCATGAACTGATGGATAAATACAGCCTTTATTAAAAATTAAATGATATAAACTTATACTTAACAAATTATATAGAAAACAAAGATAACAGATACTCCAAAATCATCACTTCCTAATCATTTTACTGGATTCTGTCATTATCCATGCTTTGTGGGTTACCTACATTTACTCCATTCATACAGTAGAAATACTATCTACACTTGGCTATTGTGTATCTCTGATGTAGCACTGGTGCTTGAAATCAGCCCTGGTGGGAGCGTTTACACGTGGAAATCAATAAATGCTACAAACAGGGCTTGATCTACTGTTGATCTTCTAGATTTAAGAAAGTGATGAAGGAGGAAATATGCATAATGCAGATTAAACTTAAAAGTGCATTTTATCTGTAGCCAGCCATTACCTTGGCAACGGCTTTAAAAAATTGAGGCAATATTCTTCCAGTGTTTGAAAACTATCACCCAGTTCAGCAGTGAGGTCTTCTACGTCACTGACAAACATGTTCCAACTTATGCTTATGCCAAAAGACAGCTGTTCATCAACTGCCACCACAGACTGGCTATAGATACAAGAGCTTGGCAAAAATCAATGAATGCATTCTCTCAGCTTCAATGGGCTAGGTGTAATTTACAATGTGAAGAGTGTATTTTGTTATTATTTGCGAACTGCAGGCTATGCATACTCTGTATCAGCAATATATACATACCCACACACTTACATAGATACATACTTGTCTCCCCCCCGCCCCCCAGCCCCGGAGTGCTCATTGTTACCACGCACATAGAGCAATGTCGGTAAAGGGCCCCAAACAACACCCAAATAAACCTCTTAATTACAAGGCAACAGAGCACTCGATTGACCTGCAATTTCTAAATAGGCTAGAGCACACAGCAGGAAACTATGGCTATGGACCCACCAGCTGATTTCGTACAATGATGTTGAAACATAGCAAATGCGTTCATTTACATATTTCCTATGGTGGTTTTCATATTACTATTATTTTTAAAAAAGATTTTGTTTATTTGTTTGACAGAGAGAGAGACACAGCAAGAGAGGGAACACAAGCAGGGGGAGTGGGAGAGGGAGAAGCAGGCTTCCCACTGAGCAGGGAGCCCAAAGCGGAACTCGATCCCAAGACCCTCGGATCATGACCTGAGCCAAAGGCAGACAATGACTGAGCCACCCAAGTGCCTCCTGGTTTTCGTATTATAATGGCAAAGCTAAGCACTTGTCACAGAGACCAGAAAACCTAAAATTATTTGCTATTTGGCCCTTTACAGAAAAAGTTAGCAACTGTCAGGCTTGAGTGAAGTGAAAGAGACCATCTGTGGATGACTCGAGTTCAACCAAAATATTTTATAAATATTTTTCTAATTTTAATTTTAGGGTTGGTTGGGTTTTTTTTTTTGCCAAGCAGAAGTTTCTAATTTTATGTGTATAAATATACTGAAATCATGCTCTCCTCTCCAAATGGTTAGCCGATTGTGAGAGCTTTTATTCAGCCCCTCATTCTTTTTGCCACCAATTTGAAATGTTATACTTAGTGTTTCTCGATGGGTCTACTTGTGGACTCTCTTTTCTTTTCTTTTTTTTTTTTTAAAGATTTTATTTTTATTCATCTGACAGAGGGAGATCACAAGTAGACAGAGAGGCAGGCAGAGAGAGAGAGAGAGAGAGTGAAGCAGGCCCCCTGCTGAGCAGAGAGCCCGATGCGGGACTCGATCCCAGGACCCCGAGATCATGACCCGAGCCGAAGGCAGCGGCTCAACCCACCGAGCCACCCAGGTGCCCCTGGACTCTCTTTTCTGTTCCCCCTGACTCTTCTGTCTATACCAGCACTAGGGTCATACTGTTTTCATTATTTTATTTTATTTTTTTTAAAGATTTTATTTATTTATTTGACACAGACAGAGATCACCAGTAGGCAGAGAGGCAGGCAGAGTGGGAGAAGCAGACTCCCTGTCTGACATGGGGCTCAGGGCTCAATCCCAGGACCCTGAGACCATGACCTGAGCTGAAAACAAGAGTCAGATGCTTAACCGACTGAGCCACATGGGTGCCCTGTGAGTCAGAAGCTACATGTGGATTTCGGACTGCACCGTAGCTTGGCACCCCAAACCCCTGTGATGTTCCAGGGTCAACTCTATGTTTGAATACCTGCATCTAATTTGGGGGAAGTTCTCTTCTTATTCTCTGTGCTCGTTCTTCCAGATGAGTTTTATAGTCATTCAGTTAAGTTCCTCCCACTCCCTTAATTTCATGGTGATATTGATTGAGATTATCTTTAAATGGTAGACTTGTGGGGCACTTGGGTGGCTCCATAGGTGAAGCAGCTGCCTTCGGCTCAGGTCATGATCTCAGGGTCCTGGGATTGAGCCCTGTGTTGGGCTCTCAGCTCAGCGGGCAGTTAGCTTCTCCCTCTCCATCTCTGCTCTCTCTCTCTCTCTCTCTCTCATTCTCTTGCTCTTGTTCTATCTCAAGTAACTAAATAAAATCTTTAAAAATAATAAATGGTAGAATTGTGAAAAACGACTATCTCAATGATATTGAAGTCTGAAACACAGTGAGAGGAAAACCCTTTAAAAATCAATAACCATCTATTCTAAGTGCCTACTGTGTTTCAAGTGCTCTGGTGAGTCAAAAAAATAAATAAATAAAGAGCTGTGCCCACAACCATGCTCACTCAACTCTCAGTCCAGGTGAAGCAGCCTCTCGGGAGAAACACTTTCTAGAAGTCATGACCATAGCACACAGCAGATGCTCCTGGTACAAGGCACCTGTTAGACTCCAATATTTGATCTGATCTTTATCTTATAATTAGGACACTTAAAATAAAAAAAAAAAACAACCGAAAATATCCTAACGCCCAGATAGAGGAAAACCACTGGCCACAGGACTAAAAAGAGAAACATCAACTAAAGGCTGCCCGCGGTCACCGAGTCCAGGCTCTGCCCTTGTGGCTGCCTGAGCTCGGTCAAGGTCACTGGTGTAGCTTGGCACTAGCTTCCTCTCCCACAAAATGAGGATCAAAATGCTCACAATAAGATTGCCACGAGGAGTCATGTTAAGAATAAAATAGCCAGCACTTGACCCAGACTTCTAAATTTAACCCTTCCAACAGCCTTATGTGGAACAGGGACCGGGATTCAGAGAATGGCAATGACCTATCTGGGGCCATGGCTGGCAAGTGGCAGAATATGGACTTGAGGAACAGGCTGGCTCCAGAGTCGAACCTCTGCAGTATACGGGTTCTTTAAAAACATGCAAATACAGGGGTGCCTGGGTGGCTCAGGGGGTTAAGCCTCTGTCTTCGGCTCAAGTCATGATCCCAGGGTCCTGGATCGAGCCCAGCACCGGGCTCTCTGCTCAGCGGGGAGCCTGCTTCCCCCTCTCTCTCTGCCTGCCTCTCTGCCTACTTGTGATCTCTGTCTAATAAATAAAAAACAAAACAACAACAAAAAATAAAACAAGCAAATACACACACACTCATACATATAGAAGTACCCACCCACACCCCACACACAATACATACATTCATGCACACATACGTATCCATCTGCATGTACACATACATATACACACGATACCCGCACCAATCCCTGTACACACACACACACAGTTTGATGCCCTGCCTTATTCCTAGATGGATTTCAGGGTAAAGGAAATCCAAATCTAGTCCAAAGAAGCTAACTCTCCCATGGCGTGCTGAACCTCTGTTCCTCACACACATATGGGGGAATTAAGGTGTATTTGCTCCTAGGCAACTTTATCCTTGTTATCTTATTTAACTGTGCAAGCTGAATCTCTAGGATAGTCTTTCATGCTTGATCTCTGGGGAAGAAATGTTCCCCCAAGGTGTATTTTTTCCCCCAGTTTCATGATGGAAATTTTCAAATAAAGACCAAATGGAGAAAACAATACAGTGAGTTCCCATGTCCCCATCACCCAGTGCCAACAATCACCAGTGTTCTGCCTGCTTTTCTCCGTCTATCTCCTCCTCACTCCTCCCACCCCACATCCCCGGAAGTATTTATTTTTTATTTAAAAATTTTTTGTTTAGGTAAGCTCTAACTTCCCCTCCACCCCCAGTGTGGGGCTTGACCCCGAGATCAAGTCACATGCTCTTACTGACTGAGCTAGCCAGGCGTCACTTCCCTGAAGTATTTTAAAGGAAATCCTAGGGATGCCTGGGTGACTCAGTCGGTTAAGCGTCTGCCTTCGGTGTCCAGAGATGGAGTCCTGCATGGGGCTTTCTGCTCAGTGGAGAGTCTGCTTCTCCCTCTCCCTCTGCCCTCTGCTCCTTTTCTCTTTCTTTCTCACTCTCACTCTCAAATAAATAAATAAAATCTTTAAAAAAAATTAAAGCAGGGCGCCTGGGTGGCTCAGTGGGTTAAAGCCGCTGCCTTCGGCTCAGGTCATGGTCTCAGGGTCCTGGGATCAAGTCCCACATCGGGCTCTCTGCTCAGCAGGGAGCCTGCTCCCCCCCTCCCGCCTCCATCTACTTGTGATCTTTCTCTGTCAAATAAATAAATTAAATCTTAAAAAAAAAAAAATTAAAGCAAATCCTATATCGTCCTAATACTTCACTGGTAAATACTATCATATGTATCACTAGTGATAAGAATTTTCTTTTTCATCAACCTTAATTCCTTATCATCATCTACGGCTACAAGTTGCTCTGATTTTATACTGACTTTTAGCCATGAGATCAAATGACACTAGTACCTGATGGGCAATACAGAAGCATTATCATCCCTTTCCCCTCTTTGATACATTTCACGGCTCCCCTAGATCAGTGGGAATCCGGAAATGCTGGTGGAACCAAGAAAAACCTGGCCCATGTGGGTTGCCGCTCTTTTGGAATCAAAGGCAAGACTGGTGGCGGGGGAGGGGCGGAGAAATTTCAATCACAGAAAAAAAAGTGAATTTCTCTGCATTCAAGAGAAATCACATAGAAGTTTTAAACGTGCCATCAATTGTCTGAGACAGTCTATTTATGACTCTGTGAATACCAACTTCGTGAAACTGAAGCTCATCAGAGCCATGGGCTAAGATACATGGTGTCGATTACAGAAAGAGGATTGGAAAGCATGTCTGATGATATTTTCCATTTCGAGTCGATGCCTCACAGCTCCCTTCATCAGGGAAGAGGGTGGGAGGTAGGTGCTAGAGCTCTTCAGGTGGTTGTGAAGGAAGCGTGCGTCCAGGACATCCCTGGAGAAGCTCTCCATGCTGGGCATGGAGCTGAGCCCTCAGGGATAAGTGGGGTGCAGAGAAGAAGAACGAAGAAGCATGCTTCCACCTGCACCTGGCCAGGGGAACTGGCCTGTGGTCCGTATGCAGTATAAGTAAGTGGATGCTGAATGAACGAGAGAAGGACCATGCAAAGACACCCTTGGTGCCGCTCAAAGCCAAAGTCACTGAGCAGGGCAGGACCCATAGCGTCACGTGCATCCGGGTCACAAGCCCCATGTCACAAGGAGGTCCTGGGGGCTTCCCTGTGCCCCAGGGGGCTACGCAGGATTCCCACCTGGGCAGGAGGCCTGGCCTGAGTGTGCTTTGCCTTGTGCCCCACGTGTGACCACCAGTGTGGGCTCTGAGGTAAGGAGGGCAGGGTGGCGGGGGGCGATCCTAAGCTACCTGGCCTGGGTTGTTTCCTTCTACACAAATCCTTAGCCAAGCCTGTCCATCCTCATCTTATAGGAGAGAAGGCGCAGCAGCAAGACCAGGTATCATTACGGACTGAAGGCTTGTATTCCCCCAAATTCATATATATATATATATATATGTATATATAATAGATATATATACATATATATAAAATCTATTTAGATAAAATCTAATATATATATATATAAAATCTATCTATCTATCTATCTATATATATATATTTAGATTTTATCTACTTATTTTGTTAAGATTTTATTTATTTGAGAGGAGGGAGAGAGAAATGGAGAGCAGAGAGTGAGAAGGAGAAGCAGATTCCCCACTGAGCCGAGTCTGATGTGGGACTTGATCCCAGACCCTGGAATCATGACCCGAGCTGAAGGCAGATGCTTAACGCAGCTCCCGCTTCCCTCTTCCACCCCACTTCACATGTTGAAACCTGCCTCCAGTGGGATGGCATTAGGTGGTGGGGCCTCAGGAAGGAGGGTGAAGCCCTCATAAATGGGGTCAGTGTCTTACTAAAGTGACCCTAGAAAGTTAGTTGGCTGAGCTTCAGCCATGCAAGGAGACAAGGTTAAGGTGACCACCAGCGATGGGGAAGACTGCCCTCCTGGGAACCCACCCCCACTGGCACCCGGATCTTAGACTCACCAGCCTCCAGAACGGTGAGAAATGAATTTATCCTACTGAGCACTACCTAGTCACCAGCACTTGGGTACAGCAGCCTGAGTGGATGAATACATGAGAGATCTGGAAGGAACAGAGGCAGGAGGATCCGACAGATCCAGACCAGCAGCAGGGGACTGAGGCACACAGTTTCCCTGGGGACTGAAACTGACACATTTCCCAGAGGATTGAAACTTCCTGTGTTCAGAAACGCCCAGAATTAAAATGTTGAGCACTCTAGATGGGCACCTTCTGAAATGCAGCCGTACTCCTCCAGAAGATGTTCCACAAGATGGGATCTTTGCTCTGGTCCCACTGTCCCCGGATCCCTGGCCCAAGCCTCACAGGCCCTGGGTGGCCAACTGGGGTGGTCTGCGAAGCGCTCGCTAGCCCACCCTAGACACGGAGCTCCTTGTGGAGCTCACCCTCCTAGCCCCGGGCCCACGCCTGCTTCCCACTGAGGGGCAAGGTCCCAGGGTGCCCACATCCAGCGCTTAGCAAAGTTCAATAAAGGTGTGCTGAATGCACTAATGAATGAAAAGCCACTTGTAAACTCAATGCAGCTGTGAATCAGGACGTGCGCACTCCTTTCCACTCCTTGCCTGTCCCCTGGAGGAGAGTGATCCTGGGAGCAGACACACCCTTCCCTTGGCCCCGGAACTGAAGAGGAACGGGAATGACTAATCTGCTACCTGGTTTTTGAAGAATAGCTTTAAAGCGAACGCCATAAATCGGGTTCAATCGGACAGGGGGTGAGGACTGCTTGAGCTAACATACTCGGGAGACTCAGTTACTTAATAAGCCCTTGTCTTAACTGAGATTTTACAGTACTATTCCAGAGCCTGCACTAGTTGGTTCACTGGTTTAAGCAATTAAATGAGTTGCAGAGATTTGAAGGATATTGAAATGAACCACAAAGGAAGCACCCTTTGCCCCCGAAACAGCATCGCAGCAGCAGTGTAAAGAAAAGAGAACAGCACTGCTCTCTCTGGCCAGCCTGTCTTTGTATTTGCTGCATTATTCTTGGCGCTGAGGTTGGCAGCCACCCTGACTCAACAACCAGGGAGGGAAAGACATGTGCTTTGGGATGGCTCATGCCCTGGGCTCCGATGACACTGACAGGCAGTTCTCAGGCCTGCTTTTCTGCTGGGCCCCAGAATGCTGGAGTCAGTAGGAAACCTTGCCCAAATGATGTTGCCTTCTTGGCTGAGGACCCCAAAAGACACCAGGTCAGTCTTGACCTGAACATGTCATCCATCGCTGGACATATCCCTGCTTTGAAAGGCAGACTGGTGGAAAGCTCATTCTCCCTCTTTTTTTTTTTCCCCCCCTCCCTGCCTCCACCCTAGAGAGATGCTGCTGGAACCAAGACCAAGCCCCCTCTTGCAGAGGGAGGAGCACTAATGCCTGGGTGTGCTGAACAGGTAGCCCAGAGGGAGGCACCCATCCTGCTCCTGCACAGAAAGAAGGGCTTGGAGTAAGCAGCAATGGTGAGGCCGCTTGCCAGCACTTGTTTCTGGAAAGGCCAGCTCAGGAGTGGCACCTCCCTAA
This sequence comes from Mustela erminea, assembly GCF_009829155.1. NCBI lineage: Eukaryota > Metazoa > Chordata > Mammalia > Carnivora > Mustelidae > Mustela > Mustela erminea. The sequence goes on from NC_045618.1 coordinate 20,332,804, forward strand.
GGGGTAAATCTTGTGCAAATGAACCGCTTGCAGGAACAGCTGCAGGAATGTGCAGACTCTGTGACAGTGTGTCCCTGTCCCCCAAATTCAAATAAGCCATGGAAGGCCAGAGCTAGAAGATTTGTCACAGGTAACCCCCCCCCCGCCCCCCTCCCCCCCGCCAAACTGAGCTCCTGATCTCTCCAGCGTCCCCAACCCCTCAATGTTGCACATCTGGGAAACTGTGAAGTCCGTTCTTGCACTGCACAGAACAAAACTTCTGGAGTCCTCGATGGCCCCTCTTTTCTCTCAGAGCCCACATGGGATCTGTCAGCATATCCTCTCAACACGACTTTTAGAATCTGACTGTTTCGAGTATCTCTACTGCTCCCACCCTGGTCTGAGTCACTTTTTCTCCTATTGTGACGGTGACCTCTCTTCTGGTCTCCCTGCCTCCTTGCCTCTGCCCCCCTCCGACCACACTTGAGGGTAGTCTGACCCAGCTATCAGAGAGATCCTAGGAACAAAAGTTCAGATCATCTCTCTCCTCTGCTTAAAATCCCCCAGTGGCTTCACCTCAATCCTTGTGATGGCCTACAAAGCCTGGTGCCATCTGGTCTGGCAAGACCTGGGGTAGCACTCAACACACCCCGTCAGTGCCCACATGCTGATCCAGCCACCCACGGGCAGGGCTGGCGCAGGGACGTCTGGGATCTCCTGGGTGCCTGTGATCTCGCCACCTACCCAACCCCTGCAGGAGGAGGAGGACAAGGGTAATCTCGGGCCAGCAAGACCCCCTCCAGGATGGAGACGAGCCACATGGGTCACAGCTGCAGAGACAGGCACGTCCTCTCTTAGATTTCAGAGAGCACCTCGCTCTGCTCTGTTTCCCAGCCGAGGACACGAAGGCCCAGAGCGTGACCCTGACTTGCAAAGTTCTTAGAAGTGTAAAGAAATACCTACCAGAATCACAGCTGTGTGCCTGCACTTTGCCACTACAGACACGGGCCTCAAACAGACACTGTGCTGACGAATATACAGCCCCACAGATGCCCGGGTCTGTGTCAGTGCGGCTGCCAGCTTCCGCCGTGCTGACCTCCTGGGCATGAGGCAGCGCTGACGGACGCTGGACGTCCGCCTGGTGCCCACGGCAGGGAATGCTTGAGGACGCAGGTGGTCGGAGACATGGGTCCTTAACTTTTCAGGCCAGGGCACTTTGGGGCTTTTAAAAGGAATACGGGAGCTTCTACTTTAAAATATGTTTCAAGTGATTTAAAATTTTGCTTTTTTGTCTTTTTAGACTTTGTTACCATAATGTCTTATTAAGATGGTCATTTATTATCCTAAAGGCAAAAGAATGATTTTGAGGAGCAGGGGCAGGGAAACCTTATAGATGACTTGATCATTTAAAGTTGATTTTATTTTTATTTTTTTTTGTTTTGTTTTAAAGATTTTATTTATTATTTATTTGACAGAAAGATCACCAGTAGGCAGAGAGGCAGGCAGAGAGAGAGACAAAGAAGCAGGCTCCCTGCTGAGCAGAAAACCCGATGCGGGGCTCTATCCCAGGACGCTGAGATCAGGTGCTGAGCCGAAGGCAGAGGCTTAACCCACTGAGCCACCCAGGAGCACCTAAAGTCAATTTTCTACATAAGGCCAGTCAATGCTCTTTTCTTCTCCCTAGTTAAAAACAAAACAAAACAAAGCAAAACAAAACCCAAAATGGTGCTTCATGAAAAATTCAGAAAAGGAGCAGGGCAGGGGAAGTTTTGAGGGTGATCAAGAAGCAGGCCCCTGGGGACAAAAGAAAAATGAAAGCGAAGCTCTGGGAAAGGTCTCCACAGATAAGTGCCTGCCAGGAACATATCTATGAGTCTGAATCCGACAGAGAGAGATATGAAGACGTCAGGGACTGCTATCGGTGACCACAGCAGAAGACGTAATGATTATACTAATTTCCTCTACTGGTGTAGCCCCATCACCTCCGTCAGTGCCTGGCCCAAAGTAGGAATTCAGTAAAGATCACTTCAAGGTATGGTTATGAACCAAAAAGAGAGTGATGAAAGGCTGCCTTCCCAGAGTCGGGGGGAAATCTGAAAGCAAAATTAAGAAAACCCTTCTGTTTACAACAGCATCAGAAATAACAAAATACTTAGGAACAAGTGTCACCCAGGAAGTACTAGACGTGTGGACTGAAAACCACAAAACAATGTTGAAAGAAATGAAAGAGATCAAAATAAAGGAAAAGACATTTGTATCCATGGATTGGAAAACTCAATATCGTTCACATGGCAATATTCCCCAAACTAGAGTCAGTGAAATCTCTATCACAATTCCAACTAATTCTCCGTCCCCCCTGAAATTGACAAGAGGACCCTGTGATTTGTATGGAATTGCAAGGGACCCAGAATGGCCCAAACAATCCCAAAACAGACGAGCAAAGCTGGAGAACTCATAGTTCCCCATTTTGAAACTTGCTACCAAAACTATGATAATCAAAGCAGAGTGGTATTGCCCTAGGCACAGGTGAACAGACCAGTGGAAGAGACCCAAGATTCTAAAAATAAACTCCATACATCTATGGCCAATCAATTTTCAATAAGTATACCAAAGTCATCCAGTGGAGGATGGAACAGCTTTTTAAATGGTGCTAAGACAACTGGATAGTCATACACAAAAGAATGAATCCGCACCTTCAGCTTGCACTACATGGAAAATTAATTCAAGGGGCACGCCGGGGTGGCTCAGTTGGTTGAGCGACTGCTTCGGTTCAGATCATGATCCTGGAGTCCCAGGATCTAGTCCCGCATTGGGCTCTCTGCTCAGCAGGGAGTCTGCTTCCCCCTCTGACTTTCTCCCTTCTCATGTTCTCTCTCTCTCTCTCTCTCTCTTTCTCTCTCACATAAGTAAGAATCTTTAAAAAAAAAAAAAAAGAAATTGTTAGAAAATTAATTCAAAATGGATCAAAGTCCTAAATGTAAGAGTTAAAACTATAAAACTCTTTGAAGAATACAGACTTCAATCTTGACCTTAGATCAGGCGATAGTTTCTTAAATATGAGACTAAAAGCACAAGCTATAAAGAAAAAAATAAACTGAATCTCATCAAAATTGAAAACTTGGGGATGCACCAAAGGGCGCAACCAAGAAAGTGAAAGAATGACCCACAGAATGGGAGAGAAAATTTGCAAATCTGGTATCTGGTCAGGATCTAGTATCCAAAATATTGAAAGAACTCTTACAACCCACAAATAAAAGATAAACAATCTGGTTTTTAAAACAGGCAAAAGACCTGAATAGACATTTCTCCAAAGAAGATGTAAAAATGTCCAATAAGTCTACAAAAAGATGCTTAGCATTATTAGTTATTAGGGAAATTAGTACAAATCAAAACCACAATGAGATATACTTCACACTCACTAGGATGGTTATAATGAGAAGAAAATGAAAATAATAAAACAAATGTTGATGATGATGGAGAGAAACTAAGATCTGCATATCGTGCTGGTAGGAAGGCAAATGCTACAGCCACCGTGGAGAACAGTTTGACGGTCCTTCAACCAGTCCGACATAGCACTGATATACAACCCAACCATTCCCTTCCTAAGTACACAATCAAGAGAGCTGAACATATACGCCCACATAAAAACTTACATGAGGATGTTCAAGGCAGTGTGATTCACAACTGCCATTTAGTACAAACAACTCAACTGTCCATCAACTGATCAAATGATAAACCAAGTGTTATATATAAAATCATATGCATATACTTAAATCGCATTTCGCTGGGGAAGGGAATGCAGAATGGATACATACAGATGAGTCTTGAAACCATTATGTTAACGGGAAGATACAGTGGCGATAGGTGGCATACTGTGTGATTGCGTTTACGGGAAATGTCCAGAAGAGGCAAATCCATAGAGACAGAAAGTTGATTTGGGGTTGCTGGGGGCTGGGAGAATGGGGAGTATCTGATTCATGGATATAGGGCGCCCCTTTGGAGTGATGACGAAGTTCTGGATTTAGGTAAGTGGTGACTATTGCCCAACTCTGTGCATGTTCTGAAGACCATTTAGTTACATGCTTTAAAAACCATTTCCATGGTGAATTATACCTCCATAAAAGAAATTACCAGAGATGCTGCAGTTAAATAAAAGTCTGGAGTTAACACAAGGGCTGAGATACAAAGTGGTGTGTGGAATTCCTGAGAGCCACTGACCTTGCTTCTCCGGGTTGCGGACCTGGGACGGCATGTCTTGGATTTCCAAGGTCCATTCCCCCTCGGCCTTCTCTCCCCAGCAGTGCACGGTCATGAATTCCCAGTTGGTGAACCCTTCGTTGGAATGATCCAGCAATCTGCAATCAGAGACTCGGGGTGAGAACGCAAGAGGGTCGGGAAAGGAGTGGTGCATAGGGGGCCGGGCCCGAGGGGGGCTGTCTTCTGGCTTGGAATTAGTCCTTAGGTGATGGGTACGATCTCACTGAACAGCATCTCAAGGGGAGCAGCTTTGAGAATGGAAGGAAAAGACGCCTGGCTCTCAGCTGGGAAGAAGGCAGGGTAAAAGCTGGGGATGCTTTCAAACCTTTGACTGATGACCACTCCCTGGCCAACAGCTTCACCTCCATCATCCTGCTGGGTCCCCCAAATATTCTGAGAGGCAGGCAGGCTGGCAGGACTCACGGGGGCCCAACAGGGACCAGCCAGCGATGGTCTCCCTCCTGCCATCCATCCCCCTTATAGACAGAGGGATCCCACGGGTCGTGATGAGTGGCAGGTCCAACAGCCATAACCAGCTGAGCTGGGACTCACTCAAGGGCATTCTGACCCCTGTCCTTGTTCTCTCCAGCATCAAGAAGTGTTTCAGAGGTTACCAAAGAAGACCCTCCAACCTCCCCACCCCAATGCCAGCAGTGATCCTCCAGAGCCCATCTCCCAAGGCCTGGGTACACAAAGACCGAGGCCAGACCACATGCCCCAGGAGCATCACAAAGCAAGCCTTTCTAAGATGCCAGTCTGTGGAACAAATGGAACCTTCACACCAGTCCCAGGGCCAGCTCTCGCATGCTCTTCTCCAGAAGAGACGAAGAGGGGAAAATGTGCAACTCTCCAGGGCTTAAGGGTGTTTCAACAGGTGCATTGGGCGAGATGACCTAATGGGACTGGCTGCTTTCCAGTGTGTGCAGGAGGCACCCCTGCACGCAGTGGGGGGAGGTGCAGGAGCTCCCTCCCCTCCGCCAGTCTCCCCCTCCCAGGTTCTGAGGAGCCTCCAAAGCCCATGGTCTTTCCAGACTGTGATTTCAGCCCAGATCCATTTTTCTCTCGTTTGACTTGAGCAGGAAACAGGAAGCAACTCATGGGCTCCCTCTTTCTTCTAATATCCCCCAAACAGTCTCGGGTTCTTCTCCCTTCCTCTTCCTACCCCTTCTAACTTTGTTATCTCTCTTTTGGGACAGGGTCTTAACTTAACCTGAGAGCTCCTTATTGCCCGTCAGAAGTTCAAATGCACGTTTTGTGTGATGCAAGACTGGATTCCTGATTTGGGTGTTCTCTGAACATCCAGCGAATGCATAAACGTGCTTATCGCGAGAACATTCCCTGCGTGGAGGAGAGGGAAGGGGAGGGGGCACATCCTGTCCTTTCTGGTAAGGAACTGCAGAGGTCAAGGCTAATTTTTCGCACATGATGCCAAGCCGAACAGAACACACTTGGGACAGGATAAAGATAAACGGTCCTTTAAGGGCTGAAAGACTTAACTGAAAGTTCACTTAACTCCATGTCAAAAAAAAAAAAAAAAAAAATCTGGTGATCTGAAAAAGCTGCCCAATGGAGCACGATGTGAAAGAAAGGAGAAAGTACAGATCCCCAGACACGCACGCTTGATAGAATCACAAAATCTGTGCCGGGGAAAAACAACACATTCCCAAGATGGAGAGGATTGCCAAGTGGCCGCAAGGCAGGTTTCAAGGGCTCGATGGCAGAGGAACAGCAAACGGGTCGTCGTGAAACCAACAAACCTGGCAGGACCCGCTCTCTTTCATCTCAGGGGCTCACGCTGGACCTGAGCAGGATGGGGCTTAGAAGGGAAGGAAAAAACAGAGAGCGGGGAAAGCCAGTGGGAAGATGCTGGGGTGCCGGAAAGTTCTTCCAGCTCAGGTAGACGGACGCAGGAGGGACAGGATGGGAACCCAGCGGCCGGGCCAGGCGTTTTCACCTGCAGCATCATATCCAGTTCCTGTAGCCATCTGGACTGCGACAGGAGTCAAGTGACATTTCCGGAAGTGAGGAGTAAAGAGAGGAGAAGCAGCTGGCTCCTGGGCACCCCGCCAGGAAGTGAAGGAGCGGGAGCAGCAGCTCCTTGGAGTCTCTTGGCTCCAAAGACCATCTGGGTGTCGGTCCTTGCAAGTCACGGCTGCCCTGCTGGCCTACGACCGGTCACCCCAACTTCCAAGCCTCATGGTGGCTCTCGGTCCACCCAGGTCACCCTCTGGTGCTCGTACCTGGCTCCTGTCTCGAATTCAGGGCTCACCCCCTCGGAGGCCTCCTGGTGTGTCCAGCCTGCAGCAAACGGGGCTCGGGGTGGGGGGCACCTCGCGGGAAGCCAGAGAAGCAGGAGCTTGTGCGTGGCCTAGAGTGCCTGAAGCCGCCCTGCCCACCTGCCCATCTGCCCAGCTCCAGTCTGGCGTCCGCATGGGGAACGAACGCCCACCACAGAGGACTTCCGATCTTGCAAGGAATGCAAGAAGTCTGGACTTTTAGATGGAATCTCTCAAAGTTCCAGAAAAACAACTGCAACTCAGGCTGTAAAAGAGCTTAACAGCGTGGTGGGCCAGCTGGTACCCTCAGACCGCTCGCAGCCTTGTCACCTCCAGGCCAAGGCAAAGGGTGGTCCCAGCCTTGGGAGACAGATGCCCCCTGTGGCTCTTGTGCTACGAGACTGGCACCTGACCTGGTAGGGAGGGCCTGAGCCGGATGGCCGAGCCCTGCAAACCCACGAAGCCAGGATCTGGTCCCAGGGCTGGTTGCAGGGCACCGACCACAAATGCCTGCCACCCGCTCTCCTTCAGACAAAGGCCGGCATCTGCCTGTCCCTGCAGCAGGCCAGTCTCTCGGTCTTCAGCCACGTAGGGGTGGGGTGGATGGGGGTAAGAGAAAGGCAACTCCTGCCTGGTCCTGAACAGAGCCCTTCACGAGACCCTCTTTTCTGAACCCTACAGCCTGACTCTGGTTGCTACCCGAGGCAAGTAACCCAAGTGAGGCAAGCGGGCCCAGTGTGGGCAAGCGGGGAGTAGGGCTACAGCCCAGGGGATGGGGAAAGGCAGTTGTAGGGGGTCTCCTGGTGGGGGGGGGGGAACATAGTCTGGTTGTCAGCTATTTTTCAAGAGAAATGCTGGTTTGTCCTGAATCCTTTGTCTTTCCTCTGCCTCTTAGCCAAGGGAGGCCCCAAAGAAGTCCCAATCTCTCTCCCCCTCCCCCAAGCTCCCCCAAATCCCTTCAGGCCATTTACCTGCCAGCGACACAGATGCATCAAATCACTTGTCCTTGTTTCTGACCTTGTGGAAGAAATGACTCCATGGCTTTCCATGATGTGAAACTCCAGAATTTGGAGCCTGTTTCTGGGGCCTTCAGCTAAACAGGGACCCTCTCAGGCCCACGCATGAGAATCCTGCCCCGAGCAGCCTCCGAGGCCCCCACGCGAGCCGCATCGCCCACAGAGCAGAGCCTTCTGCCCACACGAGTTCAACAGCGCTACGTACAACCGGACGGCCGTGCAGGAGCTTTGGGAGGAAGGCAATCCTCCTCTGATACACGTGCTCACTTCAGATGCCCAATGAATAGGAGAACAGTGACCTTCAGTGCACCAAGGGCAATTAAGTCATAGCCAGAATTCCATAAATCTCTCCATTAAACGAAGCAGTCACACACCCTCGTCACCCCAACCTGGAAACAAAAGCTCCCCAGGATGGTTCTAAAGACCAGGTTTCCGGTTAGTAGGGGGCACATGCGAACGTCTCCAAGAGAAAGCTGCTGGCAGTGCCAACCTGCCCAGGTGCCCCGCAGGGATGCTGTGACCTCCGGCTGGATGGGCCCTCCTGATAAGCCCCAGCACCCCTGCCCCAGCCCCGCTAGGCCAGCCTGGCCTTTAGTTACCTCTTGGCCAATAGTTGAGACTTGGTTCCCGAGGGAGAAATGAGGTGGATCTGGAGGTCTCCCCGGCGTGGGTGGGAAATAGAGATGCGAGCCACCACGTGCTCCAGGTAGCTCACGCGCTGGTCTGAGTGGTCGGCACAGGCAGTGGTCAGGGTGGTGGTCCGCAGAGTCTGCACCACGGGGATGCTCCTGGGAGATGAGGGAGGGGCTCAGGACTTGAAACCAGAGGCTCCAACTCTCAGCAGGAGGCAGTGCATTGAGGCCCCCCGAGGTACCCCCAGGGACAGCTCCAATCCCTCCTGGATGCTCCCCTTGGAGCTATCCTGCCAGCCAGAAGACGTTCGCTCTTCTGGAACTTGCTTAGAGATTTAAAGAATGGTTTCACATTCAAACTCAGTTAACATACCCAGTGATCAGCCTCCTTAGTGCCCAGGAGCTGGCTTCTAAGTAAGCCTATGATCAGCTCATTGCCTCAACTGCTGGGGGTCAGAAAGGCTTTCAAACCCTACCGCTTTGTTTCAAAGACTGGTCTTGATAATACAAGTCACGATGCCGAATGATAACAGCAAACATTCCCTAAGCAGACGGCATACCGGGCGCTAGACAGGGCACTCATCTGAGAATTTACAAGGATTAATCCATTACATCCAGAAAGAGGTCACACACAGCTACTGAGAAGCAGAGCTGGGATATGAGGCTTCAAGCTCACTGCCTCCGCCTTTGTGCCACACTGTCCCTCAAGGATGCTGGTGTGGGTCCATAGTTGTGTTCAAGATACCGAGGAAGAAGAGATCAACAAGGTACCCGGGGTCAGAGCCGGGCTTTTGTGCTGAATGCGCGAGCCAAGGCTGTAATGGCTGGCCCAGAGTCACGGCAGAAGGACAGGAGCTGGTCCACTCCCTACCTGGGAGTATTGGGGATCCCATTCCCCAGTCATGCGTGGATAGTGTTGTCCCCTCCCTCTACTGTCCTCTGATGGGAACGGATGACAATTCTCTTAATAAAGTCAAGGCAGTTTATACCATATGGGATGAAATCTGAAAATAAGGATCGAGTCCCAATCATTCCCAAGTTAGTTCCACCAAAATCTTCTAATACTCCCCGGAGAAGGCAGATACAAAGCCTGCACCAGCATCCAGGCTGGGCACTTCCCATCGAGTCTGGGCCATCGTGGCTCGCCCCACCATTAGTAAACTGGGGAAAGATCTCCTGCCTCCCAGCAGCACATTAATAATTCCCCACTGCTCAGCCAGCGCTTGGTTTATCACGGGGAGTGCTTTGCTCATTTTGCCCCGACTTTCTGCTCCGGAGGGGAGGCTCGAAGCGTGGGCTCGGCATCTCTCAGGAATTACATCGCCTGGCTCTCCCGGGCCTGAGTCATAAAAAACAATCAAAACAGCTATAAACAGTGATGTAATTTTCTCGGAGACTCTGTAAATATTTGAAAACACGATTTGCCTGCATCATAAATTGATTTCGAGATGCTGACTTCTTTCACCACCTTCTCCCAAATGTTCCTGTCTGTGTTTACAGGTCAGCGGGCCCCCCACTGTGGCAGATGCAAAACCTCTCCTGGGCCCAAGAGGAAGATCAAGTGAAAGCAGAAACAAACACTATCACCAAGTTCTAAAAACCTGCCCCATCTGCTCTCACACCTTTGGCCATTGGGGAGGAATAATCACTCCTACCTAGAAATAGACCTGAAATGGACCTAGAAATAGACCTGAAATCCCTGAATCCTTAATCCTAAAGATAAGGCAGAAGATTCCAGAGAATGGGAACCAGGTACGAGAAACTGCAACCCCACCCCACCCTCACCTGGCCCTCTCCCTGTGGCTTGGCCATCCTGTTGACATCGAGAGGAAAATAAATAAATAAACAAAAGCATCTCAAGGAGTATTAAATACTCTGTGACATTATTAAAAGCTTCTTGCATTTGCCTGAGGGACTCTAGCTTCTAGGCCACGCCTGAGGTCAGAAAGCTTGGTTGATCTAATACACAGAGTCTGCCTCGCAGCTGCCCAGGGTGCGGCTGGCTGGGTGTGAGGGGGCCCACGGGTCCCTTTGGGTGTTAAAGCCCAGCCCGGTTAGATTTTCAAACCTAAGCCATTACCCCCAGCTGGGGGGTGGGGAGAGGTGGGGGGGGGAGGCTAGGAGTCCCTTCCTCCAGGGAACAAGTCTAATTATAACAATTAGTTCTTAGGAAATCTCAGTTACAGGCCACCAGACCCCCCTCATTTGTACGAGTTCTAGGGTAGGGAGGGGAGCCCAGAACAGCCACCCAAGGACCGTGAGTTGTTCCCCCTCCTTACATGCAGTTAGCCTTCCCCACATTTTATTTCTGCTCCCGCTGGAGCAAATAGCCTAACATTCCAAATCTGGAGCTTTTACATTTCCTTTAAAAAGAAATAGGTGAGGGATGGGGGGGGGGGACTTGAAAATGGTTCAGGATATTCGAGCTGAAAGTTTTCTGTATTTCAGACAGAAACCCCAAGGACAAGGGGAAAGTCCCAAAACGGAGGCTGTATCGTACGGTGACTAACATAATATAATTTAAAAAAGGAGGAGGAGGAGGAGGAGAAATAGAAGGAGAGGAAGAGGAGGAAGGAGAAGAAAGAAGAAAGAATAAGGGAAGCCAAATATCAAGTCATCACTTCGTAAGGATTAACTCTTAGGCTAAAGGTGAAACCATCAATGGGGTGGGGAGTGGGTAAGAAAAGAGAAGCTTCTCCCCATCCTACAGTTATTTCAAAGATAACTGTATCTTTGGGCGCCTCAGCGGCTCAGTCGTTAAGCGTCTGCCTTCCACTCAGGTCATGATCCCAGGGTCCTGGGATGGAGCCCCACATCGGGCTCCCCGCTCAGGGGGAAGCCTGCTTCTCCCTCTCCCTCTGCCCCTGCTTGTGTTCTCTCTCTCGCTGTGTCTCTGTCAAATAAATAAAATCTTAAAAAAGAAAAAAAAAATAACACAGAAAATGCAAGTTGACCGCAAAGCCAGTTTATTTTTTAGTTTAAACAACGCGCAGGGATTAAAAATGTAATGAAAATGTAACTAAAAATGTTGCACGGTGATTAAATTCTGTAATTGTTGTCTGTGTACCCAAGGCCATCCTCCTAGAACCGCAGAGGAGTCCAAGGGGTTAAAAAAGTCCCACAAGACCTACCTCCAGACCCAGTGATATTTAAACTATGGAGACTGCCCTACTTTGAACCAGTCTCTGAGGACAGACTTGTCACTTCCTGTTGAACCACATTTCAGACTTAATTACTGATACTCCAGATGTTCCTCTTTCATCCCGAAGTCTCTTAAACAGCTCCCTTCTCCTGAGGGGGTGGAGGGTTCCCAACGACAGGCAGCCTTGACAGTGACTTCTAGTAACTCCTGACCGAAGCTCCTTCTCCTCCTGCCTCTCCCCAATGTGTAACAGCATCTGGTGTCTTGTAAATGTGTAGAAAAAAGATCCCAATCTACTCCAGTCAGTGCCCTCGCCAAATCACAGAGCATCAGAGTGAAATCCAGAGCCAAAGATAAACATTTTCAAGGACGGGTTTTCCCTGCTCTCTGAAAGTAGATTGTTCCTATGAAACCTTCCTCCAGCTGAGACCAAAGGCATAAAGCAAAGAAGCAATTACCATTCATTTATTCATTTACATGGGGGAAAAAAAAACGTGGGAGCATTCCCAGACCCCAAAAGTCACCTCTCTTTGGCTTTTCTGATACCTTAGGACACATCTGGCTAATGGAGGCACAAAATAAATCGAGATAAAGCACAGACGCTGACAGACACTGTTCAAAGCTCTGGCGGCTTGATGCTGAGATGCTGGGTGTAGTTCCTAGGGATGGAGTTGGGGCGGGGGGGCTCTCACTTCTCAGGGCACGTGCTGCCTTTATCACACAGGACTTGCTGCAAAACCCATGCTAAATGCTATTTTTGCTTTCTGTCCCTTTTTTGGGTAAAAGCAGAAATCCTCTTCCAATTTCTTCAAAATCCTAAGGCTTTTTGTAAAAGCCAGGTGGTATAAGGTGAACTTTCAGAAGTGGGGGATACTTGCAAAGCCAAGTGGCCAGGGAAAGCAAGGAGGGTGGGAGGTCTGGCGCTTACTGGAGCTTACCCTCCATTGTTGCACTTGTCTTTTTGCCCTGCCTGGGAACCCAGGACAAGCCTATATTGCCACTCCCAGCTTGAAGACTTCTCTCCAGCTCAGCTACAAGGGCAGATCTGGGCTCTGGCACAGAGCATTTCCAGGGTAATGCCTCCCTCCCAGGTGGCAGGGCTGGGGGAGAGCCGCCCAGGTCCTCATTAGACAATTCTGAGATCAAGCCGAGTGGGACACCCACCAGAATTGGAAGGAAGGGGCTCCTTTCCCCCTGCTGTTATTGGTATCTGTGTTGGGGAGATAAGGCTGCTGCAGAGTTCAGGAGGATTACAGTGGAAAGAATGAGGAGGTCAACCAGGAGACCCTTTTGCAGACCTCCTAAAGGGTAGTGAGTAGCGTGGAGAGTGGTTAATTGGGACAGACTTGTCAAATTAAGCTGTACGAGAGCAGCTCGGTCTGTTGGACAACAGAGTCATCTGAACGGGGACAGTAAGAAGCTTCAGAGTCACTTCTTAGATCTATGTTCTAGGATGAACGTTCTCACCAGGACGGTCATAGTGTCTGAGGGTAGATAGATACTGTAGACTTCTGACTCATATTCGCTGACATTTAGGGTTTTCCTGAGATGAAATTCCTTTTGATCATGAAACCACAGCACATCATATAGGCTGGAAGTAAGATTTAAAAAGAAAAAGCGGCTAACCCAGTACATCAATCTAGACATGCTGTCCGTGATTAAGTTGTAAGGTGTTTTAACACAGGGTTTCAATTTATTTTTGAGCATTTATTTTTCCTTTGTGTGAAACAAGGGGCTAAATGAGCTGACTCTAAACATCCCTTCCAGCCCTAAGATGCGATCTGATGGGGAGTGAAAAAGAGTACGATACACAGTCAGTTCTCGTTATTCGCGATTCCGTATTCGCAAGTTCACCTAGATCAATACTGTGGTGCTTTTGTGGTCGCTTGTGGGTATGCGCAGAATGGCAAACTATTTGAGTTGCCCCATAGACACGCTCCCAGGTGAGGCCAAACAAGGGGATACTCTGCCTTCCGATTTTAGCTCTCATACTGGGAACAAGTGTCCTTCCAATGATCTTTTTTTTTTTTAAGATTATATTTATTTATTCGACAGAGAGAGAGATCACAGTAGGCAGAGAGTCAGGCAGAGAGAGAGGGGGAAGCAGGCTCTCTGCTCAGCAGGAATGCTAAGGCAGATGTGGGGCTCAATCCCAAGGCCCTGAGACCATGACCTGACCTGAAGGCAGCGGCTTAATCCACTGAGCCACCCAAGCGCCCCCCAATGATCTATTTTTAATGGCACGTTTTTCACATTTTTCTTTTTTTTGTTGGTAGCTTCACTGACTGCCGAGGAGCTGTCTGGTTTCCTAAGTGCTGGAAGGCTGAGCTGCACCTTCTAGAATAAACATGTCTGCTGGATATGCTTTGTTCACACCTGAGTTATAGCGCTATTGGCCTTACAGGCAATGTTAATCAGTAACATATATGAAATAAAATGCTTTTAAACGGAAACATGCATAAAGCAAAGTTACGTATGGATCAGTGGATGAAAATGCTGTGACCAGAGGCTCGCAGGAACCTCACCCTGGATGTCCCCAGCAGCGATGGTTCTGCGTCTGTGGTCACTTCATAGAACATCACTACTGGCCCTAATAAGAACTGGCTGGATTAGTTGAATTCAAATGGGAATTTTTGAAGTAAGTTGCATTTGGGGCAAAAACGTTTGCGGCAAAAAATAAGCTGGGCAGGGCAAGGGGCGGTGGGAAAACAGGTAGGTTACTAAGATTTTCCACTGTCTCCAGAGGTGGCAGGAGGCAGGACAAATACCAAGACCCAGGTATGGTCACCCCCTGCGCCGCAGGGCAGGACAGCGGAGCTCGAGTTTTCTTAGGACGTCCAGCCACGCCCTACATAAGAATGACGGACGAAGAAGCTAGAAGCAAGGGCCTCCCTTCTATGGTATCTAGGGGTGTGGGGGAAACCTGCTCAGTTCAGATAGAACCCAAAGGTAAGAGGGGATTTAGCTTTTTTTTTTTTTAAAGATTTTATTTATTTATTTAACAGAGAGAGAGAGAGAGAGAGAAAGAGAGATCACAAGTAGGCAGAGAGGCAGGCGGGGGCCGGGGTGGGGGAGAAGCAGGCTCCCTTCTGAGCAGAGAGCCCAATGTGGGGCTCAATCCCAGGACCCTGAGATCATGACCGGAGCTGAAGGCAGAGGCTTAACCCACTGAGCCACCTAGGTGGCCCCTGGCTTTTAGCTTTTTCAAACGATCTTAAACCGGGCTGTGTGCAGTGCGGCTGTTGTGGGTCCCGACCACACAGCTACTCCCCATGGGGACATAGGAGCTATGTGGCCTTACTCGCCTGCCTAGCTAGCTAAACTGCTGCAGACACCTCGGTCTGGCCTCTGGGGTGCTGGCAGCTGGTCAGGGCTAGAGGAACCTCCAAGCAGCCAGAGTCACAGTGATTTCCTGCCCTCAGGGCCAGTGTGCCCAGCCTGCTGGGGATGCAGAGGGAAGAAAGGGAAAACGTCTCTTGGACAATGGGCAGGTCACTCCACTTGGTTCGGTCCTGCCTGAGTTCCCATGATGTGTCCCTTCCCAGGGGAGGCAAGGTAGGCTCTGGGGACAGGCAGCCTGAGGCAGGAGCTCAGCCCCACCGCCACTCAGCCCCAGGCTACTCCTAGCCTCCTTCGTGCCTCAGTTTCTTCAACGAAAACTAGGGGGAAAATCGTGCCCAAACTCTACAGCCCTGATGGGCGCTCTGAATGCATGAGTACACGGACAGTGCTGAGAACAATGTCTGGCCCACAGTAAGCACCTGATAATCCTTATCCATTTAGAAGTCGAAAGTGACCCCTGCACGGGGTCTGGTTCAATGAAATTCATGTGGTTAATCCACAGTTAATTCTGGAACACCTCTAAGTGTATGGTCTGGCCTACAGATGATTCTTAATATTCAAAACCTTCAGGACCGAAGTATATTTTTGGGTTGTGTGAGTTCTTAAGGCAAGACCAACCACACGAAACTGTAAACTGTCTGGACAGTGACCTCCCCGAACCTAGGAAAACTAAGGAGCACAGGACAAGGTCTTATTGCTCAGAGAGACTCTGCCGTTGCTGTCTTTCCAGCATGGAGTAGAGAGTCAGGGGTGTCAGAAAATGTTTCATGGGAGCCTGGATTTTTTTTTTTTTTTTTTTTTAATACACAAGGGAACTGCTGGCTAGAAACATCCTAAGGATCAAAGGAAATATTTAATAGCTGCCCCGCGCCACCTTTTTTTCCTTTTTCTCATTCATAGGAAAGATACTGACCTTCATTTTTCTTTCTCACTTTTAGAAAGGTTCTAAAAGTATCAATTTTATTCTACTCTGACACACAGACATAAATAATTTTGCGCAGGCAACAGAAAAGTTCTAAGTAGACTGAAAGCCATTTGTGCCCAAGATGAGACAAGCAGCTCTCCTACACGGGCTGGAATGTTACAACGTATTCTCTGGTGCAAGAGCGCTTGCCAAGTCTCCCTGATTTCCTCCGTGCTGTTGCGTTAAGATTTAGCATTCACGGACAGCTTCCACCATGGGAAAGGGAGAACTGTGGGTATGGGAGAGCTGAGCCAGACTCCATGGCCTCTGTTTTGGGGTCAGGGGGTGACAAGCTGGGAAGAGATGACTCAGCGAGATCTGACTGCACCTTGGAGCAGGGGGCCTGGGCCCTCTCAGTCCTCACCGCCCCCACCCCTGCGGTCCACTCTCTCCCCGCCTCTCTAGGCAGGCTCCCTGACCTTCTCCATGCTCCGAGGGACTTCTAGTTCTCTCTCAGGAGGAGGATCTAGACAGAGACAGGCTGACCCGCAAACCCTACAGTCCTCAGAGGCACAGTGTCCAGACTAGTCCTCGGGGTCTCTAGGTGGCTTTTCTTTAAATTAAAGAGATCAGTCACCTGATCTCTTGACGGGGCTCCTGACGGGGCCTGTGTCTTCTCCTGCCCGTGTCTGCAGGGGCAGCCCAACTTCCCTCCACTGTGGTCTTTCTTGTGCTGTTGGCCTTTTTGCCCCTTTTGGGCTGAGTGTGACTCGGGGAAGATGTGGCATCAGACAGGGCAGACAAGAGGAGGAACACCAAAAGGGGCCTGGATGGTCACTTGGGGCCCAGTGCGAGCCACACTCGTGTCCAAGCACAGGCTGGGGACAGCAGGTGGGCTCTGTGGGGAGGGTGGCCCATGGATTCCTGAGCCGTGACCTAGCTCAGGAGTGGAAGGCCAGATCGGGGCAGAAGGCCAGGAGAGGACGGAGAGGCCACTGCTCTTCGTTTCTGCCCTGGGATGTGACCACCAACACCCAGGTCCTCTGACTCTGTGGGACATTACCGTAGAAATGGCAGACGTGGCCACAACCTCCTCGAGGATGGCCGTCCTTGATGCTCTGTGAACACCGTTCCCTGACCTTCATCACCCCAGGGTGGCCCTTCCCTTCTCCCCAAGAGGAAAGAGGTAAACATACCACTTACATTACACACAGACACACACAGGATGGCCAGATAAAGAGGCTGGCCCTCTCTCTCAATCTCCCCCGTCTCCCTCTCTTTCTCTATCTGGAGCCCTTGTGCCCTTGGGAACAAGAGTGTGCAGTGAAGCGTGCACTAGGGATAGCCGGTTGGCTGAATATTCTAGAAAGAGCCTCAAACCGCTAAATGTAAAGATAATTTTTCTTCTGAAACAGAAGTCTGATTCTTCCCTTCTGTTGGAATTTGCAGAGTCCTTTCTTCCCTCAAAGGATAGGAACAATGTCATACTGTATGTTACGGCCGGTTGCCTCAGCTGTCTAGACTCTGTGTGCTTTCACTTAAAAAACAAAATAAAATAAAAATAAAAACAACCCTTCGCCACCTAGGCACCACGCTACCATCTTAAAACTATTTCTGGCAGGAGAAGAATGCTTCATTCAGGAGCCGCCCTGATGCGGAGACCAGTGGGAGGGAGGTGGGCCTGGACGTGGTGGCCTCGGGGGGCAGGACCTGGCTCCCAGGAGCCCAACATCATCTTACCCGGAGTCTGATTCTCCATGTGCCAGGCATTTTCTGACAAGCAAACAAGAAAGCAAAAGCCTTCTTGATCTCAGAGAACTTCCCTCTTTCTTCTGAACTGACAGGCTAAGGCTCCTCGGAGAAGATGATGCTTGAAACTGTGAAGACTGAGATCTGGTGCCCATCTACAGCCAGGCCCGTCAGGCCTGGGAGGGCTCACCCAGCAGTCAGCCTTCACAATTAGCAGCAGATGCAAATGGAGTTTTTCAGAAATACCTTCCCGGGGAACTCACACAACAAACACTTCCTGAATTCCTACCATGGGCCAGGCTTCAGCCAGAAACATTTTCTCAACATTTTATGGCAAAAAGGACATATTATAAGAGGTAGGTGCTTTCAAAGAAGAAGGAGTGTCAGAGGAAGGGAGCATCATTTGCTGATAAAGCAAGGGTCACTCTTAATCACACCCACATTTCTTTTTCCAAATGCATATTTTCCAAAAGTAATAAATAGTTACAGCTAGGGGGAAAAAAAAAAGCATTCCATTCTTTATCAGATACTGAGGCCTAGAGAAACACCATTCTCTTTCTTAAAAAGTACAGCAGCCATGGCAGAACTTGGAAGAATGATCTGATTTCCTCTCCTAATGGAGTAGGGTTCTTGCTATCTGATTTACTTGGCAGCTGTTTTTATTCGTTTGTTTTTTAAGAAAAATTTCAATGGACAAATGTATCTGATTTAGAATGACTCACTACCAAGGGCGATACTGGGAGTGTCCCAACTGTGGAAAAAGGAGAAGCGGGGGTCCTATAGCACACTGCTCAAGGCTTGTTACAAAAATCCCGTTGCTTAAACCTCTAGAAGGTTATTAAAGTCCAGGTTCAAGTGACACAGAGGAAAAGTGCTGTGCACTTTGGCTCATAAACTCCCTTCAGCCTCGGGGGAGGGGTAGATGCTGCCCCTCCTGTTCACGGCTGATGGAGTCCCACTGTGGGCTCCTGGGACAGGTGGGGCTGGGCTGGAGCAGGGCTCCCACCAAACAGAGAGGACACAAATCACTGCTGCCCATGTCACCCCAGTGGGCAGGCCTGATCGCCAGTCTGGTCAGCTATGCTAAATATTCTGGATAAGAATTTCCAGTACGAGGAACCATGGAGGAACCATGGGGTGTCCAACTCCCTCCTACGAGGCAATTTCTAAAACTTACAGCAAAAGGCCTTGAAAGAGTCACAGTTTAAGGAGTGATTCTCTTCCAGCCCCAGAATCCGTAAGACAAAACACGGACACATCTATACACACGACTCTATACACACACACCGTCCCCGCCCATGTGTGCCCGCTGATGTGCGCAGGAACACGAGTGTGAACACCTCCCCCCACAGTACCTCACCGCACAATCGGGTCCACACTGAGATTCCTGAAAAGCCACGTGGTGCCTGAGCTGAGCCTCACCTGGGTCTCTTGTCTGTGGTGGCGACACACATGTGCTGGGCAGGCACTGCGGTCCACTTCTTCGCCTCCGTGACGAGGGCTTCTGCATCCACCAGGCCGAATCCATAGAGATGGCTGACTGAAAAGACAGAGGCTTCAGAACCCCCTGTCCCCCCACCTTGGGAATGGAGCAAGACCCGGCTCTCACACTCTGCTTGGCTCCCACGCAGGGCCCCAGATCCATGATGGCCACGGTCCTGGGACAGACCACTAGCACCACTCCTGGAGGGCAGAAACGTGGGCCATCTCCCTACAGCCCTTCTGAGGGCTGCTCCAAGATCCCAGCTGCTTTAGCCTCCCCCTGACCTGGACTCCTTCAGGTCAGCAGTGTGGGCCAGGAAACGTGGCCCATTTTGGTGCAGAGCTGGGAAAGAAGTGTCAAGAGTGAGCCTAGCATTTTCTATTTGCAAGGCAGGGATGGGTTTCTCCCGACCGTAGGGCCTTGTCAGCATCTGAGCTCCTTGAATCATAAACCAGACCAGAGAAACAAAAACCAGAAACCCTTTGGTTCATGTGGCCACCATGTGTAATAAACCAGAAAGCAAGGCTGGGTTGTTTTTTGTTTTTCTATTTTTTTAACTATTTTCTTGGCTTGCTCAATTCCCAGGGCATTCTGGGAAAGTGGCATGCTCAGAACTCAGACTGTGAATGCTTATGAGTTGGCCCAATCCAGTGTTTATTGGCCATGGTAGGAGAGTTTCGAGGTTTAATTTAAGAGGCAGGGTCAAGAATGAGATACAATCTATTTTCCTATTTAATTAGGCCAACATTGAAATGTAGGTCAGGTCTTGTTACAGCACACCACTACCACTACCATTCTTGCAAGACAAAAATGCATTAGGTCTGATCAAGCTTTCTTATTAAAAGGAATGTCCCTTGGAATTCACAGTGACAACACTGTCCTGTATTTTACAGACAGTAGTATCAGGCACAGTGTTTAAATAGTTGGGCCTGAGCTTCAGAAAAGAAAAAGAAGTCCTCCCTAACATACCCAGGCCGACTGTAAATCTTCTTCAAGTATCTCTGGTAAGAAGCCAGACAGACAAAGCCAGTGGCACAGTCCTATAATTATCTGCTTGAGAGGCTCCAAATATCTGGGTTACAAGCCCTGACCGTGGGTTGATTTCATGGAACCTCAATCTGTACCAGGCTGGGTTGGGGAAAGAAGCCTTGCTGTCCTGTGAGTTACTTCTATAACACAGACAGAAATTTTGTGGTTAGAAAGTAACTTATATAACTATCTCAATATTCTCACTGTACAAATAAGGTAACTGAGGGCCCATCTCCAAATCCTAGAGCTACTCAGGACTAAGAATGTAAGATGCCTTTAGGTGTCACACAAACTATATTAATAGTCACGGATTTGTTTGGATGTATATTAAAAAAAATAAAAATATAATCAAACCCGTGACCAACTGGATATAATGCAGTTTCCCTTTAAAATATATTTATGTAAAAAAATGCAAGTCAAGGTAAAGAGAACTATTACATCAATACTTGGTATAGGTGGTCTCTGGATGGCAAAAGTCATGATGTTTGGGAAAGCCTGAATTCTACGGCTCTTATGCTTTTTTCTTAATGTCAGTGTGAGGTTACTTTTCTGAAATCTCAAGCTACTATTTCTGACTCTTGTTATTCTTTGAGGATTTGGGGATTATTTTTGAGAAGTCCCTGGCCCCCCTTTAATAGGGATTCCAACTGGTCACCAGGGGCCCTCCAGGACAGGCCGATCAGTCCCTGCCCAGCCCACTGGGAGTGGCCACCGCACCTTTATGACCGGCACCATTGACTTTCCAATCGTTGGCTTTCAGATGTGCTGGCCTGGATGTCTTCACCAGCAGGTGCTGGACGTCCCTCCAGGTTAACTGATTACTGCAACGACACAACAGAAGACCAACCCGTATGGGTCAAAATGACGGCTGCCCAGGCCCACGGGTGGTGGTGTGTCAGGAGCCAGCCCCAAGTCGGGACTTGAGGGAGCCCCACAGGCTCCATTCCTCAGAGAGGGTTTATTTCATAACCTCTTTGTAAAGAATGGTTTCCAGGGATTAAACCCTAAGCTAAAAATGGTGCAGTGGGTGACCTAAAATCCATGGCGTTCAAAACCCAGCCCCACTGCCAAGGTGTACCTGTGTGTCCAAGGGTTACTGAAGAAACTGTGGCAGGAACAGTGGGACATCCTGGGGTTTCCAAGTCCCAGGGGTTATTCTGCCATCAGGACAAGCAAATGCTATCGTGCGGGAAAGCACGCTCCAGCCTTCGCCTGCCCAGACCCCCCGCCCCCTGCCCCCGGTGTGGCCCTAACTGCCCCCCATTGTAGTTCAAGATTTTCATTAACTCTAGATTTTAATACATTGGCTTTGGTGCAGAGTGGAAATGTTTCATTGAAAGAACACAGGCGCACTAATAAAAATGCACAGATCAGAGTTTTTGGAGTCTAAGATACATTGTCCCGCCCCTTCCCCCCCAAAACCAGGTTCCTTCTTCTAATGATACTCTATCATAACCCCCTCTGTCCACAGCATCAAGACCGGGTCACAGGCAGAGGCTGGAAGTACCCTCGATGTAGCCTGCACCACACCCACAGTGGGTACAACTGTCTTTCCAGGCACCCAGTCTTTCTGTTTAAAAATATACGTAACAGAAAATTTACCAGCTTCCCCATATTTCTGTGCACCAGGCAGAGCCCGTAGTCCCTGCATGGGTGCAACATCCATCACAAACCACCTGTCTCCAGAACTTTCTCTTCTTCCCCAAGTGGAACCCTTTCCCCATTAGACTCTACTTTCCTCTTTCTTCCTGCCTCTTGGCCGCCAACCTTCTGTTTTCTGTCTCTATGAACGTGACAACTCTGGGAACCTCATATAAATGGGACCACAGGGTATGCATCCTGTTGGAACTGGCTTGTTTCACTTGGCACGACGTTCTCTGCGTCCACTCACGTATGTAGCAGGTGTCAGAATTCCCTTCCTTTTTAAGGCTGAAGCTTGTGTGGCCCCCACTGTATGTACACATTCATTTACTGATGGGTACTTATGGTATCTCCTCCTTTTGGCTATTGTGAGTAATGCTGCTGTGAACACGCGTGTCTGAGGAGCTCTTCAAGTCCCTACTTTCAGCTCTCTTGGGTTCTACCCACAAGTAGAATTATAGGATCATACGGTAATCCTTTGTTTAAGCTGCTGAGGAACTCCCACCCTGAATCCCACGGCGGCTGCACCATGCCCTGGCCCCACCTCTTTGCCTGTTGACCACTGGGACCTCACTGTGGTTTGAGTCTTGGGGCACACATGCATTCCTCCCTTGGGGTTCACTCTCCAGGTGCTAGCCCCAGTCTTCTCTGATTTCTCCAGCATATTCTTGCTGCTGTGCTAGTGACCTCACTGGCTTCCTGGCCACCCCCCATCTCCGCATTGTGTCCATCAGACGTTTCCAGGACTTTGCTTGGCTTTCCTCCCCTGCCTTACTGCCCCTCCTGAGGGCCCATGGCCAATCTCATTGTTCAGGGGGGATTCTAAGGCCCCACATGACTCAAGGCCTCACCCTCTCCCATACAGACACAGGCTTTAGAGCTCAACCTGAGTGGATAGGGCTGCACCCCTTGTTTCCTGTGTGAGCCTGCAAATTACTGGGGCGCCTATCGAGGATGGCTCCAGCAGAAGGCACCAGGAAGCATGGGGCAGAATGGGTACAGAAAAGGAGAATGTTAGAAACCATCTCATTAGGAGGACTTCCATTCTATTCTGCACTCGTAATAAAATCAGAAATGTAGTTGTACGAGAAACACAGCTAAGAAACAGCACTGGAAATGTTTTTTCAATGAAGATGAGACTGATGGGGAAGTCCCAAGATGGCCACAAACCAGGACAACCTCTGCAAAATTCTTACCCATGAGGGTCTTTATTTTTGTTACATGCTGTCCATAGGCTCTCCCTGACCCCTGAGACCTCGTCCACCCAGGACGATCTGGTTTTGCCTGATCACTTCAGTCCAACTGAACAGAGTCTGGAGGCCACACTGGGCACAGGAGTGGCAGGCCTTCTCCCCGGACACCTGCGCTATCCCAGTCTCCAACCTCCTCATCTCGGGCACGCAGGATCCCTTGTTAGAACCTGTCCCTTCCTTGACCAGTCCTGCAGGTTTAAATGCTCTGAGCTGACGCTGTTTCAGACTAGCCACCTGTAAATTCCTGAGGAGGAGCTGGAAGGGAGAGGAAGACAACTTCCAGAGTTTTCATGTGTCCACAGGCCGAGTTTAATGGGACAAGCTGGCATGAAATGAAGTTTGTTTTCTATTTAGTTTGGATGACCAAAATGCCTTACAAGCTTCCAGTAAGGAATGGAAGGAAATATTCAACAACGAATCGCTAAGTATGTGAATACCGCTTTCCACACAAGTAAGTAATTACTCAGATTTTTAAAAATTTTCTAGTTTTTAAAAAAGATTTTATTTATTTATTTGACAGAGAGAGATCACAAGTAGGCAGAGAGGCAGGCAGAGAGAGAGGAGGAAGCACGCTCCCCGCTGAGCAGAGAGCCCGATGCGGGGCTCGATCCCAGGACCCCGAGATCATGACCTGAGCCAAAGGCAGAGGCTCAACACACTGAGCCACCCAGGTGTCCCTCAGATTTTTTTTTTTTTTTTTTTTAAAGAGCGTCGGAACACAGAAGCCAACATTTTGGCCTAAAAAGCAAAACTGTTGAGCTATTCCTTTGTGAAACTGATAGCATTTGAGTTGTAAGTTCTTTTGCCTTGGACAAACCAACATGCAAACATCCGTAACTGCAAGGATCTAAGCAATCCAAATATGATTTTTTGAATCATTTAAAACCTCATCGGCGGGGCACCTGGGCGGCTCAGTTGGTTAAGCCATGCCCTCACCTCAGGTCATGATCCTGGAGTTTTGGGATGGAGTCCCACATCAGGCTCCCTGGTCTGCTGCTTCCTCTGACCCTCTCTCCCTCTCATGCTATCTCTCATCTTCTCTCTCTCTGAAATAAATAAAAATTAAAAACAAAACAAAACAAAAAAACCAACCTCATCGGCGACAACTGACTACTTCAAATGGTGGAGTTGTTCTGAGCCAGTTTTGACGTCTACTCTAAATTTGTTTTTGACACCACAGTTGCCTGTGTGGTATTTCTTATTTATTTATTTATTTAAAAAGATTTCATTTATTTATTTGTGTGAGAGAGAAAGAGCACAAGCAGGCAGAGGCAGAGACAGAGAAGCAGGCTCCCTGCAGAGTAAGGAGCCCGATGCGGGACTCCATCCCAGGACCCTGGTCTCATGACCTGAGCTGAAGGCAGCAGCTTAACTGACTGAGCCACCCAGGCATCTCGGTTGCCTGTGTAGTAAACTCTCTTTTCTTCCTGACCCATCCTGACACTAACAACTCCGGAGTCTTTATTTGGCTCGCGACAGAAAAAACATCACCACTGTCTTGTCAGTTTCTCTTTATAAAGGGCACCCAGATCGGCCGGAAGTGGGATTCTGGCACATGACGCAGCATGGGAGGTAGGCTTGGGGTTCTGGTCTTACGTAGGGCAGGAGACAGTGAGCTTCAGGAAGGAAAAAGAAGGGAAGGGGTCTCTTCACATCTATTAAGGGTAGCCTTAAAAAGGAAGGAAATCCTGACCCTCGCTACAGGATGGACAAACCTTGAGGAAACAGTGTTATGTGAGCCAGTCACAAAAAAGCAAACCCTGTGGGGTTCCACCTACATGAGGCGCTTAGAGCAGGCCAAGAGACAAGAGGTGGACCAGTGACTGCCAGGACCTCGTGGAAGGGTTGCGGGGAGTTTTATGAGCTGAATTGCGTCCTCCTGAATTCATAGATTGAAGCCCTCGCCCCTAGTCCTTCAGAATGAGACAGGGTCTGTGAGGAGGTAATCAAGGTCGAATGGGATCATTGGGGGGGCCTCACCCACTGGGACCAGCGTCCTTACAAAAGAATCTAGACACAGACATGGATGGAGGGAAGACCATGTGAGGACACAGGAGGAAGGTGGCCATCTACAAGCCAAGGAGAGAGGCCTCAGAGGACGCCAATCTCACTGACACCTTGATCTTAGACTTCTGGCCTCCAAAACGGTCAGATCATTCACTCCTATTGTTCAAACCACCCAGTCTGTAGTATTTTGTCATGGCAAACCTAGCTAACCACTCCGGGAGCTGCTGCTTACTGGCTATAGGATTTCAGTTTGGGATGATGGAAATGTTCCACAGATGGGCGGTGGGGATGGCTACGCAAGGTGAATGTGCTTGAGGAAATGAACATTTAGAAAATAATTAAAATGGGAGGGCACCTGGGTGGCTCAGTCGGTGAAGCACTTGCCTCGGCTCAGGTTGTGATCTCAGGGTCCTGGGATGGAGCCCCGGTTGGGCTCCCAGCTCAGCAGGAAGTCTGCTTCCCCCTTTCCCTCTGCCGCTCTCCCCCGTCCTCCTCCTCCCGCCCCTGCTCCTGTGCACTCTCTCTCTCTCTCACATAGATAAATACAATCTTTTCCAAAAAATGGTTAAAATAGTCACCTTTAGGTTATGTGCATTTTACCATTAATAAAAACTTACAGAAAACAAAGGAGAAGAAGGGGAGGCAACTGGGAACTTACTTTGCTTCCAAAGCCAAGGCGATGATGCCCGCCACCATGGGGGCTGAAACCGAGGTCCCGGTGTGGCCATCTGTGCAGCGCTGCCGCAGATCCGTGGTGACCTGCGTGACAGGGTGGTAAGAGGCGGAGTCGGCTCTCAGAAGATGTCAGAGGTGAGTAGGCTGCTGAGGATGCTGCACCCGATTAGGTGTGGCCCCTGGTCCCAGGGACGGAAAAGGCACCATGCAGATGTAATCCCGCAATTGAGGTTTCTGTCTGCTTCTCCCTGCTAGTCTGCTTTGCTCTCATACATAGAACAGGGACTGTGCCCAACCCCACCCCAGGTAGTGAGCTCATCACTGGGGGGGGGGGGGGGCGGGGAGATAAGGCAGAGGGCAGACCGGCAGTAGGAATTCATACCACCTCACTCCGTAGACCTGCGGTGCTGAGACACAAAGGTAAGAGAAGGAAATGAAGAGGGGCCCTCCATGGCAGAGTCCCCCAGTGAGACCACCTGCCATAGTCCACGTTCACGACCTCCAACTCACCCCTGACATCAAGAGCAGCTGGAAACACAGGCGGCATTAAGGAGGATGCCCAGGGGGCCCAGAGACCATCCCCGCCTTTCCCCAGAAGATCAGTCCCAGAAGGTCACAGATCATTCTCTACCAGCACAGGTAGTTGACAGGGTCCCAAAGCGTGCAGCAGATGAACCTGGAGTGTTTGTGACCTTCACAGGGCCTGCTATGTGGGACAAGGAAGCTGGCCATTCTTCTTGGGAAGGCAAAGCTGGCTGCAAACCAAGGATGCTCAGCACACCTTCCTCGGAGGCACTGACACCAAACCGAGCTGGGTGGCCTAATTGATTTGGGACCTCATTAGTGCCCAGCCTGATCTGTCCCTTCTCTTTGAAGGGACACGGAGAAGCAGCACTGTGGAATCACCATGCGTGGGTTCAGCTGTGCCACGCCTACTGTGCTAGATGGGATTCTGGCTGTCAAGCTACTCCCGTGCACCCTGCAGGGGCACAAACGTCGTTAACCAGCAGACCTTAAATCAGCAAGAACATCCTGGATTGTCCAGCGGGCCCGATACCATCGCCAGCCCCTGAGGAAGTGGAAGGAGGCAGAAAAGCGTGTCAGAGAGCCGAGGCAGAAGAGGGACCCAAACCATCTCCGGTGGCTTTGAAGAGGGAGAGAAGAGCACGTCAGCCAAAGAATGCCAGCGGCCTGGAGGCGCTGAGAACAGCCTTGCGCAGACAGCCCGCAAGGAAACCGGAGCTCAGTCCTGTAACCACAAGGAACTAAGTCTGCCAACAACCTGAATGAGCGCAGAATAAATTCTCCAGTAGCGCCTCTAGAAAGGAACACGGCCTGGCCGGAACATGGATTTCAGCCTCAGGAGGCTCAGAACGGAGAGACACAGGCCTCCCGCTTGCCCTGCTGACCAACTCTGAGATAGTAACTCTGTACTCTTTGAAGCTGCTATGTTTGGGATAATTTGTTACGAGAGCAAGAGGAAACAGATCCCCCCAGCAAAAGCAAGTCTCCAGGAGCCAATCTGCATGACCCCGGGGAAAGAATTCACAATCCAGACCCTCTTCCCGATGGAGCGTCTTCCTCGATCGCATCCCGGCTGGGCTGACAAACATCCGGAGACAGGATCCAGCCTGTCTCAAGCACACCCAGGAAGACTGGACAGAAGCTGTGGGGAAGACCAGCCTCCTCCTCCCACAGAAGGCATCCTGATGTTAGGAAGGGCTGCTGAGGGCAGGGAAGTCCGGACAAGGATGCAACCTCTGACCCCAGGATCCTCCCCTGCAAATCGGCATAGTATGCGACCTTCCCAAGGTTTCTGGTGAAGGTCCCAGCGGGTGCCTGAAACATACTTACATTCAGTAAATGGTTGCCAGAGAGGGAAACTGAGGCTATCTGGAGAGGAGGCCATGCTGCCAAGAGCAGGGGAGGTCCGTGGCTGGCTCTCCAGACTCTGAGAGAGGGCTGCTGGGGAGTGTGCAGAGGGGCCTCCTTACGAGGAGGGAATGGCTCAGCCAAGGTGGGGAAGTCCCCGCTTCCTGAGACCAAACGCCACACGGACAACTCTGCTCGAGTTCAGTGAATGGAAGAAGGAGCCAGAGAATGAATGAGTGAGGAGTAATGCTAGGCTTACTCCTTTTATTAGAAGTCATGTGTCAGCTCCTGGCAATCCCTCCCTCCCTCCCGGCGAACACAGGCTCGGCAGTTACCCGACAAAGAGGAACAGAGAGTATGGGGTGGGACAGAGCCTTGCTTTCTAGCTGACACCTGCCTGAACCGCACGGATGACAAGCTGCCAACCACCCAGAGAAGTCTATCCCCTTGTAGGTTCGCTTGGAGGACTCAGGGCAAAAACTGGACTCTAACTGAAAACAACAACCATAACAGCAACCAAAAACAAACAAACAAACAAAACCCAACAGAAATGCCATGCATACTCTCAGAGAAGCAGCCCAGCCCAGGAAGTACAACTAAGTGATTTTCTCTTTTATCTTCCTCTTAAGTACACCTTTCTGACTGTATGTTATTTCTCAGAGAAGAGATTTTTTTAAAAAAAGAAAGAAAGAAAAAAGAACTAAGGCATTTTGTACCCAAGGTGTGCGCACACACAGTGTGATTAATTAAGCAAATAAAGTTGCAAGCCCTGCTCCCAGGGCTGGGAGACGCAGCCGTCCCAGCACAAAGCCTTTGGTACAAAGTGTTCAATGACACAACCTTTGCCTCCTAATGCCTCCAGCCAGCAGGCATGTTTAATGAGACTCCAGCAAGCCCGTGTTTCAATGAGCTAGATTCCTAAACGAACAGGACACCGTTCAGAATCTCAGCCGCCTGTCCCAGGGGCACGTGCTTCAGTAGAAAAGGAAAATAAATGAATACCTTCCTTAACTAGCCCGGGCCACGGCCAGGCTGGTGGCCCAGCCACCGTGCAGCTGACCTTTCAGCCGGTATGGGGCAAAGCAGGCAACAGGGAGCCCGGTCTGCTCCCGCCGAAAAAAATGCAAAACATAAATTTGCAAATGATTTCTAGAGATGTGGCTCAGCGGCAGGAGAAATAAAAAGACGCCTCATGAGCTTGCTTTAAAATTAAACCATGTCTGGCCAGCTCCATGGTCTCATTTTTTAAACGTCTCAAAACCAACTTAATGACTGTGCATTTGAATTCTGCATGAATTTCGGCTCAAGATCCTCCCCCTCTTTGCTTTCCTTAACGTAGGAAAGTCTGTGGGGAAGGGAGAAAGCACACATTCCACCCATATGCTGAAAGTAAACAGTCCCCTTTTTTAAGAGAAAAATCACACTGGTGTTCATTGAAGGGAATGGAACAGACGGAAACCACGGCTCTGTCCAAAGTGTGCGGGGAAAGTCCTTTTGTTGGGAGAAAGAAGTGCGGGGAAGGAGACTTGGCTTTCTAAAAGACTTCAGTATAAAACCAAGACTTTCTCTCACTGCATCTGGCACGTTGAAACTGAACCAGTCAGTTGGATCCTAAGCGATGTGACCACAGAAATTTAGAGAGCTAAAAGGAGGCATGGCGCTGAAAAGGCACCCCATTCTTAAAAGCTATTTTTAGATCCCGAAAGCCAAGAGAGGCTTTTAATTGGTGTTTTGTACCAAATTTGGAAAGGCAGGGTCTGCGGTGGCGGCCAAGGGGCTGGGGTTTCCCTCAAGGCACAACCCGTTCCCCAATGGGTGAGGTCGGTACTCGGGGACCCGGCACAGACGGGCCTCAAGCCGGCTTCTCTTTTTGGGAGGAGGGAAAGCAGCTTGCCCCCAGAGGGCTGAAAGCATGCGTCTAGGCTGTCCACCTCGCCAGGAGAACTCACGATTTTCCGCTCGTAGAACGCGCCGCTGCTGTAGGTAGTGGCGAGCGTGGACGCGCACTCCTCCAGGTACCACGGCTTGTACCCGTTCTCAGTGGTGCTGCTCACAGAGACGGTATAGATGCTGTTGGTGTAGCCGTCACAGGAGCAGTGGTCCCCCTCTCTCCCGCCATTCCCGGACGCCCACACGAAGATGGAGCCCAGGCCTTGCCGACCCTACAGGGGAAGGAGGAGAACAGGGCGTCGGCCCCGGGCAGCCAGAACCTGGCGGGCTGGATCTCCCGCCTGCCCAGAGTCCTTCCTTCTGAATGTCCCTCCCAAGGGTTCAGACCGTATGGAGGCCACGTGGTTCTTTGGGCTCTCCCACCTCTGGACAGCCTTCCAACAGCAGAATCCCAGGATCAAACTGAGGACATGGCCCGGAAAGCCCTCTCTGCTCTTTAGGGGAAAATCAAGCTCCTCCCTTCCCCCCGCCAAAGGAGCTGTTCTAACTCCGGATCCATGTCTGGTTTCCATCATTATGACCTCTTGTCACAAAGAGTGAGCAGTACCACAGGAATTACTGAGATGAAAGTTGATGGCTGAATTTACAACATTAATTTTTTGAGATCGTAAGAGCTAGTCCTGTTGGGAATGAAAGAGCTGGTCCTATGGGGCAGAGGGTGGATGTTCTTGAAAACCCAATGGAAGAAGCACATGTCTTAGAGAACAAGCTGGTTTTTGCAAAGTGGGGGTGGCACCGTGAATTCTGGGTGAAGACTGGACAGGTGAAAAAGGTCATGACACCCCAAGGTGTCAGCCACGGGTACCGTTAAAGCAGTCAGGTGTGGTGCCTGGGTGGCTCTGTTGTTTGAAAGCCTGCCTTCGGCTCAGGTCATGATCCTGGGGTCCTGGGATCAAGCCCCATGTCGGGTAACTGCTTCTCCCTCTGCCCGCCCCCTGCTCATGCTCTCCCTCTCTCTCAATCAAATAAATAAATAAGTTATTAAAAAAATAAAGCGGTCAGATGGTCAACACCAATCAAAGCCAGAGGCTTCACTGTGTGTAGGTTTTCATTTTTCCGAACATACACATGAAAGCAAGTATTTGAAAGACAGTGGCAGTCAGGGTCAGTTCCTGTGGCTCTGTTTCATCCCACACCCACAGAATCAGTGACTTTTGACTCAACCAAGTGCTCGCCCCAGTCCCAAACACTAGTTAACGATGAACCACCCCCAGGGGGAACTGACCCATTCTGTCTGAGTGGCTAGACCTGTTGGTGATGCCCAGCCAGCCCCAGAGAGCAGCGCCAACACCTATCGCCATGAAACCCAACCCACAGGGCTGGTGACTTTGGTATCCTTGCCAAGGACCCTCCTTTCCAAACACGTGGGAGAAAAATGATACTCATGCTCAAGAACTGGCCAACTTAAAGAAAACTTGCAACAAAATTCTGCAGTCTCCATGGAGTCTGACAGAAGCCTCGCTGTTGACTTGGATAGCGTTACAGTCACCCAGGGTTCGAGTCCACCCCAGGCTCTGCAGACCCACCTGCTTGGAAAGCCCCATGACTCTCCGCTTTGTAGCCCGACTGGACGACAGTCTCTTGCTCTTTTGTGAGCATTTGTCATGACTCTGACCTTTCCTCCAGTTTCTAACCTGAGGCTCTCGAAAGAACCCACAGGAGGTCCCTCGCGTTCACCCAGTCCTGCTGCTCAAGGCTGCCTCACTCTCTCGGCTTTGCACGTCTCCCAGGTGGACCTGTCCGCATGGCCGAGAGCTCCACAGAAAGGTTACTCACATTTAGCCAAAAAAGGTCAACCTTCTGGAAGAAAGGCACCAAGTACTGTGGAAATGTGGTGTGTCTGTGCATGTAATTACCTATAGGGAGAGATTAATTGGAAGCTAGTTCAAAGAAACTAAAATCAAAATGGCAAGGTATTTAACCCATCAGAGCCCATCTTTCGTCCATGAGAACCATCTCTAAGACTCTCCCTACCCCATTCCAAATGATTCATGAAAGGCTGTCATTTTGCAAAGTGGAGGCTACAACCTTATTATTCTGGCAGCACAGAAGATGCCCCCAGACGGCACTCCTCATACATGAATGTGCACACAGGTCACTGGGGGTCTTGCTATATGACAGACTCAGACTCGATAGGTCTGGGGGAGGGTGCCCGAGATTCTGCATTTCTGTTGTGCTTCCAGGTGATGCCTGCATGGCTGCTTCTAGACCCCACTCTGAGGAACAAGAGTCCACAATGCCAAAGGTCCCCATCTTCCACCTTACACTGCACAGTTACTCCTAGACCAATCCATTTTCTAAGGTGTCAAGGCATCAAGCCCCTCTCTTTCTCCTTCGAAGTTTCCTGAGGAGGATGTGAGACCGAGGTGGAGAAAACACCCAGATCTGAGGAGTGAAGACAGGTTTTAGCTGTCTCTGAGGATTGTATTTTCACTTCCGAGCTCTTGGAAGCCAAGGGACAGAAGCCATAGGGCAACAGTTCACCCTAGCTGTGAACTTGTGTTTCTTTTTTTTTTTTTTTAATTTTATTTATTTATTTGACAGAGAGAGATCACAAGTAGGCAGAGAGGCAGACAAAGAGAGAGGAGGAAGCAGGCTCCCAGCTGAGCAGAGAGCCTGATGCGGGGCTCGATCCCAGGACTCTGGGATCACGACCTGAGCTGAAGGCAGAGGCTTTAACCAACTGAGCCACCCAGGCGTCCCTGAACTTGTGTTTCTGTTCAGGGAAAGTCACAACCTCAACCCAATCCAAACCTATTTCAGTACCTCCCCTGGGAAGTGAAGGGTTCAGCTGTGAACTCCAAAGCACTGTGCCCGAGGACTTGCAAATGGCCGGAGTCTGGACAAGGACAGTGTTCCTAGCCTCAGAGGTGTGTTGCCTTTCCCCTTTGGGATGACCAGCCATGTGAGTGGTAAGGCTTCCTGAGGACCGACATCAGGCACATCTCTACATGAAATGGTGGTCTCCGAAGTCTCCTACCATCAAACCCCATCATGTACCAGAGATGAAGTCAGACATGACAGAAAAGACTGTAGCTGATAAACGGGGCATCGAGGAAGAAAAACAGAAGGGGGGGGCGGATATGGTCTGGTTTAAGATCATCAACTTTCAGGGGATTTTCAGTGACAACTTCAGACAGCTACGATTTAAGGCTCCCTATATGATATATTTTACTTCAGAATGACTGGGGGTGGAAATGGAATGGCTGCAGTATTTCAAGAAACTGTGACAAGAATGACGGGGAGGCACATGGTGCCCTCTGAAACTTTTTCACTCCCCTGACAGCCCAATAACGCCGATGCTCTTCAGAATCTGGAATGCAAAGAGCCCTTCTCTGCAGCTCCGGACTTTCCAAAGTCCTGCATGGGTTCAGTTGACACAAAGCTAAGTGAAGTTGAGATACCCAGCAATCATTTGAAAACAATCATTGACTTCTCTCGGAAATGGGGGACCTTGTCCTGAGACCTCAGATCTTTCAAAATCACCTCACAGAATGACACACGTTTCTGATTAACACCGTTCCGAGCAGTATCTTCCCCACAGAAAATGCGATCTTTAATGGACAGCTTAAATTAAAGCTTAACTTTTAGGATGCCCTACTTGTCATCGAGAGTGAGATCCATGTGATCTAGTGGGTGGTAGGAGCCAAGCACAGGGAAGATAAGATAGTTTTACTTGGCAGTCCCTTGTAGGCAGCAGCTGACTTGGTCACGCCTAAACCTTCCAGCATCCCTGGGCCAGCACCTGGCACAACCCAAGGCCTCAGCAGCCTGACAGAAAGCAGGCTTTGCATTTTCTTAGAGTCACAGGGGACAAAGGAAGCTGGGTGGTGTCCCAAGCATGACCATGAGGTCAAATGTGAGGTTGGGGACATGCAAAGAGATAAATACTCAGACCCCATAAAAAGGTCCTAGAAAATGATCAAACTCAATAATCCAGAAAAGCAATCAAGTCCTATTTTTTAGAAGAAAGAAAAAAGTGGAGAGAGTTTAAAAAAAAAAAAATTGCTCCTTTTTGGGTAGGACTAGGGGATGGGCATGGGGAGACAAAGAAAGGCTGCTTTTAATAGGATCCTCTGATAATATTTGATTTGTTCATTAATCACATTTTAACCATGGTGTAAGGGTTATAATGAAATGAAGACTTTTTAAAAAAACGTTCTGAAGTATAATTAATAAAAGGAAACTGAATCCCCCCAAACTCCCATTTGCAGCCCTACTTTCCTGCCTCCCGTAAGAGAAGTCGGATGTATGAACGCTGGCCCAGGGCATGCTTGGACTTCCTGCTCAGCCCCCACCAGCATCACCAGGCCATACCTTGTACTCCTGGTTGGGCCTTGTTGGGCCACCCGGGGCCACCCGGACACTGACCGCAGCTCCATCTGTCTGTTCCAAGAAGCTGTCCTCGCCCGGAAATCTGCCTCACCAGCTGGCTTGTAAGAACTGGGTCATCTCCAGGTCCCTCTCCCCCTCCCCCTGCATGTTTGACTCCCAAGGATCCAGGACTAATGATCACAGAGTGACTGTGGGTGGGCCTCCTGGCCCGGGGAGAAGCAGCCTGCCAGCCTCCTCTGCTTTCCCTCGGCTGGTCGGCAGAGAAGCTGCATTAGAAAGTTTGCTCTGTTGGGTCCCTGTTGAGGCTCTACCCAAGACATCCTGAACATGTTAAACTGTGTGCTGGCAGGGAGGTCAACAAGGCCAAGACTTCCTGTTTGGTGGCAGGGACGGCGGTGGGGGGTGGGGGTGCGAGGCCCAGGACATCCCTCCCACCTACACAAGGAATAGGCCAGGTAGTTAGACCAGGACACCTACTGCCCACTTGCCTACACCTCTCAGCTGGGGTGAGTTGGGGGCTGTCAGGCTTCAACCAGAGTCCTGGGCCTGGTGGGTGACCAGCAGGCACCTGCTGGAATGTCACTCCATGACAAGGTGAAGTCCTTCTGCTCTGGCTGGTAGACAGTCACTCCCCTGAGCCCCGAAATGACTTCTCCCTCACCCTGGTCACGGCACAGCAGGGCCTTCCTGGCCCCATTTTGGGGGACTCTGGCCTGTGTCAC
Source organism: Mustela erminea (assembly GCF_009829155.1). Lineage (NCBI taxonomy): Eukaryota > Metazoa > Chordata > Mammalia > Carnivora > Mustelidae > Mustela > Mustela erminea. The sequence continues at coordinate 20,367,068 of NC_045618.1, forward strand.
TCTAATTTAAATTTTTTTTTTTTTTTTTTTTTAATTTAAACTATTCTCCCCCACTCCGGCAAGATCCCCCGTAGCCCTAGATGACTCACACCTTTTTAATGCCATACTCGAAGGCCTGCTTAGCCAGCCGGCCAGGCCCATCCACCGTCTTCCCATCGTCGTCCGGCCCCCAGCTGGCGCTGTAAATGTCGATGTAGTTGGGTCTGATCCCCAGTGACTTGGCCTCAACGACATCGGTCACGTCGCCGTCCAGCATGCGGATGCCTGAAAGCACACAACGAGGGCCCGTGCATCCCTGCTCTGCGCTTTTCAGGGCCGCACAGACCGTGACCTCAGGGCACAGGGGACCCCGCAACTGCCGGGGCACAGCCAGATAGTCCTCCCCCCATGCCCCACCCAGCTCTGGAATCTTCCAGCTGCATTCTGGAAAACCTCTCTCCCCATCCTGTGCTGGTCGGTGTGAAGGAATTCAAATGACATCTGGCCCACGCTGCAGTTTCCCCAGCACGGGACAGCAGCGCAGGAAACAGAACTGTTTGGAAAAGATAGGATTTAAACCGTTTCCTTGGTAGCACGCTGTCACTCTGGTACTTAAAAGAGGAACATAATAGAATGACGATGATGATTATTTCTATAATAGAACTCTGGAGTCATTTTCAACTTTCCCTGCTGTCAACAGTTCATTTCTCTTTCTTTTTCTTTCTTTCTTTCTTTTTTTTTTTTTTAATTACTCCCATCTCTGATTTGTAACTAGGAGCTTTTCACCTGGAAGACGGAGAGGCACACCCTAGGGCTTCTTATATCGCAGTGTGTGTTCAGGCTTTGTGTTTCCCAGAGAGGTCTTTAGGTGGTGGGGGTACCCCTTCCTCAAGAGCACCCCAGAAAGAGAGGGAGGGAGCCACGAGCCTCTCCCAGTGCCTGCATCCTCGGCTGGGGGTAGTGTCCCCACCTACCCCGTGTCCAGCCTTTGTCTCCATTCCTGATCACAGTCTATATCTAGCAGGTGTCGTGTTCCCAGGCCCTACCCAGAGAGGGGTCCCAGTGATGCTGACGCATGATGGGGAAACAGCGGTAATGACAGGCAACCAGCACCTCCTGCCTGGACAGTAGCAGATACATAAAATCGGACCTCTCGGAGGGAGATTTAGAAAACTGGGGCCACCCGACCCCGGATCAGCACGCTGGGTGACTCTGCTCGGTCCCCACAGCCACCTGGCCTCAGAGGCCCCCAGGAGCCCCTCTCCCACCAGGCCCTGCCCCATGTGTGTGGTGGTTGTGCCAATGAATTTGAAAAATCTCGAGCTATTTAAGACATAACAGAAAAGAGGACTTTTTCTGATTATAAGCATCACATATTGCTCTCTGCAGAAAGATTGGAAAATAGAGAAATCACTAGTGATAATATTTTGCTTATTTTCTTCCAGTACTTTTCTTTGGCCCCAACATGCACTTTCTTTCCAAGTTCTTTTTTTTTTTTTTTTTTTTTTTTTTTTACCACAGAACTTCATACACAACATTTCCCTGCACCATTTAAGACTCTTCTAAGACCCGATTGTAAATGGTTGCAGCTTCCCCTCCCGCGCACCCTGGCCCGGGCAGCGCTTCCTCTGAGGTTCGCCTCACGAAGCAGAGGCCCCTTGCTCCCCAGCCTGGACTGGATCTGTTCATGCCACGTCCCAGCACCTGCATCCACATACTGGCGGGCACACCAAAAATAGAATCTCTGAATACAACTGATTTTAAAAGAACCGTGACTTTTTCCCAGAATGAAGAGAGACGGTACAGGGCTCAGGCAGGAAGAACCATAGGACGGAGACTCTTTGAGGGGACGTCCTCCCCAGGGGCTCAGGGACAGATGTTTTATGTCAATTAAATCATCCTGTCCCACCCCTTTATACTGTTAACTGTGGAGACGCTCTGCTGTCACTTTTGATGGATGGTTGAGAGGCAGAGATCCTCCAGACATAAATTCCAAATGATACCCAATCTCTCAGCCAGTAACACACGGATTGTAGACGAACAACTGAAAGTAGTTTATGATTTGTCAGGGCGAGAGACTTCCTACCGACAGAGCACGTGAAGATGACTGAAATGTAGTAAATTCTTCTACCCTATCGATTCATGCTGCCCAGATTTGAGAGTTCAGGTTGCCCTGAGGTGTTCTCCTTAACATCTGCCCGGTTGTGAGCGGAGAGAGAAAAGGTCAGGCGGGGTCCCTGGGAGGCTAACTAGGACAGTTGAGAGGGAAGGTGCGCCATCTTGGCCCTCCACGTGGGTGGGACACTACAAGCCAACTGGAAACGCCTGCTCTGAAAGTTTGGAAATCATACTCAAAATCCGTGTCAGAGAAATTTATAGCAAAACAACAGTAGCGACTGAGGACTGGAGTTCAATGATAGTGCTGAAAGCCATTCAGGAGCGTCCACCCAACAGACACGGGCGGTGAGAGAGGGGGTGGTGCCTGGTATCGTTGGAAGAGCCATCATTTGTTGGCTAGAAGGTCTTAAAAATGAGAAGTAGAAAGAAACTTTAACTCCAACCCTGTCTGTTCTATTTTCCGGCTTCCAATCTATTTCCTTTCCTCTCTTTACTACCTGTGATGGTCTGAATGTTTGTCTCAATCCCCAAATTCACATGTTTAAGCCTCAACCCCCAGTGCGATGAAGGCAGGATTTTAGGAGGTCACTAGGTTTAGATAAGTCCTGAGGGTGCCCCCCCACCCCACGGTGATGGGGCGGGGGGGCACCCTCAGGACTTCTCTTTCTTTTATTAGAAAGAGTCATCAGAGAGCTCACTTCTGTCTCTTTCCACCGGGTGAGGACACAGAGAGGGTAGTCATCTTCCAGTACTTTTCTTTGGCTCCAGCATGCACTTTCTCTCTGAGCTCTTTTTCTTACCACAGAACTTCATGCAGAACATTTCCCTGCACCATTTAAGACTCTTCTAAGACGCGATTGTAAATGGTTGCAGCTTCCCCTCCCGCGCACCCTGGCCAGGCAGCGCTTCCCCTCACAGTCTACCTCATGTTAACCAGGCCTCCATTTCCTGATGAACGTTATAGTACCTACAGAGGTGCCGGAAAAACTAAAAAAGTTGATTCGGGTCAAGTGACTGACAGTAAGCCCCAATGTGCATGTTAGTGGCTAGTGTGAACCCACTGAGCCTCAGTTTCCCCATCTGTAAAAATGGGAGTAAAGACACTGAATTCCAGGATTGTTAACAAAAATGAATTACTTTTTACCTTTATTTTCTTTTTCTTTTTTCTTTTTTTAAGATTTTATTTATTTATTTGACAAAGAGAGAGAGATCACAGGTAGGCAGAGAGGCAGGCAGAGAGAGATGGGGAAGCAGGCTCCCCACTGAGCAGAGAGCCTGTTGGGGGGCTCGATCCCAGGACCCTGAGACCATGACCTGAGCCAAAGGCAGAAGCTTAACCCACTGAGCCACCCAGGCTCTCCTTTACCTTTATTTTAAAAACATACTTTTTGATAGGTATGAAGGATCATATGTAACCACATGTTAGTGATACAGCCTAAAAAAATGATTGACACCCATGAACCCTCCATCCATTCACTGCAAATATAAACATGACCCACTGGGGGTTCTACCCACACAGAGAAAATGGCTCAGGATTTTGGATGATTCGTCTCACTGCCTTTAAAAAAACTGGTGTGTTAATACAACTGTATGCTTGCTTATACTATACATCGCTAAGTTTGGTTTGTACTGGAAATGGATCCTCTGTTGGCTATACACATTAGAAATATCTTCTCCCAGTTGATGCCTTGTCTTTTCATTTTGCTGATGGTGCCTTTTGGTAGACAGAGATCCTTAATTTCAACCGAGTAAGAACAACTTCCCTTTGAAGACCAAGGGAGTTATAATGGGGGCCAAGTTTGTCTGAGTTCGCTGACATATCTTACGGGGTTCCTTTTTCCCTTTCAAAGGTGGGGTTGTCCCATCAGTTCAGCGCATCTCCTCTTTTCGGATTTCTGGGTGGACAAGAGGAATCAGGGTGATGTGAAATGTTCTCCCTCTCCAGTCACTGGTCTGTGAGCCCAGGGCTTCTGTCTGTGTCAGAGACACGAGGCCCAGGTGCTTGCTCAGCCATCAGCCCAAAGATAGGGGCCATAACCAGTAAGGGACATTGGTCATGGGATGTGGCAAAGCTGAGGGCTCGGTCAAGATTAAGAGAGCTCGTAGCAGGGGCTAAGGGAATAGGGGTCACAGAGTCCTGGGGTGGGAATACTCAGCTCTAACCTTGGACCAGGATCTCAAACTCTCTGAGCCCTTGTCTTCCACGACATTTACCTGGCTGAGGAGTTAAGAGGATTCAATCTGTTGAGGCCACAGCACCTGGTGTTGTTGGAGAAATGGTGGTCTTGTTCTATGTACCCTTATATCCCACAGTGGGCTTGCTGGGGCAGGAGAAGGCCCAGTCAGCCACACAAGCAACCAAAGTCAGTTCTGATGTTCTAGGGCCGAAATGTAACCTGTTACTCTAGACTTCTCCATGCAAATTATAGGTGTGGGAAGGCCTACTTTAAAAAAAAAAAAAATTCGGTATAATTAGCACGTATAGTACTCTATTTGCTTCTGGTGTACAATACAGGCATTTAGCAATTCTATGCTGCTCAATGATCGTGCGTACTTTTGAACAAGAACGAGATGCCGGGAGACATCAAAAATATGTAAAAACAGACAACTAGGATAATTTCTCAACACCTCTCATGATGCTTTTCATCTCAGAAGAAGAGTAACTCTTGTGTGAGGAAGAAAGCATCACATATTTAGATTTTAGTGAAGCATCTATTTTCCCCCAACACTGACAAGTTGCCAACAAAGAAAAGGTAAATATTTTCAGTGGAAACCTGCTATTCCAATATTAGCCTTAAATGTGAATGGTTCTCTGGAAACGCCAAATTGAAGAAAACAGTCATTATTTCTCTGATGAAAAAAGAAAGGCCCATTTAACCACAAATGGTCAGGTACCAAATGAAAAAAATGGGGCCAGTCATTTGTTTGGCAAATGAACTCTGGGTGGTTGGTGGGTTCACAGTGGCAGGACAGATGCCTGCCTGACTGTCCACTCTGAGGACCCACCTGTCTGTGGGAGGAGCACAGAGGAGAAGGACAATGGTGCTCTTCAGGATCCGACTAGTTTGTGTCTGCGTGAACAGCTCAGAGTGCTCTGGGGCTCAAACCCCCAGGAGACAGCTCTGGTGAGCACAGAAGCCTCATCTAGGAGCGAACCTCACAGGCTTGCCTCCCTTTAAACAACACAGGCGTTCCTATAAAACTCCCTGAACCCAATCAATATTTCACATGCCCTGGAGAACTTGCTGAAAAGAACAGTTTTACAAGTTCTCTTGGTCAAGTGTCAACAACCAGCAGCCCTTTTTTCAGAGTGACCCGTCCTGCCTACCCCTCGCCTCCTCCCCATTAATTTAGAGTGCAACTTTCCAAACTACAGGCCTGTGGACGTGCCCTGGAGACACCGCATTGACCCTGAACTTTCTGAGGAAGCTCCACGTTAAAAGACATGGCAAGGTCAGTGTGACTGGATTTGGAGATAAGGTCTTTAAAGAGGTATTTGCGGGAAAACAAGGCCATCTGTGTGGGCCGGAATCCAAGATGACTGGTATCCTTATAAGAAGGGGAAATTCAGACACAGACAACACACAGACGGAGTGATGACCATGTGAGGACACAGCGAGAAGCAGCTATCTGCAAGCCAAGGAGGCAGGCAAGGAAACCCAACCTGCCAACACTTTGATCTTGGACTTCTAGCCTCCAGAATTGAGAGGAAGTAAATTTCTGTTGGTGAGCTAAAAAAAAAAAAAAAAAGTGGGGGAGAAGCAAGGAGAAGAACACACACGCGCGTGCGCGCACACACACACACACACACACGCTCACATTCACACTCACACACACATACCCCTTCAATACAAGGAGTCAGTTATCAGTCCTGGTTGTTGACCTCTGGAGGAAGGCAGGCAAGCAGGACATTTTGTTTATTGAAAAGCAATGTATTTTGCCTTCAGCAAATGAATGGCAGCAAGTAACATTAGATTGTAGCTTCCTGAGTGTGACAAACAGGCCTCCCCAGCACATTTTGCTCATCGATCCTGAGTTTATTTTAGTAAATCCACAGAGAATTGGTTTTGTTTTGTTTTGTTTTTGTTTTTGTTTAAGCTGGTTTCGTGTGTTTGTTTTTTGTTTTTGTTTTATTTTGTTTCGTTTTATTTTTTTCCACTAAGACTATAGTACATTCTGTTCTACCAACAGCCATTCTGGGCCAAGTGAGGTTTCAACAGTTGTTTAGGAATGTTATAAATCTTGGGACACCTGGTGGCTCAGTTGGTTAAGCCACTGCCTTCAGCTCAGGTCATGATCCTAGGGTCCTGGGATCGAGCCCCGCATCGGGCTCCTTGCTCAGTGGGGAGCCTGCTTCTCTCTCTGCCTCTGCCTGCGGCTCTGCCTGCTGCCTCTGCCTGCTGCTCTGCCTGCTTGTGTTCTCTCACACTCACTCTCTCTCTGACAAATAAATAAATAAATAAAATCTTAAAAAAAAAAAAAAAAAAAAAGAAGTGTTACAAATCTGTAAGGTTTCTGTCAACCCCACTCATTGCCTAAGACTGTGACGGGACTCTCCAATCTCTAAATGTGGCCACATATGACAGCCTTGTTCTAGGAACCCCTAGGAGCTATGGTCTGCTAAGTTGTTAAGGCACATCTACGTTTGCAATTGTGACATGAAATCCTTAGGGACCATTGGTCGATGACCAAGCCAAGTCTCTCTTGGTCTCTTGCTCTGTTCTTGATTTTCAGATGGAGCCAGGCCATCTCCTTCCAGAGTGGAAATGCAGCTGTATAGCACTAGTATACCAGCAAACTCCTGGGCAGGTCCTAGTAAGGACCCAGGGTCAGTGAGATGAGGCCCATGGCAGCAAGGGTATGGCATTCACCATGTCTTTTATTTTCTGTGATTTTGATGCTCTGTCCTCTCAAGGCCTTGTTGATTCTGGAGGGACTGCTCACCTTCCCACCCCAGGGCTGGCCAGTTCCTCAAAACAGTAAAGAACACTCCCAGGAGGCATGTCTTCCATGTACAAACCAATCAGTCTGGAGCCCACACCTCCAAACTCCTTCTTTATGGATCTCTTGGCGCTCTGGACCACCCTCCACCTGCCCTAATCACCCCATAACCAGGAACCAGACAACTAAGGACGGCCACTCAGTCCCAGAGCCCACTGGAGTTATTCAAATGAGCCAATCCTAACTCTGCTTATTCTGCCATGCCCACTTCTTCTGGCAGAAACCACTGGAAAGGCTTCAGCCCACGACTTGCCTTGCTCCGTCTGCCTCCTGACCAACCCTTGTGCTCGCCCTCCTGGCCTCCATGGCTTAGAGTGCTCTTTCCTCTTTCGAACTGTGAGTCACAGGCTCTGCTCCATGGCTACTCTCTCCTGACCTGCTGACCTCACCAGGCCTAAATACTAATGAAAGCTATAGCTTAAAACAGGTCCCTCTCCCATCATCAGCTTCTGGTGATTTTTCGAAGAATGGTAAAAACTAGAAGAGCTTCAGTCACTCTCTTGAGATTTGAGATCTAGACGGGCTCTCTTGGTCTCCAGCCCAGGCAACAGGGTCCAGAGAATAACAGTGGATCACCGGGGGGGCGGGGGGAGGAATGCAAAGAGATTCAGGGACAGCTGGCTGCCAAGGACACTGGACACGACACCATGCGTCTGAGCCAGATGGGGCACCCATATATCCGCTCTGCATGTGGGGACAGGAAGGGACCCTGCCAGGATGTGCATCTGCAATAGAGTAGGGGAGCACATGCCCCACACTGGCCTCTGAAGGTGGTAAAAATAAGATATTCACACTGCCACAAACAAAGGCCATCTGCGGCTCACCTGTCACTTAGACTTGAATGCGCCCTCTCCCTGTCTGTCTCTCTTTCTCGCAGACCCCGGGAAGGAGCTACTCCTCATTCAGCCTTTGTGAGGGCAATCTCAGGGAGTCAGAGGGTGCACCCCAGGACATTCAAGAACCAGCTTTATCTGCCCTCTGGGGTGGCCGCAGGAGGGTGGCTTGGGAGGGCGTGGCCGCCTAGGAGACACAGCTTTTGTCCATTTCCTCCTTCCTGTGGCTCCTGAGCCTAGGGATGCTTAGACCCACCAGGTAGGGGTCTTTGATGACAATATGGGGGTGAGGAGCTGGGGGGGAATCCCCAGCTCCCTGAGAGCACAGCTCCTAATCACTAGCTGCCCACGTTCACTAAACCCCCCATACCTCCCCAGCGCCTTGTAAATCCTCCTGCAGTTGAACATGTACTTGGAGCCTTTGAAGATTAATCTGTAGCTTAAACTGTCCTCTTAAAAGGCTCACAAGACTAAACAGCTTAATGGAAACCCTAATGAGACTGAGAATTCTGTGACTCTGAATTAACATAATTAACTAATTTATGAGCCTGGATTAATTTAGCCGTTATGTACTTAACATTTTCATGTTTACGAAAAGAAAAACATGATTCAGTTCCCCAATCAAAATATGGAACAAAAACACCCACGGAAATTTGGCTGTTGCTTTTTGACTTTTCCTTCCCAGAACCAGAGTAAACACAGGCTGAAAAGATGCACGGACTTGTGGAGGCCTGAGCAGGGGAGCGGTTCTGTTTCTGAGTATCTGCTGGGTGGGGAGTCCTCCCAGCCTCCAGGCCCACGGGAAGCAGAAGGGGTGAAGAGGGACAGAGCCAGGGTTACCCACAACAAGACAGAGGGAAACAAGGCATAGGGCTGATATACTTTTTTTTTTTTTTTAAAGTGATGAGCCCTGGGTGTCGTAGCAACTGATGAATCATTGAACAAACACTACATCAGAAATTAATGATGTATTCTATGTTGGCTAATTGAATTTAAATTTAAAAAAAAAAGAAAAAAATAGAGAGTATAGAAAGGTGTACCGTAAAGCTCTGTCAGGTTGTTTTCCTCTTTGTTCACTGGTTTGGGTTTTGGGTTTTTTTGTTTTTTTTTTTTTGTAATGCAAGTGCCTGATTAAGCTTTTGCTTAAGGCATCCATTTCAAAGAGGCATCCACTTCAAAGACTATCTATCTCGAATAAACAAATTGACAGCCACAGTAGATAAAGGGCCAGCCCACCCCTACACACACACACACACACACACACACACACACACACACACTGAGGCTTTGTTTTAGAGATCTTGGTTGATTTTAATAAGGGACCATTTGGGCCACTTGCCTTTTCTCTCCCCAGCACTTTAAATTCCACTCTTGTTATTTTCAATTACCAATGGAGTGGGTCCATGAAACCCTAGGTCCCCACCCTCAACCCCAAATAAAACAAAGCCCCAGTGCTCATACACACTACCTGGGCACGGTATCCTCTCTCTCTGTACCTATGACCTTGCTCTGTGACACCCCCCCCAAGCTGTGTCATTTCCAGGTGGTCAGTGATAAACCTCTGTTTTTCGGTTTCCTGATGCCTGTTGCTAAACATTGTCTTGCAATCCTAAGAAGAACCCCAGGGGTCGGTCCAGTTTTAACACTGGTTTGGAAAGTGGAGAAGTCTGCGCAAAGCTCACCTGGGGCGCACAGCAAAAGACAGCTTCACTAGCAGTGGGCTGGGCTGGGCACACAACAAAAGGCTAAGTGAGAAAAGGCTGGGAATGATGACCACTATCCTTTGTCTGTGTCCTCCTGTGTTATTGCCATTATCAGATGAAGGTTGAAAAGCCTGGTTTATCATATTCAAGGCTAAGAAAGAGAAACAAGGCCAGAATTATGTTTGGAAGGAATATGAATTTGGTCAAGGAAAAGAATACACACATACACCATGGAAACTTCCTTTTTGCTTCTGTTTCTGCTCACAGGGCCTGGTGGCATCTGACCTCATCTGATCCCAGCTAGGTCCCGGCATTAGAGAGACACCACCACAAAGGGAAAAGCCAGGCTTCAAGTCAGCAGGCCCGAGTTCACATCTGGGCTCTGCCTCCTTGTAGGGGTGTGAGCCTAGACGTGGCAGGTGACTTCTGATTATCGCTTTCCCAGGGTAGGAAATGGCTGTAGTAATTCCAACTCAGGATCGTTCTGTGCAGGAGGTGCCAACAGCAACCGGCGAGAGCTATTACTGTCATCACAAGAAAAACACTAAGGAGACTGGGCCATGACGGGAAAACTGAGAGCTCCGTCTCCCTCTCCTCAGGGTCCAAAGCCTCAGAAATAACGTGATAAAGGGAAGGAAAAAAAAATCAGGAACAGTCCTGGAAAACAAGATCCTCGGAAGATGAGATCTTTCGAGGAATGGTGGACAGACAGCAAACAGATAGGATCAGCCAGCAGGAAAAATTCCAGAAGCGCCTGACATCCCTAGGCCTGGTGTTGTCAGGGTGGGAGGAGCAAGCACGGGTGGGAGGAGCTAAGGAAGGAGGAGGTTAGCTGGCTCCTCCTCCAGGCTGAGAGGAGGAAGCAGCAGCAGGCTTTATGCAAACACTTAACATAGTCAAGAGGGCCCTGTTGCTAGAGAGGGAGGCCAGTGCCTCCCTTGGGCAGAGGGAATCCACGTACCACGGTGCCAGAAATGACATTATCCAGCAGCAGGTCCCTCTACCTCCCACATCACAGACAGACTGCTGCCATCAGGCCTGACAACCGCCACAACCAAACAAGGATCTGTGAGCACAAAACACGAGTGGACCACCAATCAGCAATTAGGAGGAAAACCAAAGTCAAGAAAGAGAACCACCAAATTAAAAAGCTAAACAAAATGACAACAGCAAGACAAACCCAAGGGGATACCATTAATGCAGCAAATGTGAAGAAAACTTCAAAGGAAGTATTGCTAATATCCCTCACATTTGTAAGAAAATATTGCATCTTAAAAAAAAAAAAGGCAACTGGAAGCACTTCTCCCCATTCTTTCTGCTAAGAAAAGCCAAAAGCCTGGACACTGTGCAAGAAATAAACGTAAGATTCCGAAAGGTAGAAGAAGGCAGACTATCTCAGGATCTTGTGAGCTAGAGAACTACATGCTGGTGAGTTCCCTGAGATTCTTTTTTGTCTCCCATATCCCAGATTTGGAAACAGAGATGCTGGCAACCTAGAAGTACCAATGGGAGCAGACCAAAAAGTCCCCCAAAGCCTGTTTCCTCTAGCCAAAGCACCAACAAAGGGAGACCCAGCAAGACAGAAACTTTTTGCACAATCACCACTCTAGCCAAAGGGCACAGACAACCCTGTGGCATGACCCCCACTCACACAGCAAAGACCAAGTGGGGAGCCTCAACTTTTACCCCTGCCAGGCTATAATGAACTCTAACACCCCTTCTAGGTGAACAAAAGCACGGCTTTTCCCCTGCCAACCTAAAAAGAGGCTTACCCCATGGTGTCAGTGAAGGTCCTGTGGGGAAACTTGGTCTTCCACACTACCTGGCAGTGAGAAGGCATCGCTCTCCCTCCCAGGGGGTCATATCAGGAGGCCTTGTGATAAGTCAGGGTTTTCATCACCAACCAGAGTAAGATGACCCCCCAACTAGAGGCCACATGAGGAGCTGGACCTCCCACCCTGCTCAGCACTGATAAGAAGCCCTCCTACTCTCAGATGCCAATAGTGAGTGACTGAGCAGACCTGAGTGTCTGTCTATACCTGGCAACAATGAAGCAGTGAAGCTCCCTCCCACCCCCCCACCCCAAGCAGTGTCTGAGAAAGCCATCTGAAACAGAAGGTTTAAATAAGATCCAGTGTGTTATAGTATAATAGAAATATGTACAGGTTTCAACTTAGAGTCACACATCATAAAAAGAATTAGCAAGACCTCAAATGGAATGATACAAGACACTAAACAGATGCCAATACGGAGGTAAAAAGGGGCATCAGATTTTTTGGTAAAGATTTCAAAGCAGTGATGGTACAAATGTTTCTCTGAGCAACTGCAAATACGCTTGCAACATATGAGAAAATATAAAACCTCAACAAAGAAAGTCTCAGCCAAGAAATAAACATATCCATATGAAGCAAGTAGAAATTTTAGATCTGAAAATACAATAATCAAAATAAACTAAGTGAATGAATTTCACAACAGAATGCACTGGACAGAAGAAAGAAAAGAGTGAACTGGAAGACAGAATAATTGAAATTGCCCAGTCTGATGACAGAGAGAAAACAGACTAAAAAATAAAAGAAAATATTAACAGTGGCAAAACTCAATAAAAATGAACGGAGTCTGAGAGACTTCTGGAACTATAACAAAAGATCTAAGGTTCATGTCACTGGAGTCCCAGAAGGAGAGGAGAAAGACAGCAGCGCTGAAAAAGTACTAGAAGATCTAATGGCTAAATTCTATCCAAATCTGGCAAGACACAACTACAATAGGCTTTCCTTCTTTCAAGTTTTCTAAATTCTGTTAAATGATTTGAGCAAAAATTACAATACCATCTGATGTGGTTCTGAATGTATGTAGAGATATATTGAAGACAATTACAAACAGGACAGGGTAATAGGATATAAGAGAGGTAAGGCTTCCATACCTCACTCAAGCGGGTAAAATGATTAACACCCAAAGGCTGTGATGTGTATATATAATGTAATACCAAGAGAAATCACTAAAAAAAGTTATGTAATTAAATGTGTCAAAAAAAAAAAAAAAGTTATGTAAGAAGATACACTTTAAAAGGCCATAGACAGGGGCGCCTGGATGGTTCAGTTGGTTGAGCATCCAACTCTTGATTTTGGCTCAGGTTATGATCTCAGGGTTGTGAGACTGAGCCCCATCTTGGGCTCCTTGGGATTCTCTCTCTCTCCCTCTCTCCCTCTACCCCTCCCTACCCTTAGTGCTCTCTCTCTCAAAAAAAGAAAAGGCTATAGATAAACAAAATAGATTCTAAAAAGTATTAAAATAACCTATAGGAAGGCAAAAAAAAAAAAAAAAAGAAAAAGAAACTAAAAACAGAGAGAACAAACAGAAAACAAAAGCTAAAATAGTAAACTTCAATCCCAACATATTAATAATTACATTCAGTGTAAATGATCTAAATATGGCAATTATTAGAAGGCAGAGATCGGCAGCGTGGATTAAAAAACATGGCCCAAATATATGCCGTCTATAAGAAAGTCGTTTCTAATATAATGATACAGGCAGGATGAGAGTAAAGGGTAAAAAAAAAAATCACTAATACAAAAACTTAATCAAATGAAAACAGATGTAGCTATATTAATATGAGACAGACTACAGAGCAAAGGAAATTATCATAGATAGAAAGAGGTATTTTATAATGATTAAAGGGCCAATTCACCAAAAACATATAGCAACCTTTTTTTTTTTTTTAAAGATTGCATTTATTCATCTGACAGAGAGAGAGCACAAGTAGGCAGGGAAGCAGGCAGAAGGAGAGGGAGAAGGAGGCTCCCCACCAAGCAGAGAGCCCTATCCAGGCTCAACCCAAGGACCCCAGGATCATGACTTGAGCCCAAGGCAGACATTTAACCAGCTAAGCCACCTACACCCCTCCAAGAGTTAGTAATCTAAATGTGTAAGACCCAAACAACAGAGCTGCAAAATATATGAACAAAAACTGGTAGAACGGGGACGCCTGGGTGGCTCAGTTGGTTAAGCAGCTGCCTTCGGCTCAGGTCATGATCCCAGCGTCCTGGGATCGAGTCCCACATCGGGCTCCTTGCTCCGCAGGGAGCCTGCTTCTCCCTCTGCCTCTGCCTGCCTCTCTGTCTGCCTGTGCTCGCTCTCTCTCTCTCTGACAAATAAATAAATAAAATCTTAAAAAAAAAAAAAACTGGTAGAACTGAAAGGAGAAATATACAAATTCACAATTATAGCTGAATACTTCAATACTCCTCTCTCAGCAATTAATAGAACAACTAGACAGATAACCAGTATATGGAAGTATATGGAAGAACTCAACAACTCAACAAATGTTCTCATCAATATTTTTATTTTTATTATTTTATATTATTATATTTAATAATCAATATGATTATTTATATATTATACTATACATACTAAATAATGAATTATATTAATATATTTATATTATTTTTATTTTTATAATTTATATTTATTTTATTTTTATTTATTATTTTATTTGGGAGGAGAGAGTGAGCATGAGTGGGGTGGGGGAGGGGCAGAGGGAGGAGAGGGAGAAGCAGGCTCCTGGTTGAGCAAGAAGCCTGATGCCGGGCTCGATCCCAGGACCCTGGGATCATGACCTGAGCTAAAGACAGATACTCAACAGACTGAGGTACCCAGGTGCTCTGTCATCAACATTTTTAGAACACTCCACCCAACAATAGGAGAATAAATACTCTTTTCAAGTGCTAACAGAACTTATACCAAAATAGATTAGATCCTGTGTCATAAAACAAACCTCAACAAATTTAATAGAATTGAACTGACATTGAATGGGTTCTCCAGCCATAATGCAATCAAACTAGTAATCCATAACAGAAAGATAACAGAAAAATCTCCAAACACTTAGAAAGAAAACAAAATACTTCTAAATAATCTATTGGTCCAAGAAGGAGTCTCAAGGAAAAAAAAATACACAAAACTTAACAAAACTGAAAAGACAACATATGGGAGACACAGCTAAACTACTGTGAGAGGGAAATTTATAGCACTATTGTTTATGCTAGAAAATAGGAAAAGTCTCAAATCAATAACCTAAGCATCCACTTCAAGATCCTGGAAAAAGAAAAGCTAAGCAATCCCAAAACAAGGGGAAGGAAGGAAATAATATAGATAAGAGCAGAAGACAATGACATTGAAAATGAAAAACACTGGCAAAAATAATGTAAGAAAGAACTGGTTTATGCAAGATCAACAAAACTGATAAACTTCTAGTAAGAATGACAAAGGAAAAAAAGAGAAGACACCAATTACCAATATCAGGAATGAAACAGAGAATATGACCACGGACTCTACAAACATCAGAAGTATATATAAGGTAATATTACAAACAACTCCACACACATGAATTTGACAAGTTAGACAAAATGGACCACTTCCTCAAAAAATACCAACTGCTACAACTCACCCACTATGAAATGGATAATTTGAATAGCCCTACTACTTTTCAAGAAATTGAATTCGTAATTTAAAAAAATTTTCCCCAAAAGATCTCAAGGTCTTTATGATTTCACTGGAGGATTCGACTAAAAGTTTAAAGAATTAACACCAATTCTACCCAATCACTTTCAGAACATAACAAGATGAGGGATTACTTTCCATTTTACTTACTGAAGCTAGTGTTACCCTGATATAAAAAGTAAAAGACAATATAGGAGGGGCACCCCAGGTAACTCAGTCATTAGGCATCTGTCTGTGGCTCAGGTCATGATCCTGGGGTCCTGGGATAGAGCCCCGCATCAGGCTCCCTGTGCAGTGGGAAGCTTGCTTCTCCCTCTCCCCCTGCTTGTGTTCCCTCTCTTGCTGTGTCAATCTCCATCAAATAAATAAATGAAACCTTTAACAATTAAAATAAAATGAAATAAAATAAAATAAAATAAAAGCCAGTATAGGAAAAAAGAAAGAAAGAAAATAACAGACCAAAACCCCTCATGAATATAATATATACACAAAAATCCTCAACAAAATAATGGCAGAGATTTTGATAATATATAAAAAGAAAACACCATCACAGAGTGGGGTTTATTCCACAGATTCTAGGCTGGATCAATATTCAAAAATCAACCAACCTAACCTTCCATATTAACAAGCTAAAGAAGAAAACTTACATAATCATATCACTCACTCAGGAAAAAAGCAGTGACAAAATTCAATATCCATTCGTTTTTTAAAAATCCTCCAAAAACTAGAAATAGAAGGGAACACTGTCAACTTCCTAAAGAGCATCTACAAAACTCTGTAGGTTAATATTATATAATATTATACATAATGGTGGGAGTCTTAATGCTTTCCCTTGAAGATCAGCAACAAGATAAGGATGTCTACTCTTGGCTGTAAGTTCCAGCAGTAAGTCAAGAAAAGATCAAACGCATGTAGATCAGAAAGAAGAAATAAAACTACCCCTATCTGCAGATAACATTATCAAGTATAAATTGCAAGGAATCTCTTATAGAACAAATTAGCAAGTTCAGAAAAATTGCAGGATACAAGATCAACATACAAAAAACAATTACATTTCTATATATTAATAATGAACACATGAACCTCAAACTTCAAAATTCAATGCTCGTTATCCTTGGTTAAAATACAATGAATCTCTTAGGTGTACATCTAAACAAACGTGTATAGGCCTTGTATAGTGAAAGTTACACAATGCTGGTAAAGAAACTAAAGATTTAAATGAATGGAGAGATACAGTGGAGGAGCTAAAAGACTCCACAAAGTAAAGATCTCAATTATCCCAACTGATAGAGAGGTTTAACACAATCTCTACCAAAAGCCCAGCAAGACTTTTCTGTAGTTATTGACAAGATAAAGATAAAACTTGTATGGAGAGGCAAAAGAACTAGATAGGACAGCTAAAATTATTTTGAAAAAAGAAAAACAAAGTGGGAGTAATCAGTTTACCCTGTTTCACAACTAATATATTGCTACAGTAATCAAGACTATGCTACAGCGGCAGAGGGACAGACACACAGATAATAGGATGGACAGAGAACCCAGAAATAAACTCCCACAAATATGCCTGTCTGATTTTTGACAAAAGTGCCAAAGAAACTCAATGGAAGAAAGATGGGCATTTTAACAAATGGTGCTGGAAAAACTGGACATCCATAGGCAAAATAACCTTGACCTAAATCTCACACCTTACACAGAAGCAACCCAAGATCTCACAAGATGGAATTTAAAATACAAAATTTAAACCCATAAAAAAACTTTTAGAAAAAACCCAAAAGATCTTCAGAATTGAAGACAAGGCAAAAGAGTTCTTAGACTGATACCAAAAACCTTGATCCATAAAAGGAAAAATTTATTAAAGGATTTCATCAAAATTAAAACTTCTACTCTGCAAAAGACCCTGTTAAAGACAATGAAGACACAAGCTACAGAATGGAAGAAAATATTCACAAACAACATAATCACCAAAGGACTAGTAGGTAGGATATATTAAAAACCCTCAACACTGAACAGTTAAAAAAATCAAACATTACAATTAGAAAATGAACAAAAGATATGAAGAGACATTTCACTAAAGAGAATATATAGATGGCAAATAAACACAAGAAAAGATTTCCAACATTACTAGCCTTGGGGAAATGCAAATTAATATCACTACATACTCATCAGAATGGCTATAATTAAAAAAGTGATGTTACCAATTACTGGCAAGCATGCAAAGAAAGTGGATCATTCATTTATTGCTGGTGGAAATGTAAAACAGCACAGTTTCTTTTGAAAGCAATCTGCTAGTTTCTTTTTTTTTTTTAAGATTTTATTTATTCATTTGAGAAAGAGAAAGAAAAAGAGCACAGCAGGTAGAAGGGCAGAGGGAGAAAGAGAAGCAGGCGGGGCTTGATCCCAGGACCCTGGGATCATGACCTGAGCAGAAGGCAGATGCTTAACTGCCTGAGTCACCCTGGCATCCCCAATTTGTCAGTTTCTTAAAAAACTAAACATAAAACTATTATAGAACCCAGCAACTGCACTCCAGGATATCTATCCTAAAGAAATGAAGACATACATTCACATAAAACCTATACAAGAATGTTTCTAGGTGCTTTATTTTAATAGCCCAAACCTAGAAATAACCCAGATATCCTTCAGTGGGTGACTGTGGTACATCCATATCACGGAATACTACTTCAATAAAACGAAACCAACTGCCAACATACATAGCAGTCTCGATGAATCTGCAAGGAATCATGCTGAGTGAAAAAAACAGTTGTATATGGTTTCATTTATCTAACATTCTTGAAATGACAGAATTATACAAATGAGAAACAGATCAGTGGTTGGTTGCCAAGGGATTAGGGTAGGATCAGGGTGGGAGTATGTGTCTCTAAGAGGGCAACATGAGGGATTCTTCTGGTGATGAAATTATCCTGTATCTTCACTGTATTAATGTCAGTATCCTGGTTGTACTACTGTACGCACTACTGTTCTGCAAGATGGCATCATTATGGAAAACTGGGTAAAGGATATATTGGATCTTTGAGCATTATTTCTTATACTCCGTGTGAATTTCTTACACTCCAATTATTTCAAATAAAAATGTAACTGAAAACATCAACTAGAAGTCATAGATGAGAAACTATTTTCAGAATTTACACACTGAGTAGATAGGGTATCAGAGAGCTGGAAGACTGAGTTTAAGGGATTCTTCCAATACCCAAGACAGTGGTGACCAAAGAAACTGGTCCACCTTTAAGTTATCAAAGCATATCATAGTTATCGTATCATAGTTATCGAAGCGTAATTTTTTTTAAAGATTTATTTATCTATTTATTTGACAGACAGAGATTACAAGTAGGCAGAGAGGCAGGCAGAGAGAGGAGGAAGCAGGCTCTCTGCTGAGCAGAGAGCCCGATGCGGGGCTTGATTCCAGGACCCTGGAATCATGACCTGAACCGAAGGCAGAGGCTTTAACCCACTGAGCCACCCAGGCGCCCCAAAGCGAAATGTTTAACTGTTAATTATAATATGGAGTCAGGCAAGAAAAAGAAAACAAACTCACAGCAAGAAATGAAGGTTTCTGGAAGATAGAAATGAGTTATTTGAAAAGGAACAAAAATTAATATCGGCATTGGACCCCTCATCAGAGGGACCATGTTTTTAAAATTCTGAGTGAAAATTATTTTGAACCTAAAATCTCAACACAGTCAAATTTGTTGGGAGAAAATAAGGCCCTCAGGAACTAGGAAAAGTTATTGCCTATACATCCATCCACCTGAATAGGAAACTCAAAAATATCTTTTAGAAGAACGAATGATTTAATTAAAAAAAGACAACCTTGTAAATAAAGAATCTAACATAAAGAAAGACATAGAATCAAAGAAACAATGGTGACCAAAGAAAATGGTCCATCTTTTTGGTTCATCCAACATAACTATTATTGCTTAATGTAAAACTGTTCATAACAATATGGAGTGAAGATCCTGGATGGCCCCAATTTGGGGAGGTTATGAAGGAGAAGAGAAGGCGGCAGAGGGACGGGGAACTCTGATAAGGTTCTTTTTTTGCTCAGGAGAAGGGGATAGTTACTGAGTAATAATGCTGAACGGTGTTGGAAAATATAAATTCAGGTATGTGTGCCTCAGGGGATTAGAAAGACAGAATTGGAATGTAAAGATCTCAAGCCCTTAGACTGAAAGAAAACAAAGGAGACAGAAGAAACCACATCTGTCTAGCAAAGGGCAGGGAAGTCAAAGAAACAAAGAAAAAAACAGTAAAAAAAATTCGGGAAACTAAGTCAATTAAGAGAAAGCAAAATAGGGTCACAGAGATTAACCTAAATAAATCTGAAATCAGAACAGGTGTTAACAACTCAAATTCCCTCTCTGAAGCAATTCTTGAACTGTTCAAGAAAAATAAGTAAATAAAGCCAGAGACAGGCTGCTTACAAAATTACGGCTCGAAATACAGGATTGAAAAAATATATGAGGAAAATGATGATAAAAAGAACAACAAAAGGCAAAAAGAGAATGAAAGAGAGGATTTTTGATAAAAGAAAGATTCCTTATACCAACAAGAGATGATAACTTCTGCGCCCCTTGAAACATGGCTTTGAAATTTATACACCAAAGCTTGAGGGAAATCAACAAAGCCATAATCATTATGGAGACCAATATTCCTTCTCAGAAATAGATGAGGCAGAGGGAACCCAAGACTCCCAAACTTTTGAAAGATCTTGGTCAGGCCAACAGGTAAGGCACACGGATGCCTACAGGCACAGGGAAGGCAGGACAAATAGCTGAAGGAGACACGTAGATCAAACCAGGCAGTAGCAGGGACAGATGAAGGGCTCTTTGAAGGCACAGCCACTGTGCAGCCCCAGCTAGCTGTTGCTATGAAGGACTGAGGCCCCAGCATGGCAGGAGCTCCTGATTTTTCAAGAGAAACTTGTATTTTCATAGGAAATCCCTTGATTTATAACTGTTTGCGTAAAAGTTTAAAAAAAAACCATTTGTGTGGGTCACACAAAACCATCTGTAGCAACCTCTGATCTAATTTATAACAATTTTTGTACTCAATAGCATAGAATAAAAATACTCTTCAAAAACCCATTGGGATATTTACAAAAACTGAACATGAATTAGACCACAAAGACATACTCAACAAATCCCAAAAGGCAGAAATTATAAAGAACACAGCCTCTGATCCCAATGCAAGGAAGTTAAAAATTAGCAACAAAACGAGTGCCAAAAAATCTACCCAGTTGGAAAAAAAATTTAACTTCCTTATAAATAACTCTTGAGTTAATGAGAGAAATCAAAGCTCAAATAAAAACTATTCAGAAATGAGTAACAATAAGAACACTATAGAATTAAGCCAGAGATAGGTAACAGGAGGAAAGCATATAGAACATTTATTTACTTATTAGAGCCCATCAAAGCCTGAATATAAAGAACTAAGCCTTCCTTTCAGGGAGCTAGGAAAAAACAACAATAATAAAAATTAAAATGCCAAAAGAATTAATAAAGGAAAGTAGAATTCATGAATTAGAAAACAACAGAATTCAAATAATAATAATAATAAAGGATCAAAATCTTGTTCTCAGAAAAAAAAACCTATTTCATAAAATAGCAAATTTTTCATTGATCTAATCAAGAAAAAAAGGAGACATGCTACAAATAAATATTAGGAATAATTATAAGTATAAATGTGAAGGATATATCTTTTTAATTATAAGAATACAAAACTAAATTAATAGGCTATATATTTGAAAATCTGGAGAAATGAATATTTTGTAGGAAAATTTAACTACCAAAATTTCCTCAAGGAGAAATAGAAAACCTGAATAGACTTAGCCCATTAAAGAGTCATCCTGTCTGGTCAAATTGATTTATCAGCCCTACCCACATTAAGAAAGCAGGCAATGTCCACAGTATATGAACCATTTCAGAGCCTGGTAAAAGATGGAAAACTTTATAATTCATTCTACAAAACCAGCATAATTCTGATACCCAAACTGGAGATGGACATCACAAAATGCAACAACTGTAGTTCAAACTATCTGACAAAGATTCAAAAACCATACATAACATATTAACAATTGGACACAGCAAGCAGTTTTAAAAGAACAATACTCATAATCAAATAGAATTTATTCTAAGGATGGAAGAATGAAATTTCCACTGTTAGGAAATCTATGACTATAATTTACTACATTAAACAGATTAAATAGTAAACTTGAAAAACAATATAATTGTCTCAATAGATGCTTTTTAAAAAGCCTTTAATAAAATACAATAGGTCCATTCATCCCCCATCAAACCTCTTAGAAATCTAGGAATATAAAAATTTCCTTAATTTAGTAAAAAGTAATTACAGAAAACCTACGGAAGACATCTACAAATGGTAGGTTTGTGACATCTACAAATACTAGGAACATACAGCAGGAACTAAAACAACAAAACCTATAAATCACCACTATTTAATACTCATCAGGAGTCCCTATACATTGAAATAAGACAGAAAAAAGAAATGAGAATTATCAGTGAGATAAAAACCACCATTACATTTACAGAGAGCTTTTATATGCATCAGTCCAGAAAATTAAGGTGGACAGATACAAAAACCCAACACACAAAAATCGATAGTTTCCCTATATATCCATTTCAATAATAACCAATCGGAAATACAATTTTAAAAACTGACCTAGATATAAACCTAACAAGAAATGCATAAGATTGATATGAAGACAGTGAGAGCTCTTTCAAATGGTGTCAAAGAAGACCTGAATAAAGAGAAACATACCATGTTCCTGCGTGGGAAGACTCAATATTGTAAAGATGTCAATTCTCCCCCAATTAATCTATAATTTCCATGCAATCCCCATCAAAATCCCAACAGGATTTTTTATGGAACTTGACAAGCAGATTCTCAAGTTCATCTGAAAGAGAAAATGTGCAAGAATAGCCAAGAAATTTTTGAAAAAGAACCATTTTAGAGGAAATTTGTCCTTTATGTTATAAAAAAAATCCTCTTAAACTATAATAACTAATAGTGAAGTCTTGTTTAGGGATTGAAAACAAATAAGCTAATGAAACTAATGAAACAATGGAGGATAAAGGTGGCGTGTGCAGATCAGTAAACATTACCTGCAGGGAAAAATAAAGCTAAATGTCTCCTTCACACCATACACAGAAATAAATTCCATATAGATTAAAAAGCTAAATGCAAACGATAAAACCATGAAAGCTTTAAGACGAACTAGTGTTCTAAAGCTATGTTTTTAGAAGAAATACAGGACAATCGATTTATTATCTTGGATAATAAAGTAAGATCCCAAATCCAAGAGTCACAGAAATGATTGACTAATCTAACAACATAAAAAAAATTTAAACATGGAGCACTGGGTGTCGTGCATAAACAATGAATCTTGGAACACTGAAAAAATAAACTTAAATTAAAAAAATTTAAACAGCTTTTTACTGAAATATTATACATAGAGAAAAGGCACAAATCATCCATGTATAGCTCTATAAACTTAATAAAAAATTTAAAATTTCTCTGAAATTAAAGAGACTTCCAGTTAACATCAAGCACCCACTCTCCTCTCTGGAAACAATAAAGGTGACACATGGCTCTGTGATTCCCTAGGGTGTGTAATTTCTCCATAAATTAGGCAGTGCACCTGAGGACCTTATGACCAGGGGACGGGGTGGGGGGGGCAAGGGGTTGTGGGGAGGGTTTGTTTCTTTGCCACACTGCATTGTTCTCACAGCAAAAGTGAAAAGTCTATTATTTTAGAGACAGTGAGGTCTGACCAAGAACTATACTGTTCTTTCTAAGAACAGGCATTTTGGGACACCTAGGTGGCTCAGTCGGTGTCTGACTTTGGCTTAGGTCATGATCTCAAGGGTCCCAGGAGCCAGCCCTGCAGCAGGTTTCCCACTCAGTGGGGAGTCTGCTTCTCCCTCTCCCTCTGCAACAACCCTCCCTCCCACCGCGTTTGTGCTCTCTTTCTCTCTCTCTCAAATAAATAAACTTTTTTTTTCTTTTGTTAAGAAGAGGCATGTTTTGTGACATGGTTTGTTGGAGGAGAAAAAGTAAGTGACAGTCAGCTCTGCCCCATCCCCACTGTTGGGAGCATAACATGAACTCATGCTAATTCACTGGTGAGGGGAGAGGAGCTCTTAAAGCTACTAGACTGGTGGAAGAGAAAGATCTGGGTCCACCCAAGTCCTCCGTGCCTGTAGCCTTGTTCCCTCTCCTCTCCTCCCCACCCCTCACCCCCCATCTTTTAGCACCTTACTGGTCTAGAGAGAAAGTCTTCATCTCCTCTCCAGTCAATCATTAATAATAACCAGAAAGTGATTAGCATGACATCTATGCAACAATGCTACAAGAAACAAGGAAAGCTGGGGCATAATGAGTACAAGAGAACGATGAAAACATAAACATTTCTGCATAATTGAATGAAAATATAATTTCTCTCCGAAGCAAGAGATCAAAGATACACAAATATTCAATGAAGAGATGACGAGGCAACAGGAAGAGGCCCCAAGTGTGTTCATCCTCAGTACAGAAATAGAAGGAAAACATTAAACAATTTTAGAAATGAAAGCCTTACTAGGGTTTTCTCTAGGAAAAAGAGACATGGGTGAAACTGCCAAAGACATGGAGGACACGCTTGAGAAAAACTGAAAATAAATAAATAAATAAATAAATAAATAAATAAATAAAATGGGAAAGAAATGAAAAGCTAAATATGATTAGAAAGTAATACAGAAGTCAGGAATTAGACATCCAATATATGTGTGAGTGGTACACATGACGACTTGAACCCAAAATGTTCAAAACAGTAACAGAAGAAAATCTGCCTGAAATTACAAAAAATAATAATAACCAGATCTTTTCAAGTGTATTGAATCCCAAGAAGAGCTGCAATTGAATAATCCTCATGCACAGTTGGCCCAGCAAAGCTACTGGACCTCATGTTTAAAGGAAGAATTCTATACAAGCCAAGAAGTTAAGTTACCCACAAAGGGGGGAAAAAAAATCAGTTGACCTCAAGCTAAGTCCAAGCAACAGTGAATCCAGGGGACAAACAAGGTGATGTTTGCTAAGTTTTGTAAGGATGTAACAGATAACACAGATCTAATTCAAGTCTAAAGGTAACCTTTGAACATTCTCAAAGATGAAAGAACTAGGAAAATACAGCACCTGCTAGCCTTTCCTGAAGAAAATTCCTCAGTGATGAAATCCAGGGAACTAAGAGATAAACCAAAGTAAATAACTCAGGAATAGAAAAGCTGTACTGCAGACGATGGTGGTGAACCAAGACCAAGTTAAGTGTGAGATTATCATGATAGATGATTACCATTGAACCCTGACAATGTAATGGCAATGACAAAAGTCTGAAGTCAAGGTGTGAGGGTGAAAAGGTACTAATTATCTAATGATCCACTATGGGAAACATGTAATTAAAAAAAAAAGTAACCCTAGACTCTAAAAGATTTTCATAATCTTGGGTTTGTCTTTTTTTTTTTTAATAATCTTAGAGGAGTATTTGAGAAAATATTTCACCATAGTGAAATATTTATGTGACGCCCAGCAATTCCCTCATTTCAAGTTGTTTGTTTTTCTTCTGTTGAATTCACATAAGTCAAATTAAACATTAAAAAAGTAACATTGGCCTCTGAATGATTTTCACAATCTTGGGATTTGTTTTGTTTTTAATAACCTTGAAGGGCTATTTGAGAAAATATTTCATTACAATGAACTATTTATGTTAAGTTCAGCAATGTCTTCATTTCAAGTTTCCTTTTCTTCTGTTACATTCACATAAATCAAATATGAAGTTTAAACATAAAATTAAATCTGGAGTTCAGCAGTTATTCAGTTTGATTTAATTTCTCATGTTAAGTTGCATACAATTAATCTTAATATATTTTACTAAAAACAAGTACAGTATGATCAAATGTCAATGAAATAATAGCCACCCACCCTCCCACCCTCCCATCCATCCGTCTGTATTTATGGTTTAAAGATTCCTGTTAAAGAGTAGACGTAAAGAGCTGGGGCCAGAGCCAGGTTGGTTTGACCTTGGGGCAAATTACTTAACCTCTCTGGCTCTCGTCACTAAAAGGGGGTAAGAACAGCATCTATAACAAGTGTTTTATGGAGCTTATAAAAGAATACATATACAGACCTTAGATCAGTGCCTATTATCTGGCAAACATTCAGTAAATACTGAAAATAAGAATTCATTTTCACCAGGATCTAGATATTTTAACCTTCTTCTCCATATTGCTCCATCCTTTGATAAATCATTACATGTATTTCGGAGCTATCTGACTTACTAGTAATGTTCCAGCAAGAATATTACTTTAAAGATATTATTAGGGTGCGCCTGGGTGGCTCAGTGGGTTAAAGCCTCTGCCTTCAGCTCAGGTCATGATCCCAGGATACTGGGATCGAACCCCACATCGGGCTCTCTGCTCAACAGGGAGCCTGCTTCCTCCTCTCTCTCTGCCTGCCTCTCTGCCTACTTGTAATCTCCGTCTGTCAAATAAATAAATAAAATATTTTTTTAAAAAAAGGTATTATTAGGACAGTTCTACTAATTCTTTCATTTGATTTAATTATTTTAATGTGTTAGAACATATAAGAAATGGACAATTTTACAAAGCAAGTGGGTAGAAAAAAATTACTCCATTTATATAAATATGTAATCAAATTTTTAGGAGCCCTATCTGTGGTGACTTTAAACCATATCCACAAATTCTTTGACACTCTTCCATTCAAAAGGTGCAGCCTAATTTCTCTCCCCTTGAGTGTTTGTTAGACTTAATGATCCATTTGCCTGAAGTAATGGTACATGACTTCTAAGACTAGGTCATACACACGGCTGTTTCTTCCTTCTCTCTCTTGAATCACCTTAAATGAAAGAAGTGAGCTACCAATAAGGGCACCTGGGTGGCTCAGCTGGTTAAGTGGCTGCCTTTGCCTAAGGTCATGATCCTAGGGTCATGGGACTGAGCCCCACATTGGGCTCCCTGCTGGATGGGCAGCCTGCTTCTCCCTCCCCACTGCTTGTCCTCTCTCTCTCTTTCTCAAATAAATAAATAAAATCTTAAAAAAAAAAAAAAAGGAAGCTGGCTATCATGTTATGGTGATGCTCTAAGAACTCTACAGGGGGTTACACATGGTGAGGAATCAAGGAAGAAGGACTCCTGCCACCAGCCAGCAAGGAATGGAGGCCTCCAGCCAATAACCAAATAAGTGACCCATCTTGGAAGTAGATCCTCCAGCCCCAGTCATGCGTTCACACTATAGTCACAGCCAATAGCTTAACTGCAAACTTATGAGTGACCTTGAGCCATGATTCCTGCTAGGTAGCACATTTGTTGGTTAAGCAGCTACATTTTGCAGTAACTGTCATGCAGCAGTAGTACCAAAAACATCATCTATTTGGTAAAGAAACATAAACCACAAGTTATAGTTCTAATAACAGCAGAGTAGATTCCATCACGCTGACTCTAAAAAATAATAATGATAAATTCTCAACAAAAGATGTATTAAATAGAAACATGACTTTATAAGGGCATTCGAAAGCCCACAGAAGAAGGCAGAGGCAGGCAGTGGAGTCAGGTCTTGAAAGAAGGGAGCCATATTTAGTATGACGCAAGTCTAAATCACTTTTCTTCTATGGGAACTACCCAGTTCTCTTGGTATATAGAGAGGCTAGAACTTAAGGAGGAAAAATGCAATCTAATTCTCGTGGGATGTCATAGGATGGAGTTTAGGACAGCTAGAGCAGCTGGAAATTGAGATAAATCTCAGAAAGGAGAGAGCGACAGAACAGGACATATAAAGTCCCCTCAAATGGTTGGTTGATCCCTGAACGAAACACTTTTGGGCAAGACTCTCAGAAGTTCGGGCGCCTGGGTGGCTCAGTGGGTTAAGCCGCTGCCTTCGGCTCAGGTCACGATCTCAGGGTCCTGGGATCGAGTCCCGCATCGGGCTCTCTGCTCAGCAGGGAGCCTGCTTCCTCCTCTCTCTCTCTCTGCCTACTTGTAATCTCTCTCTGTCAAATAAATAAATAAAATCTTTAAAAAAAAGACTCTCAGAAGTTCAAGAGGAAAAGACCAGCTGGAGGCTGAATGAGCTGAGTGGATATTTCAGACGCTGCCCACTGCAGGAGAGTCAATTTGGACTTTGATTCTTGTCAAGTTAGAGGTCTTGGTAAACATTTCAATCTTTCCTCTGAGATGCCAAAAGATGTCTAAAAGGAAAGACCATGTGGTTAGGATAAAGAATCTTCCCTAAGGCTAAGGGCAAATCAGAAAGAGATCAATCATAAAAAATGAAGAGTCAAACCTCCACATGTTCAAAATGAACTGACTGCTGGAATGAAACTCAACAGCATTCAAAGATCACAGAATCCACAGTCTCTACAATGTAGTACAACAACGTTTAGGGTAAAGCAAAAATTTGCTAGCCATGTGCAAAGAAACAAGAGTATATGACCCATTGTAAAAAGAAGAAGCAAGCATTACAAGCACTCAGAAATAACCGAGATACTGGAATTAGTACAAGTCTTTAAAGTAACTCTTACAGGGGCGCCTGGGTGGCTCAGTGGATTGAGCCGCTGCCTTCGGCTCAGGTCATGATCTCAGTGCCATGGGATCGAGCCCCGCATCGGGCTCTTTGCTCAGCGGGAGCCTGCTTCTCTCTCTCTCTCTCTGCCTGACTCTCCGCCTACTTGTGATCTCTCTCTGCCAAATAAATAAATAAAATCTTTAAAAAAAAATAAATAAAGTAACTCTTACAAATATGTTACAGAATCGATAACAAAAGATAGAAATAATGGGTGAAGAGAAGAACCTCAGGAAAGATGTGGGAACAATAAAAAAAAAATGTGGAAATCACAGGACAGAAAGGCATGAGATCTGAAAGCAAAAAAAAAAAAAAAAAAAAAAAAAGGGAATTCATTGGATGGAATTAACAACAGGTTGGACACCACAAAAGAAAGTATTAATGGGCCTGAAGACAGTGCAGTAGAAATCATATAATTTGAAACACAGAGAGGGGAAAAAGGACTTAAAAAGATGAACACAGCCTCAATAACCTGTAAGGTATATCAAGGAATCTAACAACTATAACTGGTACCCAAAGAGAGGAGAGGGAAAATAGGGTTGAAAAAAAATGAGATAATGACAGAAATTTTTCCACATTTGACTTAGACCAAAAAATAAGAATAAGCCCCTAGGAAAACAAGCAAACCTCAAGCCAGATAAGCATGAAGAAAATTACACCCAAGTATATCATACTCACCGGCAAAGCACAGATGGAAAAAAGAAATCACACTATGTAAACGGGGAACAACAATGCAGATTAAAAATGACTCACCATCAGAAACAATGGACACCAAAGGACAATGGAAGAACATTTTTAAAGTGTTGAAAGAAAAACATGTCCCATTAGAATTCTGTGTTCAGCAAAATTTCTTTCAAAAATGAGGTTGAAATAAAGACACTTTCAGATAAATGCTTAGATAAATTGTCATCAGTACACCTGCACTTCAAAAAACATGAAAAGAAATTCTCAGGCTAAAGAAACATGGAAACCACATAGAAATCCAAAGCTAGAAAGTGAGGATGGGCTCCGGGAATGGTAAATATGTAGGTAAATATATCCTTTTCCATTAGGATTTTAAAGTCAACTGTTTAATGAAGAAGAACAATGCCTATGGGTTTATAACATATGTAGTAAAATTAAAAAAACAACAGCACAAAGCATAGGAATGAGTGTCCATTAGAATGATCTGGTTCAGGTTCATGTCTAATACGTGAAATAGTCTGAGTGCTTCCAGATAGATTGGAGTAAGTTAGGAGATACACTTTAATCTCTTGAGCAAAAGCTAAAAGAAATAAATAAAAATAAATAAAAGGGTACGCTCACGGTCAGTTCCATGGGCATCTCCTGTGTGTTAGCTCACTCAGAGAGGGAGGCTATGTTAGGGGTGCCTGAGGGTTGCCCTGTCCAGGGCTGGGCTTGGAAGAAGGGGTGTCTGCCTGTGTGGCAGGGCTGGAGCAGTATACAAGCAATTTTGGAGACCCAGCTATCACAGGTCCCCTGGGTCAATGCCAGCCTCCAACCCCACACTTGGCATCTCCATGGCCAGCCCCACCCTATCCGTAACCGTACGTGGCATGCTTCCATGCTAACCGTCCTATTTTCCCCTAAGCACCTTTCCTGTTCCCAGTCAAATTCTCTTGTACTGAGCTTGTGCCTCAGCCTCACGCTTCTGCCCCCACTGAGTGCTTGCCGTGCCTTGACCCCCCATCTGCCTGTCATTTCAGTACTTGGTCTTATACTATCTTTCATGTTTGCATGGTTCATCCCAAAGACATGTGAAGCTTCTAGAAGGTCGCAGATTGTATCTGTCTTATCCTTATTCTTCTTCCCCTCATTGGCTAGCACAGTATTATACGTAAAGATATGAGATACATTAATTAAAAAATATTCCTCTTCCCAAGCCCTGTGGTCAAAGAAGTGATCTCTTCCGAATTCGGGAAACTGGGGTAACATTTCCACATGGAGTACAGAGTGAGAACCAACCACACTCATGGGCACTTTCTCTGGAGGTTCCCTACCTCCTTAACTGCTCTGGTTGCTCATCGCAGCCCACAGAGTGGGTGTCACCTACCTGCCTGACTCCAGAAAACCCTCTCAACCAGGACTTCTCAGACTGACACTGGCTGTCACACCCTCTCGGGATTTTGATATAATGCAGATCCTGACTCAGTAGGTCTGGGACTCTACGATCTTCTGTACTTCTAACGGCTCCCTGAAAATGTCAGTGCTCCCAGTCCAGGGTCTTTGGGGTGCAGGGCTCAGATAATCCCAAAGGTGGGTTGCCTTGAGCCCTAACTCAAGGCAACACAAATCACTTTTATTCTGTCTCTGAATTTCGGCAGGAGGGATGGAGTTGCTCAGAGTCCCTTGCACTTATCCCTCAGCCAATGGTTTCCACACACAACGCATCTCACTTCATGGTCACAACAGACCTGGGGAGTCAGTTGAGTTATTGCTATTCTGAACCGAGGCTCAGAGAGGTTACATGGATTGTCCAAGAACACACAGCTAGCGGGTGGTGGAACTGGGATTGGTACCCACGTCAGGCTGGTCCTACAGTTTATGGCGAGACTTCTTAGGGGCATGTATCCATCGGAACCTCCAGCATGATCCAGGGAACCCATGGCCCAACCTCTCCATAGTAGACCAGAGAGGCTACAACCTCTCCATAGTAGACCAGCAAAGGTAAAGCAGCAGGGAAGGCGGTGTCTTGGGAAGGCCCATTGAGCATGAGCATCTCCAAACTGAGAGAGTCCCCAGCTAGAACAGGGGCATCCCAAAGCCAGCTGGATGCTCAAGGACCATTCATGCCCAAGGCACACACCTGCTCAGCTCCCAGTTCAGTGAAATGCCCCTAACTGCTACTTCGGAGTACCTGCAGATTGCCAGTTGGGGCTGTCAAACTGCCAGGCTCAGGCGGGGAAGACGATATGGGACTCTGCCCTAAATCCCCCTCCCAGCAAGGGAAGACTGACTCCTAGACAGAGAAGATAACCAGGAGAGGCAGAAACACCTGGGGTCAGGCATTGTTCCTTACAGGGACTCGGAAGACCTGGTCCCCCACCGGCCATGGCGAACAAGCTGAGGGGAGCAGAGTGGGCACGGAGCCAAAGGGAGAGGCAGGAAGAGGCTCTGGGGTGATGGGAAGGAAGGCTGCAAGCCAAGGCCTAAATTGGGAGGAAAACCTGTGACCAGGGGACACTATGACAAAGGTCCCCTGGCTAAAGCTGAGGGGCAGGGGCAGGAGAAGTGGGCCAGCATACTGGAGCAAGGACTTTCATTGTGGGAGTGACAGGGAGCCCCCTCAGGGCTGTGAGCAGGAGGGAACCAGCATGGCCTTTTCTGAGGGGTGGTCTGGTTGACAGTGGTGAGTCAGACTAGCAGGGCCGAGAAAGAAAGGGGGTGCCTTCCCGATGGCTTTTCGGGCAACACAGTGAGCAGTTCCTCAGCGGTGAGGCCCCAGTCATGGGGTGCTGGCCGCCTGCCACCAGGCTGCAGACTGGGGGGAAGGGGGGGGCATAGGTCTGACACAGCTGGTTGAGGCCAGCAGAGGTGAAGCTGTTGCCCCTGGTGGGACACCCCTGCTGCGGGCCCCGTAGCTCCCCAGCTGCGTGCCCCTGGACCTTACCTCCAATTTTGGCATTGTACGCTATGCCCACGATGCAGTAAGAGTTGTTGGCTGAAGCAGCGACCTCCCCCGCACAGCGAGTACCATGTCTGAAGCAAAGCAGAAAACGAAGTTAGGGCTCCGCCCGGCAATCGGGAGCACGTCCCGGGCATTGCTCAGGTCTCCTGCAAGGAGGAGTGTCACTTAGCCTCTGTCCTGCCCCCCCCCCACCCCTCCCTTGCCAGCTGCTCCCCCAGGAGGGAGCCTCAAGCCCAGCTTTGCCCAACCCCCCAGGGCAGTCTTGCCCCTGCACTCGGCAAGCACTTCCCCTAATCCCAGGACGAAGTGAGGGGCTTCTGCTCCCCGCACCCAGGGTCCGGGGCTTTCCTCCTCCAGAACTATGCCTTCAGGTCACCCACAGTACATTGTCTAGCACACTGCAGGTGCAGCGTAGACATACATGGGGCTGACAGGATGGAAGGGAGAACGAATGGGTGTCCTGTGCCCCTGCCACCCCCATGCTCACCTTGGGACAGCCCTCCCTTCCCCTCCCCTCCACGGCCACTTAAGCAGGAGCCGAGGAAGAACGCTTGAAATTGGAACACTCAACAGCGGCGGAGGGACTGCGAAGAAATTACCAGAAAAACAAATTGCTTTCCTCAGTAATGACCCCATTTTCCAACGTGCTTCATGGAGGCAATTCCTCTGCAGAGAGGCCAAAATATGGGCAAGTTTCAACAGCCCATCTCTGTGAGAGTCCATGGGGATTAGAATCATTGATTTAAATTTAAAACCACCTTTAAAAATAGTCCCGGGTCTGCGTGCTAGCCTTCTGGAAGGGAGTCATCCATCCTTCTGCGGATCTCATGCCACCCCCCGGGGCCAGGGCTGTCCCCAGTGTCACGGAGCTCCATGTCTCACCCAGATTCAGGCCTGCCCTTCACGGGTCACTGTGTCCTGTCTGGATCATTCCTCCCAGCCCCCTGGATGTGTGGCTGGGAAATGAGGCACCCTGCACCCAAGGCGTGCTCGTGGCTGAGCAGGAAGGGCACCTCCGGACATGACCTTGGGACACATGACGTTGGGACACGAGGCAGGAAAGCAGCCCTCAGGGCTGGGGCCTCTGCTAGCTCCAGGGACTCTGAGCTCTGTGGTGTTGAACACATCAGCCTAGCTGAGCCTCCCTGCACAGCACGGCATGGGTACCCGTGTTTGAACCTCACCATGGACTCTACAGAAAAGCAAAATACTATATGGGAGGGAGAAGGCACCTTGGCAAGCGTTGTGTCAGCTGGGAGACCAAAGAAAGGTCTTTTGTTCTTTTCCATGAAATATTTCTGGAGGAATGGTACAAGCTCAGGGCATGGGGCAAGCTCAGGGCATGGGGCAAGCCAGCAGAGAAAAGACAGGCAGGACACAGTGAATGAAGTCCCAGGGCCAGGTCTGTGAAGCTGGACTTGACTCCCCCCACAACAGGCTGTCACTTCACAGCACACAAGTCATCTAATCTCTCTAGACCAGCTGTCTTCGTTTGCAAAATGATGAAAACAGCTACCTAGACGGCACCCCTCACGGTTTCTTCCCCTGTCTGTTCAGCCCGCCCACAACCCTGGGAGATAAGGAGCATCGTCTCCACGGGAAAGTCTCTTAAGACTGAGATGAAGCCTCACCGCCAGGGATGGTAAAGCTTGGACTTGAACCCAGATCTATCCAACATCACTCAGGGCCCTTCCACCTCTCCCATAAGGTCATGGACGAAGACAAAAAAGCTCAGGCATATGACTTCTCTGCTCCACTAGGCCAAACCGCTGTCTTTTTTTTTTTTTTTTGTATTAAAAGAGTTTATTCATTTGAGAGAGAGAAAGAGAGCCTGCACATGAGTGAGGGGAGAGGCAGACTCCCCACTGAGCAGGGAGCCCGATGCGGGGCTTGATCCCAGGACCCTGAAATCATGACCTGAGCTGAAGGCAGAGGCTTAACTGTCTGAGCCACCCAGGTGCCCCCAAACTGCTGTCATAACACAACTGGTCATGGAGACAAGGTTGGAAACAGAAACAATGTTGGTCAAACATCTGTTTCTAGCTGACCAGCAGAGCTGACACCCCAAGAAGAGGCGAACTCCACATAGGCTGTCTTGTGCCTCAAACATCTGTTTCTAGCTGACCAGCAGAGCTGACACCCCAAGAAGAGGCGAACTCCACATAGGCTGTCTTGTGCCTGAAGGGCTGTTCTGGGACTGGCTTCTGGCTCCTGGCTAAGCCCCAGACACCGGCCAGGCGGCCCCATCACCCTTCCAGAATCCCTACGGGGGGCCAGTTCAATAGTGATTCTGCAGGGAGAGGGACAGGGAAGCAAGGAAGGAGGAGACAGAGTGACATACTTATTTTCATTGCTGGCATCATAGCGCGGAGACGGGTCATAATCATTTCCGTTGACATCATAGCTGGCGTAGGAATCCTAAGAAAGGAAATCTCAGTGACCGAAGAGAAATGGCACAGCGTGCTTGAAATAATTTTTATGCTTCTCTTAGAAAGTAGAGAAAAACATACACTTGGTACTCTTGTCCTAGAACTATCATCTTGCATACGTTTTTATTGCGGTAAAATACACCCCCCGAAAATGTGCCCTCCTAACCATTTGAAAGTATCAAGTTCAATGGCATTAAGTACATTCAGATGGTCGCTCACCCGTCACTCCCCTGCACCCCCAGACTTCTTCACCTTGCAAAACTGACACTCTGAACCCATTTTCCTCTCTCCACTCTTCCGGCTCCTGGCAATCCCCATTCTGCTTTCTGTCCCCAAGAATTGGACTGCTCTAGGTGCCTCTTCTAAGTCCAATCATACAGAATTTGTTTTTTGTTTTTTTTTCCCGTGATTGGCATCTTCCATTTAATGTCCTCAAGGCGCACCCATGTTGCAGTATGTGTCAGACTGTCCGTCACCTTATGTGTCTAATGTTCGTGTCTCTGTTTAGACACTCATGGTTACAGTACTCGTATCATTTCACACCCTCCTTTTAAATAAAACACTTCAGAAAAGCTCTCATGGATTGTTGACTGCAAAACTGCCACTTTTAAGGGCTGCGTGATTGTCTCTCCAACAGATAGGGCATGGGTGAACTTAACCTTTGTTACACACGCAGGTTCGTTAGAATACATTAGAATATTGAATGCCTCCTTCCTATGCGCTCCGTGCCAGGCTCGCTCCTTTACATGTACAAAGATTTTCAGTCCTCGCAATGACCGGATGAGGTGCTATTTCCCAGATGGTGACACTGAGGCCCAGAAGTGAAGCAACTTGCCCGAGGTCTCAGAGCTAGTGAACTGCAGAGCCCGAACAGAACCCCAGGCAGCTGGGTCCAGAGCCCAGGCTTGACCTGTGTCATGTTTCACGCCACTTGCGTTAGTCCGATGACCATCTCCACACCCGTTTCTGAATTCTTTAGGACCCATTCTCGGGAATACATGTGACTCCTCAAACATCTGGACCGATCCTTCTGGGCAACCCCCGGCTCGAGGATGACAGAGGGAAGTGTGTTTCGCCAACACCCCCCCTCCCCCACAACATGGTTTTCTGTATTGTTTAATATAATGGGGTGGGGAGGGGAGAAATGGCACCTTATGGGTTTTATTTATTTATTTATTTTTAAAAAATCATTTTATTTTTATTTTATTTATTTATTTGCCTTATGGTTTTTAAATTGTGTATTTATGGAATGACTAGCATGGTTGAGTATCTTTGCACGTTCCTAGGCTTGACTTACATAGTTTGGAGCCAGGTCGGGGTGGTTCCGCTCTATGCCATCATCGAGGATGGTGACCACCACGTTCTTCCCAGTGTAGCCCTTCTTCCATGCTGCCTGGACGTTCATTTCTGATCGGCAGCGGCTGTTCTTGTCACCACAGTGCTGTAGGCACAGAAGACACAAAGCCCAGCCCCAGCACGGACTCCTTGCAGCCACAGCATGGCATAAGATGGGCACATCGTACCGCGCAAACCCAGCAGGGGCGTTCTTATGCGCGCAAGTGAATGAGAAGGAAACACTTCCCCGTGCCCTTCAGAGCAGACAACCTCTTTCTCCAGGAAGAGTGAATGGGAAGTGCTCCCCGAGCTTTTCCTACACCTGGCAATCTATCATTTTCCTAGGGTATTATCTCCTTTTGTGGGCTCTCACTTTTCACTGCTTAATTAGTCCTGAGCTTGCAAGAATTCACTGCCCTGCTCAAAGACTCCACACCCCCCACCCTGGGGAGGTTTTGCATCATTCTTAAAACTTTCACAAGAACATCTGTGCTACGCAGCACTGAAGCAGGGATTTCACAATGATAGGAAATGCGTCTGTTTGGAGTTGCCGTGAGGATTTAGCTTTGCTGGGGGAAATGAACCCATCCCAGCAACATGGCAGTGCAAATGCCCAGGGGGCAGTGAGGCCCACAACCCACTCACCATGTACCACATGTTGGACCAAATGGGGTCGTTGAAATAGAGGGCCTGCGGGTCGCTTCGCACCTGTCTCTTCACTCTGCGTTTAACTTCTTGTTGTTGGAGCCATTTCACCTGGCAGGGAGAAATGCAGTTACTATTTATTTTAAAGAGGATCTCATGATTGTCTGTAGCCTCTCCATCAGTGCTACAAGTGTGAAGACTGTAAAAAGGGGAGAATTGATCAAACAGTTATTGGAAGTTGGAAGCAAGACATTCTACAGAGAGGACAGGAATCAGTAAATTACAGTAATCCATACATTGGAATTTTTAGTCGCCTCTGGAAACGGTACCAAAATAAGCACAGAGAAAAATCTAGCAAGAGATATGGCAAGATATTAAGAGCTGTAATTCTTTGGTGGTGACATTATTGCTAATTTAAAATTTCTAAATTAGGGTCCTCTGGGTGCCTCAGTTGTTAAAGCATCTGCCTTTGGCTCGGGGTCACGATCCCAGAGTCCTGGGATCGAGCCCCACATTGGGCTCTTTGCTCAACAGGAGGCCTGCTTCTCCCTCTCCCACTCCCCCTGCTTATGTTCCTGCTCTCTCTCTCTCTCTCTCTGTCAAATAAATAAATAAATAAAATCTTTATAAATAAATAAAATTTCTAAATTATCTTCAGGGTTTTTATGAATTTTCAGTTGGCATGATCTGCCTTCACAACCAAGAAAAAGAGTTTGCGAGGGAGTATCTGTGATACTTTGGAGCAGGAATCCAGGAGGCCTAGCTGCCTAGATTCAAAACACAGTCCCACTCTCACCAGCTGTATGACTGAGAGCAGTTCAGTAACCTCCCTGGCCTCAGTTTGCTTGTCTGTACAATGGGCACCATCATGGGTTGTCCTGAGGGGGCACTTGCGTATGAAGGAGTATATAGAAAGCACTCACTTCAGCGTGTGTGTGTGTGTGTGTGTGTGTGTGTGTGTGAGAGAGAGAGAGAGAGAGAGAGAGAGTGTGTGTGTTTCGAGGTTGAAGATGTTTGTTTTGTTTTATTTGTACTTTTAAAAGATCACGGGGGAAAGAATTCCCACGCCTTGAAGCAAAGCATTTTCTTGCTACTGTGGTCCCACTTGATTCAGTAATGGCTCCCTCTGGGGCTCAGTCTGGAACTGGGGTGGGGATATGCAGGACGACGGCACTGGGGCTCTGCTCTCAGGAGTCTGTGCTTTAGGTGGGGGTCCCCCACCAAGCCGCCCAGAGTGTGATGCAGGCTCTGAAGGAGCAGACAGGTAGGGGAAGTGGGGTGAGGAGGAGAAGGAGTGGAAGAGGGGAACATCAAGGGTTGGAGCAGTGGGGGCCCGGGGGGACGCCAGGCAAGGCCGGTGACCTCAGGCTCAGACCCAAGGCTGGCACAGCCACCAGAGGAGCCACCCAAGGCAACTCTGGAAGGGAATTAGAGGCCGCCAAAGGCAGAGGGGCAGAATGTCTTCCTTCAGACCTCTCTTGGCCTCCGTTTCCCTACACTGTCCTGAGGAAGGAAAGCAGGACAGCCCCATATACCGCCTCACATTTAAGGGCGGGGATTGATCTGAAAAGGCAATATGGATCAACAGGAAAAAGTGCTTAGGAAGAAGTATCACAGCCTGTCCCTCTACCAACGTGCTTTGTTCCTGAAACACCAGGAGACACCCAGGTTCCTTAGAAACACCACAAACAGTTCAACAACAGTTTGGGGCTAGGCACTAAAACGAACCTCGGCCCCAAGTCCTAGATAATTTATAATTGCCGTGAATAGATACTTCCATGGACAATAAAACTATACAGTGAGATATTTTGTTCACAATACCCTCTGATGGCATTTTGTAACTTCCCCATAAATCACTGTCTGAACCAGAAAGATTTACTCAGTACACAACACTTAAGACAATATTTCCTAATCTGCTAAACACCCTAATTACAAAACAGAGCGTTGCGTGTACCACTAATGGCTCCAAGCTCCCCGGGGACGTTCCCAATCCATCTTGTCCTACTGACTCACCACCCACCTTACTAACATCCAGCACCTTCCGACGCTTGTGGACATCCAGTTATAGAGAAGGAGGTGCACTCTCTTCTTCCAAGCTTGAGAGGGTCACCAGGGAGATGACATGGGAAAGCATGTTGCCAGAAGTCACAAAATAGTCCCCTGGCGGGATGAAAGGGTGAGTACCCTGGCCCCAAACCCAACGCTAACACACAGTTCTGAGGGTGGGCTGTCCTGGCACGGGTCCATGGCACAGTTTGGAGATCTCCCTCTAGCTTGGTCTCAGGGGCAGCTCTCTCTCCCTCAACAGGTCACTGTAAGTCTTTGACAACTGGTGAGCACTGGCAGGCCAATGGAACCAAATATAACAAATTATCCAGATGGAATCACAGGTGTCCTCACTGTCTCAGGCTGATTGGGCCAGTGGCCCCTGGGTCTGGGCTTCCTTGCCATTGTCTCTCTCTGGGCTCCAGACATTGCCTTGTTTCTCAGCCAAGTGCAGGGAAATATAAGGGGATCCCTGACGTGTGTGATTATCTTTCTGAGAAAAAGCAACCTAGGATCCTTTGTGGGGTTTCAAGTATTCTTCATAATACTTCTCTGGAAGTTCACCCAGACTGCCCTTTTACATGGAAGATTCACTCATGGTCTATCTGGATTTCCCAGCTTCCCAAGGAGGCATTCAGACTTTCTCCAGGTGAAAAATGCAGGGGAAGAGACCGTGGTACACACGGTCTACTTTTCAAGGCCGCAGAACTCAGAAAATCAGTCTTGAACTCAAGCAAGTCTGCAAAGGAGTGGGCCTGGAGCAGAATAAAACACATTTAGTGCCTCAGGATGCCTGGAGAGGGTAGAGCCCTTATGAAGACAATGGATCGTGCATGCATCAAGCTTTCAGATCACTGCATTGAAGGAAAGAGGAATACAGCACACAGGAAAGTGCCTGCTCATTCTACTTCACTCCCCACAGGCTTCTTCTTCTTTTTTTTTTTTTTTTTAAGATTTTATTCATTTATTTGTTTTTGAGAGAGGGAGGGAGGGCAGAGGGAGAGGGAGACAGAGAATCTCAAGTCCAGCAGACTTCACACTGAGTGTGGAGCCCAGCATGGGACTCGATCCCACAACCCTGAGATCATGACCCAAGCCGAGATCAAAGGGTCAGATGCTCAAGCGACTAAGCCCCCCAGACCCCCTCCGTATGTTTATAGGAGGTTGATGGTGGCCTCCCAAAAGGTATGTGCACCCAGAAGTAATTAAGTTAAGGATCTCCAGACGAGATTATCTGGGTGATTTATTTGAGTGTGCCCTAAATTCCAGGGACATGTGTCCCCATGCAAGAAGGCAGGAGGACAGCCCTTGGGAAGACAGAGACAGATGCAGAGACGGGAGGGAGGCAGCCACCAGCCAAGGAATGCGTGGAGCCACTGAAAGCTGGAAGAGGCAAGGAAAGATTCTCAGCTGCAGCCCCATGGATACCTTGATTCCAGGCTTCTGGACTTCAGGACGGTGACATCAGAAATATCCGTTATTTCAAGCCACCCAGTGTGTGGGCATTTGTTACAGCTGCCCTCAGACGGTAATACAGGTTTCAACAGTGGCTTTAATCAGGGCTGAGCTTTGTCAACGTTTGAGAATCCCTGAGGCTATCCTGCTGAAGGAGGGTCTGGGATTCTAGCTCGCCTGACCTCGCCTCTCCCACTGGAGACCTCCCCTCTCCCACTGGAGATGAGAATGTACAGGACCCCAGAGGAGGGGCTGCGGTGGCCTGAGGCGGTTCTGGGAGGGGCCCTGGGCTGGGTAGAGAGGCTGGAGGCAGTGGCTCTTGGGGCCAGCTCTGGCTGGAACCACTTCCTGCACAGACCTGTAGCTCTCGCCCCAACCACTCCCTCTGTCCCCCTCAGTGGGTTAAAGCCTCTGCCAGGTCATAGGGCACCACACACCTTTCCCCTTGAACCTCACTCTATGCCCAGGCCACTCCGCCCGGTCTTCCATCTCCAGCAGGCTGGGTTGTGCCACGAGGCTCTGTGCCTCTGGCCTGGTGTAACCCCCTACCCACCCTCTACTTATATTCATCTTTGAGCCTCACACATGCTGGAAACCTTTTCTGATGTCCAGACTGGCCACTCAGAGGGTCCTCCTCAGAGCTCCTAGGCTCCCATGCATGTCTCTTTACCACTGCCCTCACTCCCCAGTGTGCCCATTAGCCCTTCTTTCCTCCCACAAGAAGGATAACTGAAGTCACCCTGGTTTCCCCAGCTCTCAGCAAACACCTGTCCTGTGACAGGTCCTTGCTGAGCAAAGCTCTGCTGGACCATAAACATCCGCTTTCTTATGGAAAAGGCAAGATGAAACGGACACAGAATGACTACAAACTTTGGAGACTCTGCCAGAAGTGGGGGTCCATCTGATCGCCCTCTGCTCCCCACTGGCCTGGGGGTAGGGCCTGGGTTTTGCCCACCACTGTATTTCAGTGTACCCAGCACTGTGTGGAACACAGGAAGAGCTCACTAAATGCTTCTTGAACACAGGAGTGAAGTTAAATGAATACATTTCTGATTACAAATATAACAACGAGTAGACTTTTAAAAAACACATTTCAGGGGTGCCTGGGTGGCTCAGTGGGTTAAAGCCTCTGCCTTCAGCTCAGGCCATAATCTCAGGTCCTGGGATCGAGCCCCACATTGGGCTCTCTGCTCAGCAGGAAGCCTGCTTCCTCTCTCTCTCTCTGCCTACTTGTGATCTCTGTCAAATAAATAAATAAAATCTTTAAAAAATAATAATAATAAATAAATAGAAAACACAATTCAGAGGAGAAAGTGCAACTGAGTCTTAATGACCACCCCATGACCTTGACTGATTTTTTTCTGTGGAAGATCAGCCATAAGTGATTTGGGGCAAGAGCAACGTTTGCCAAATGCCACATCTGGCCCAAACACAAGTCACCTCTCTTAGCACACCAGTATCAGCCTGCAAAAAACATCCTGATTTCTTCCAAGTCCTATTTTGAAGGTGGAACTTCACGCTGACCCTCTTCCTTTTATGTTTTTCTTGGTATGTTTCTTGCTGAACATACAGCATATTGATCATAGAAAGTTATTTACTCTGGGGAAGAGAATTCTAGGCATGCAGACGGCTTCATCATCTTCTCCAGTTTATGTGAAAAGCAATGCTTTCTTCTGCCAGGCATGCCAA
The DNA here is from genome assembly GCF_009829155.1 of Mustela erminea. Taxonomy (NCBI): domain Eukaryota; kingdom Metazoa; phylum Chordata; class Mammalia; order Carnivora; family Mustelidae; genus Mustela; species Mustela erminea. Next base: position 20,408,067 of record NC_045618.1, read on the forward strand.
CCCCCCATCTTTCTTCTTGAAGTCAAATTAAAATTAGGCCTCTGGTGAATGCCATTCTGTAGATAAGGTAAAATGCCAAGAAGGGTGTAAAGAGGTAACATCAATGAGCAGGATCCCAGTAGATGGCCTGCAGGTGTCACGGGTCATCGATGCTACTGTCCAAGCGGCATTCTGGCAGGTGTGCCTTGGGCAACCCTGGTCATGTTTTCTTCCCTGTGGGCCACAGACCTGTTGCTGGACCAGAAGCTGGGCATAGCACAGCAGTCATGGGCTCAACAAGTGACAAAGGGTTTGTTTTGTAGCTTTCTCCCATGAGCCAATGACCCCTGCGAGAGCATGAAAGCCCAGTTCCATTCCACCCAAAGCTTCCATGTGCTCATGTCCTGCTGCAAAGCCCTCATGGCTCATGGGGGCCCCACTATGGCTTCAGAAGCCTCAGGAAGTTGGCAGGAGCTAGAAAGTCCTAGAAGGAGGCTCCAGAGTCTTTGCCCTGATATGGAGCTAAGACAACAAAGACCATTCACAGAGACCCTTGTCCCCACATCTTCTCAGGTCCCCACTACCTCCAGGAGGAAGAGCACACATTTGAATCAAGCTGCTCAACTGCCTTGACATGCCCCCGGTATGCTCCGTTCACTGAGCGTTAATTCTCTGTGGGTTCAACGTTCCATGCACGGTTGTATCCAGAGCATGGGAGACAGCTCCTGCCAGCTCTCTTTTTTCTTTCTCCCTTAGCATCATCAAAGAGAAGGGCAACTTCTTCTGTAATTGCTGAAGGACAGGGAATTGCCTCTGCTCTCTGCTTGTGAGTAAGCCAGCCCTGACTGCCAACCAGGAAATAGCTGTGGAAGAAGTCAGGGGCCAGACCCCCGAGGGCCCAAGTGGCACCAAATCCTAAGACCTCCTCCAGGAGAGAATAAGCTCACCAGAAGGAATGTAGACGATAACCCTCCGTCTCACTCCACCTGTGGGAGGCTTGCCAGCCTGCCTGGGCTTCAGCTTCCAAGCTGTGAAGTCAGGGGGTCAGATCAGCCCATTTCCCAATGCAGGTTGGACCAACTTTCAACCAGGAAGCCAACCCACTGGGTGGGGAATTGAAAGAAAGAAAAATAATACTCCCCAACCAGTGCAAATCACCTTACAGCTTGCAAGGTGGCCTGTCTTAGGAGAGGCAATGGTTAATGCACACATGAAATGAGCCAGGGGGCTAGGCGGGGGCCTTCTTCCCCTGGTCTAGGGTCCCTCAAGAATGGAAGGATAGGCAAAAGTCCCAGGAAGCCCCAGAAACTATAGGCAAAGTGGTGTGGACATGAGCACATGATTTCTGCCCCCAACCCCTTCTGGAGAGAGAGAGAGAGAGAGAGAGAGAGGCGATCTAGAAATTTCATCAGGTTTTCAAATGGACCTGTAATTCCAAAATGGGTATGAACCATTGAATTCAGCTAGACTCACGGAACAGAAAGTGGATCAGGCCTTTCCATGCGAGGAATGGAGAAGTGCAGTCACACTCATGTTCCTGGGGGGTGGCAGGGAGAGGAACCAGGCCTGCAAGCAAGCAATGACTGGACAGCCTCATTACAGCCTGTCCCGGTGAGATACCCGAGCCCCCCTAAGAGTATCACTTGGGGCAGAGTGGGGAGGGATGCTAGGCTGGTCTGGCCGTGGCTTATCTGGAAACCCAGGAACCAAGGTAGTAGATGAGGGAGAGAGAAGGAAGATGATCCAACAAAATAAAGGGTATCTTGACTCAGCACAGAACCCCACCTCCTCTCCCTTCCCACATCACAGAGGCCAACTGGGCCCTAGCCCCAAATCCGCTTGCTCGCCACAACAGAGCTGAAACGACGTGTAGGGTATCTCCAACCCTTGCCATCCAAGCTGAACCGCATGGACACAGCTGTTTCACGAGGGAGAGAGAGGACACTACTCATTCTGCCCATTTTGGAGACGGGAAAATGTAAGAGTACTTTGGGAAACTGACTCGCCTCATTCTCTTGTTAGTTAGTTCTTACTCTGCTGGAAGGGAAGAGCAGGTAGCCCAGTCCGCACCTCAGTATCACTTGTCTCTGCTCACGGACAACAGGTCAGGTGGCCAGAGCCTAGTGCCCCTCTCCTCCCCACCCCCCAGTGTTCACTAAGTCGATACCAGTGACCACATCCAGCGTCCGGCTGGACCGTCACTACTGTCATCACTGTAGGCTTTAGCCATACAAGATACAGTGTGATTCATTCATCCAGGCCCTTTTTCAGGTTTTTGACATCATGTCATGAAGGCAGGCCATGACTCACTTCTGATGTTTTTACGTAAAAAGATGGGAATAAGCAAATGATAACAGATACAACTGGATTATGTGAACCTACTCTGTGCGACTGAGTTATGTTTCAATGAACGTTGACTAAGTGTCTGTCTACTATTTCCTGGGTATTCTGCTAGACTCACAAACAACTGAGATGTGGCCTTGGCCCTCAAGAACATTATGGTCTGCTGGCAAGAGATGGGCTCACGTGCTTCTCTCTGTAAACTCCTCCACCTCAGGCCAGATTACCTTCCCATCATCTCTCCTAAGGGTCTGGAAAACTGCGCACTCTCCCCAGCCTCGTGCTCCCGGCGCCCCGGGGAACCATCTGCAGCTCCCGCCAAGCCCGGCTCTGTCGCATACCAGATCCCAGACGCACTAAACCACTCATCACTCCCACCAAACACTGCCATGTGCTCCTGTGTGCTCCCACCTGGGCCTGCGACCTTGGCACAACTTCCAGAATGTCCAGGAAACAGATGTTTATAGGAGCAAAAGGGAGGAGGCCGTGGTCAAGTAAATCCAATAGCTGCAGAGCAGGACAGGCTTCTTTCCTGTTCTTGTGTGTACTGGGAGCTGCCTCGGAGAGGGGGACGACACAATTTCTCCTACATCCATGGGACCACTAAGCCCTTCAAGATGGCGCACTGCCCATGACCACCGGCAGCTTGGAAGGAATGCCAGACTTGGAGCCCCCACCTAGACCCTCTCTGGCCCCACCCCTGCAACGCTCAAGGGTCAGACTGGGATCAGAGTGGTGAGATAAATAGACACAACCCCTCCACTCCTGGAACCCAGTGAGGAAATCTCACAAGTCAAGAATATAAACATATAACGGTAGGGAGGGCAAGTCAAGTCAGAGGGTGCTGAGCTGACTTCTGGTGGCCGGCACATAGGAGCTGAGGTGAGAGAGGAAGAGACATAGGGAAGAAAGGCAGTCTGGAGGGGGAAAGAGCCAATGCCATGTGAGGAGGGCTGGAAAGGCCAGTGTGGCTGGCGTCTGGCGGAGGAAGAAGGGTCTGGGACCGACCTCTCAAGGGCCAGTGGCAGCGTCCCATATGTGTCACGGGATCTCTTAGGAGGGTGGCGTGCAGACTGGTGAGAGGCAAGGAAGCCCACAGCGGGCCAGTGAGGAGGGCAGGGCAGGGCAGTGGTCCAGGTGAGAGAGGGCAGGGGTGCATGGGGCAACGTGGGTCAAGGGCAGCATGGAGTTGTACTGGAGGTGGGACACATGTGGTGCGAGGGAGGCTGCTGTCTTTCTGAGACAGAGGCGGGGTCAGAGGTGGTCAGCCAGGCTAGGGAACGCATGGACTTTGAGATGTCTGTGAGGCATCTAGGCAGAAGCATCAAAAGTGCTAATGAAATAATAAAGCTCATCTTTTAAAGTATTTTTTTAAATGACCATTTTTACCAATTCAGAGTAGCCATTCTACTCGACCCAGCTGGGTTATCAGGAAAATTATGAAGACAGCTGCAGTTTTCTCCTGCCCCCAGATGGACAAATCCAGGGGACCCTGGGAGGCGGCCCTCTCCTGCCCCCAACCCCCAGCCATGAGTTCACTGACCCTGAGAGCAACTTGGTCACTTACTGTCTGCGTGCTTGAATGTGCCAGGAACTTTTTGTTTGCACTTCGAATGGTTCTAGCACACCAAACGCTCAGATAAAATTCCATCTGTGGTTAATGGAAAGATCTGCTTAAACGTTGCATCACTGCTGGAAAGAAACCTGAGCTTTGATTAAACTCTGGGGGCAAAGTTCCATCCTACAAAACAGAATGCCTACTCTGGCCCTGGAAACCGTTTCCAACTTCAGAGCTTCAAGCACTGACACAGGCCTCCAACTGAAGTCTCCCACAACCCCCAGAAAGAGCCATGAAGGGCCTGCTTGATAACATCTTTATCCTTCCCTTTCCGTCATCAGTCTGGCTGAGAACGAAAAGGAAGGGAACGGCTGAACCACAGTCATCACACTAAAATGTAAGGGTTGGAAGAGGCAGCCAGCCACACCAAACTATAAGCCAGCTTGGAACAAAATCAGAACGAGTAATTTAAAAAAAATTTGTGAGCCCTAGCAGCCATTGGCCGATGCTTCTGTAACATCTACCCTTCTCCAGACTTTTGGCAAAAGAACAAGTTAAAAACAAATGCTTTCAGTTTGCTTAAATGACAGCCCCTGGAAAAACCCACGGACTGATACTGCACACGGACAACAGTCGGGCTCTTCTCCCAAGGAGATGCACAAAGCGCTTGGAGCCAAATGGCCCTTTTCAAGGGAGGTTAGAAAAAAACATCAAGCAAAGGTAATTAAGAACGTAAAGAAAATAGAAAATGACAGCACAATTCTGGGACAGGATCTGCGCAAAAATTAAAAAAAAAAAAAAAAAGATGCTTAGTGAGTGTGTGCATCTGCACCCGGGCACACGTGCGTGAGCAGCGGGACAGAGTCTCCAGTATTGCCTCCCCCGCTCGTGTTTTGTTTTGTTCGATATTAACAAATGTACGCTCCATCCACTCTTTCATGAGGTAGGGATGGATTGTAAATTCTATCCCTTATCAAAGCACTTTTTCTACAATAGGGACTGGAGCTAATTATAGTAAAATACCATCTGCATTCGATTGCACGGTACTCGAAGCTCTGTAACATTCATTTCCAGTTTGGTCATTCAGACCCAATGGTGACTTCGCATTCCAGTGTCTCTGAGTAACATTAACTCATCTCGTCCTTTCCTTAAGAATACTAATCACAGCCTCTCCAAATGCCTAGGTGTCGCAGAAATGTCTCGCTGAGGTAGGAAAGCGTTCTGGAGGGCTGCGAGAAAAATCGACATGAAGCACCTGTGTGAAACGGGTAATTTGGCCAGATATTTCATCAGAAGGACAAGACCGAGTAAGTATTAGTTAGTCCGACTGACGGCTAATTGATCTGGTTTGTATTCAACTAGACTGACTTTAAACGGGGGTATTTCGCTTGCGATTCTGAATTCATAATTGGTTCAGATGTCTCTCTCTGCTTTCCTGCGGCTACAAATTTAATTAGCACTGCGAGAAGGCAGCAGCCAATCACACGCAAGTCACAGGCGGGTCCCCACTCTGCAGACTGTTTACCTTTTCTCTCTTTCTTCTAGAGTGGCACAAAGCTTTGAGAGCAGCCCCGCCAGGAGCTTAGTAAGGTCTTGTATAAAAAGGACTTGTATTTGGGAAAACTTAACAGCCGCAGCCTTTGCTAAGGGAAAGTCTATCCTTCTCCTCCCTTCAAGGACACAGCGGATCGCTGGGAATGGTTTGCCCTCCGTCCCAAACACAATGGAATACTCTGGGACCACCTCAAAGGAACAAGCCGGGCACCTTAGATGCTGCCTCCAACCCTCTGCTGCCCGATTCCCATGCCCTGCTCCGCGGCGGGCTTGCCCAGGGCAGAGGCCAGCTGGGTGGGCATCTCTGCCTCCCCTGGGGCCCAGGGCCTGGTATCCAGCATGGGCACAATTAATACTTGGGGAAGGAAAGGAAGTGCAGTCAAGTTGAATACCTTTAAATGTTTTTTGTTTTTTGTTTTTTCGATTTTCTTATTTATTTGCTAGAGAGGAAGAGGGAGAGACAGACTCCCTGCTGAGTAGAGAGCCCGACATAGGCTCAACCTGAGCCAAAAGAAGATGCTTAACCCACTGAGCCACCTAGGTGCTCCTGAGTTTTTGGTTTTTTTGCCTTTTTTCCCTTAAAGATTTATTTATTTATTTATTTAGAGAGAAAGTGAGTGAGCGTGGAGGGGGAGGGGCAGAGGGAGAGAGAGAGAATCTCAAGCAGACTCCACGCTGAGTGTGGAGCCCTGCACGGGACTCGATCTCACGACCCTCAAGAATTGGACACTTAACTCACTGAGCCACGTCGGTGCTCCAGATACCTTTAAAAGATTTAAAATTCAGTCGCTTAAAAAAAAAACAACAGGGCCTGTTTCAACTCTGCTGTGGTTCTAACCATGGAGGAACAGCTTAATTCTCAGAACACCCTGTGGGAAAGGGGCCAAGAAATGCACTGCCCCATTGTCTTCTCGTTGCATCCTTCCATGGGGGGGACGGGGGCTCCCCCCTTCAGATGGCTTGCCCTTCGTTGTAACTATCTGTGCAGTCACGACTTAACAACTCTGAAGACCCAGGATGAAGAACAAGCATGTCGTCCTCAGAAGACGGAGCGCACTGCTTGCTTGGACGTGAAACTGTGGAGGGTCTGCCAGCAGCTCCCTTCCTAGCTCAGAAGTTTCTTGATGCTTTGACAGAGGCTGCTGCTGTGAATCTCAGCACTACCCCCACCCCCTTCACCACCACCTCGCAACCGCCAAGAATCCATGTTTCTTTGGTGACCAAGCACACAGTACCCCTTCCACTCAGTTTTACACCAGCGGAAGCATTGGGTCTGCTCAGCCTTCTCCGGTTGCCCCATTCTGTCAGAGTCAGCAACTACGATCTGGCTCTGCTTCCCAGAGGGAAAAAATTATACCAGCCCCTTTGAAAAACATTCCTTCCAGTTCCATGGTGTGAACGCACGTAGGTATAATCATAGCCCCCTAGGACCAGGTGAGCTGAGGTACATAAAAATGCTCCAGCACACAGTAGCCCCTCAATAAACATCAGACTCTTTTCCCAGCTAGGAAGGAGTAAGGGGATTAGCATAATGCTTTGTATCTATTTCCTTCTATCTATCCATCTATCCGTTCATCCACCTGCCTATAAAATCAATTCAGAAATATATACAAGACACGCCAGCCTGTCACAGCCCAGTTACACGAACGAGCTCCACAAGGACCACCTTCTCACGTGCTCGAAATCAGATCACCACAAAGCGACACTCTGGAGAAGGGTGTTTCAGGTGCTGTGCTCAGGGACAAACTGTCTCTCCAGCCGCCCACCGCCAGCCCTCAGCTCAGCCACTACAAAAGGAGCCCACGACCGTCCACGGGGATAGCCTGGGACGACACCAAGAACTCATTTCTCCATGGAAACTTTATTACAAATATTCTGTGGGAAAAAAGAAATAGTATCATGTGTCGGCTTGGAAGCCCAAAGTAACATTTAGCAGCACATTGCTTTTCAGAGACGGTGATTTCCATGTTTGAAAACTACGATGTACCAATGGCCTCATTTCTTTGTTGGGGCTGCTACTACTTCCCTCGCGAACTTCACCTTCCCTCCTAGCACCCATCACCCTGGGACAGATCACATATTTTTCTACTTCCTGCTTCATTTTCTGTCAGCCTGATCACCTGCTCCAAGGGCACCAACTAGGGCCACAGCCTGACCCGTGGCTGTTTATCCCAATGTCACCTGCTGAATGAAAGGAAGTCCTCCAAAGCTAACTCGACCATCTTGAATTTTTAAGCTTCCGGAGGATCTGCTGGCTGGCACTTGTGGAACACTAGTCTCAACCCTACGCAGAGAGGACGTACTGTACTTAATGACCCAATAAACATGGATTCTATGAAAACAAATTGTTAGCCTCTTTGAAAATTATATTTGCTCTAATCTCAAAGATCACACGAGTTTTTTAGGGGAAAACAGTTATATTCACTGCCCGAGTTTTTAAATTCATGGTAACCATTAAGACACATGCTATGACAACCACAAAAACATCCATCGGCCCAATCTCTAATTTCATTAATAAAACACTAGGTTCGGTTGCCTAGTCTTTATGCTCTGCTGGGTCATATTCATATACTTATCTCCTCTGATTACTCTGTGTTTTGTTGATTTTTTTAAAGATTTAAAATATCAATAGATCTATACCCATTTGATTGTTGCCTTGAACTGAAGTCCAGAGTCGAAATCTCCGGTCGGACAAGAAGCCAGATCTTTCGAGCATTCAGACGGTCTAATGTGTTGCTGCACATCTGTCTTGCTTTATTCAAAGCAGATAAGAGAAACTAACGACTATGTAGCATCACGTTAAAAATCAAGACTTAGTTATTTTTAGAACCATAGACCCAAACAAAAAGCAAACAGCATTCCAGGCCTTAGGAAAGGGTCCTGTCCGGGGAGCCGAGATCTGTACCTGGGGGTCCATTCTGAGGAAGGTATGAGGGCCTCTGCTACTCAAGGTCGATCTTTTAAAGGTTTTGCTGTGAAAAAAATGGTAGTAATCTTCCAGGTTTCCAATCTGCAAAACAAGAAGCAGGATATTATCAGTTAATAGTCTTTTTTAAAAAATTTTTAATGTTTTTAAAAGCTTTTAATTATTTATTTGAAAGAGAGCACATGAGCAGGGGGTGGGGTAGCAGGGGAGGGAGAAGCAGCCTCCTTGCTGAGCAGAAAGCTGATGCAGAGCTCAACCCCAGGTCCCTGAGATCATGACCTGAGCCAATGGTAGACGCTTAATCAGCGGAGCCACTCAGTTGCCCCTAATTAATACAGTCTTATAACCAGCTTCAAAAATCCTCCATCCCACAAAAATCTTCCCCTTCTCTGGGTGACTCATTCTGCTCCCAAAGAAAACATATGCTCCATTATGTTTCCCCACTCATCTCTTTGGCCTATACTCAGTGTTTACAAACACAAAGGTGGATTTAGATAACCCCTTTTGGGATAAACAATGCAGGGCAGTATTTCCAATGAAGTACACACTTCTCCAAGTCCTATGGCGAGTTCATAGCGTTTAAAATGTGTACTTTCTTGGCCAAGGTTTGTAGACAAGAATTAATGTTCATTTAGGGTCAAGCATCCCTGAAGTAGCTAAGTTAGTGTCAAGTCAGGCCTGCACCAAAATACTCATTTATAAACAAACTCCGTCCACCCCACCCCACGGGTAAACTGAAATATCTAAGAATGAACGGTTGCTCCCAAGCGCAACAAGGGAGCCAAAGGAAACACGCGGGTCCATCTGCATGGGGATTGTGAAAAGGTCAGATGAGAACATCCAAACCCCCAGGGTGTCCCAATTTTCTGCCAGGGGTGGTTTGCCGAGACAGCTTCCAGCTTGAGGGCTGGACAGAACCAAGAGAAGCAATGGACGTGGCCTTCAGGACAGCCGGGCCCTCGTGCCTCAGTGACCCTTGAGTATCAGGACATTGTTCTCGGAAGACCTGTTCTTTTTCGGACTTACCCTGGTTGTTGGAACTAGCCTGTTGGTCACCGTCCTTGAAAGCAGAGCTTTTTAAATGAGGCTGGACGGAACATTACACAGACTTCCGAGTTGCCTTTCTCAGCCTAAGCCATCCTAGTTTCTTTTCCAGATTCTGGTCAAAGGGCAAATTTCGGGCAATTTGTACTCTAGAGTGGCACATACGCGGTGCTTCTGAGATGAACCTGGTTCAAACCTGTCCTCCCCCAACCTTCACCAGCACTGGCCATGTGCGCTTGGGTAAGGGCATTCGTCTCCCTTGCATCTTGACTCCTGCTGTGTAAAATGGGGATGAAACAGCCTAACCACTGGAGTTTAGAATCACTAAAGTCTGCGCAGCTCACAAGCACCCTTGCCTATACCCGCCCCACTCAAGCCTGCTGCAACCTGACCCCATGAGGGTTGACCAGCCCGGGGAGAGACCCGGAGGGATGTGGATGCTCTGAGTGGCCATTTCCACATCTTTCCACAAGGCCAGAGTCCTCCAGCACTTCCGCCCTCATTTCCAGCCCTCCCGGGCAGCCTGGCTCCCTCTTGTTCCCAAGTGGCAGAAGATAGCCCTTTGTCCTTGAAATAAAAATCCTCTTTTTACACTTAAGCTTGCTCCCATGTGTTCCTGTCACTTACGACTATGGAACATGGAACACTATGACAGTCGTGAGGATTAAATAGGTTATCATCTCCATTGTGCCTAGAACCTGGTGGGTCTCAACCAGCACTGGCTGGTATGGGGAGCTGGGTGGGAATCTCTGGCTGGCTCTTCTCCATGGCAACTGGAGACTGGGACCAGCCAAATCTACATCTGCATTCCAACTCAAACCCCTCCTGCGGAATGACCTGGGCATAAGACCCTCTCAGGGTCTTAGTTTCCTCGTGAAAACAGTAACTACTGCCTTGAAGGGTTGTTCTAAGACTTCAATGACATAAATCTAGAAAGAGCTAGCAGACTGCCCAGCAGGTAGCAAGTGTTCAGTAAATGGTTTTCCGCAATGCACGTTCTCATTTCGTTTTCTACCTTGAGGCATTTTTTTCGGCGATCATAAACATCATGATTTTGGCCCTGTTTGGCACAAAAGCACTTCTATTTCTCCTACAGATAATTCACCTCACTCACTTCTTCAACCAAGTTAATTGCCATATATGTCCAAGGCTCCTCCTCATGCACGGCAGAGCTGTGATTTAGAACCAGAAGCAATAATGGAGTCTTAGCTTCGAGCTGTATTTAATCAGCCTGTTTGCTTCTAAGCTGCCTCCATCCCTGGGAAATGTTTCACAACTTCTGGTCTTTTAACTCCAGGCATTCAAGTCAATTCCCATTCAGGGAAGTGGAGAAACTCAGGGGTGAATCAAATTTGCTGGCAAAGGGATGGATGGCTTGCAGAGCTGCTGACCCTAAGCAAAGCCCTCTCGGGGCGGCACCTGGCCTTCGGGCAACGGGGCCAGACCAGAGGCAGCCAACTCCGAGGCCAGCCAGCTCCCTGCCTCTGAGCCACTGTGACCACCCTTAGCAACGGCTCCAAGGGTCTGAGCTAACGGGAGCCGTTCTGCTTGAGCAATCCTTTGGAAGGAGAGATACTCCCCCCATATTACTGACCGGCCCAAGTGGCAGCAGTGACCAAGGCCACATCTGTTTGGAAACTTATGTCCAGCCCAACATGGGGGCTGAGGGTCTGGGAAGGACCACTCCCAATGCAGAGAAAAAGGGGATGCCAGCCAAGGCTGTCCTCCTGCCCCTACAAAGCTAGTCGCAGAAGAAAGTGGACTGTGTTTCAGAAAAATAAAAAAAAAAAGGCAAGGGGGTCAGGACATTGGGTGCTCATAAATCTGAAAGCAGCTGAGGGGTCCCTCTCTGATTCTGGGTGCCTCTGTCCACCCTCTGGGTCCTTACAGAGCAGGGTTGAGGGAGTGGGGAACAGCCATATTCCTTCCTCACAACCAAAGACTCAAGGTCAGATAGTGTAATTCAAGGCCGTGTGGGATAGTAAGTGTCACCTGTTACTGGGATTATCATGAGGGGAGGAAGAAGAACCCAGATCCTCAGAAGGGAATCTTGACACCGTGAGAGCCTTGACTCCCTAGGGCGCGTGCCCTGTCTGCAGACCAGATTAACGCGATGCCTCCAAGGTAGGGCTACAAGTGTCCTCCCAAAGCCTGTAGAGATGCTGTGGTTAATAAAATACCAATTCATTCAGAGTACAGAGCGGAAGCCCATGGGCCAAATCTGGTCTACCTCTTATTTATCTTATTTTTGGGGGGCAGTAAAATACACATTCCGTTGACCACGTTTTAACAATTTTTAAGCATGCAGGCAGCTGAGTGCTGCTGAGTACGTCCACAGGGGGTGTGGCCACCATCACCATCGGTCTCCAGAACTTTCTCATCTTCCCAGACTGAACCGGCACCCATGTCACTAACTCTTCATTCCTGCTCCCCGCCATTCTAATTTCTAATAGCTTGAGACAGCTCGTACGAGTAGAGCCGTCTGCACTTTTGTGACCGGCTTATTTCCCTAAATGTGATATGCTCAAGGCTCATGACAAGGCTCGTGACATTTGTCATTCTTTTATTTTATTTTATTTTATTTTTATTTTATTTTTATTTTATTTATTTGACAGAGAGACAGAAAAAGAGGGAACAAAAGAAGGGGGTTGCAAGAGGGAAAAGCAGGCTTCTTGATGAGCAGGGAGCCCGATGCGGGGCTTGATCCCAGGACCCTGGGATCATGACTGGAGCCGAAGGCAGACGCTTAATGACTAAGCCACCCAGGTGTCCCCTTTTTCCTTTTTAAGGCTGACTAATATTCCCTTGTCTGGGTGCACCACATTCTGCATATCCGTTCATCCATTAATGGGCACATGGATTGCTTCCTCCCTTCGGCTATCATGAATAATGCTGCTATGAATATGGGCATGCAAAGATGTGTTCATGACCCTGCTTTCAATACTTTGGGCCATATATACGCCTTGTGTTTTTAATCAGTCAAACTTCACTGGAGCACAGCCACACCCATTCACTGACCCACTGCCCGTGACCACTATCATATTAAGATGACAGAATTGTGGAGTAGCTACTGAAACCCTCTGGCCCCCAGGACTAAAACATTTCACATGGGGACTTTACAGAAAAAGTCTGCCAACCTATGATCTAGAGCAATCGCTGCTGGGCGTATTTTGGGAGTCCAGTAAAGGCTCTGATGATGAGCATGGCTTCTCCATAGGTGGGGGACCACCTGGCCACATGCCGAGGGGCTCTGCTTAGACACACAGGCACAGCTGCTGTCCCCCTACCAGCAGCACCTCATTTGGTCACTGAGCTGACCTTTCTCCAGGTACCCTCCTTGTCTGATGACCCAGGAGGTCTCTCTCATCTGTCTGACTCACGTTCTACTGCCCTCTGCCATGGCCCTCCCCTGGCATAGGGCAGGGGTCAGGAATATGAGGTTTTCATCTCAGGCAGAAGGTCAGAAAGGATCAAGGGGTGACACAGCAGGAGATGGGTGCACCTGACTGCCCAGCGAAAGTCATCTCGGCTTGGCTGATGCAGCATTTACTGTATAGCTGTTTCTTCCTCCCTCCTCCTCCCCATCCCATCGAAGTCCTTCTCTGGTCCTCGGCTCCCCTGCCACAGCAGGGTTGACCCCAAGGCTGCCCCTCCCAACTCGGAGAGTTGCTCCTCAAGATTTCTGGGTGCCTACAGGAGCTAAGAGGACAGGATGGCTGGGAAGCCCCCATTTTCCCATCCAAGCGCGAATCAGGCCTGACCCTGCTGAGCTGCCGGGATCAGATGACATCGGGCACATTCAGGATGGGGGGGTTGTGGACTGGAAAGCCCCCCTTCTCGAGCAGGGTCACTGGGGACATGGTCACCGGCCTGGTTCAACATGAAGGACACCTGATTGTTCTGTGGCCCTGACCTACAGATAAGGGTATGGGAAAGAACCACGGGCACGGCTCCATTTTACAGATGGAAAAACAGGCTCAGGGAATGAAGCCCAATCATTATCCTCAATAACCAGCAATTTCCCCTCGCAGCCCATAGATCGGTAAGTGAACAGATCTGAAACCAAATGACCTAAAGATACACAAACTGGGGTTTAGAACAATTACAACACTTCCGATACACCTTCAAGGGTCAAAATGGCAAGAGCGAGAATCCTAAGAACGAACAGAAAAATAGGGGCAGCATAGACTTTTTTTTTTTTTTAAGATTTTATTTATTTATTGGACAGAGAGAGAGATCACAAGTAGGCAGAGAGGCAGGCAGAGAGAGAGGGGAAAGCAGGATACCCGCTGAGCAGAGAGCCTGATGTGGGGCTCGATCCCAGGACCCTGAGATCATGACCTGAGCCGAAGGCAGAGGCTTTAACCCACTGAGCCACCCAGGCGCCCCAGCACAGACTTTTTTTTAATCCAAGGTAATCTCCTCAGTGAGGGAATATCCTTATTTTGATTTGATTTCTGCACTGGGAGTCCGTAGCTCATCCTCTCGTCTTGGCAGGCCTGGCCATCCCACGCTGCCAAGCCGTGCTATGGCCCAGGGCAGTGTTTATGCCAGAACTTCCACGCTCCCGTGATCACCGCTAACGTGCTCTGTGATCAAATCCTGAGCCGGGATGGAAGCAGGCTGCCTTGATGAACACGGGGTGCAGGGGCTCCCAAGGAATATCACTGTTTGAGGGCCGTGGCGGACCCCCCTTCGTTCCCCAACTTGAGAACGGAAGAGAAACTCTTCCCTCAGCATCCTAGGCTCAGCTCTGAGCCCTTCCAGACCCTCAACCGGCTCTCCATCAATGAAGATGATCTCTAGTCGACAAGGGGTCTTTTCTATTTTCCAAGGCATAACATAAAATTTCCATAAGTGCCTTTTCTCTTCCTTGTCCGTGTATTTTCACGATGCCTTAATTAGAGCCAGTCCCTGAGTGCCCCATCCAAGAAAATGACAGTCTGCTGAATATGGAACGCTCATGTCTCTTTACTCAACAGTGATATGTAATTATACACATTAGTTGATAAAATTGGTAACATCATTAAAACATCATTAAAAACCCTGCTAAATGTTCTGGGCCAGAGCACTGCAAGAAATGAGATCAAAGAACCCACAGCGACAAGAGTGGAGCATGGTGTGCTCGCTTCGGCAGCTCATATACTAAAAAAAAAAAAAGAGTGGAGCATGGTTTCTCCTAGCAGGGTACTCCATTAGACTTAAAAAATAAATCTAGATAATGTATGCATACGGTACAAAATATGAACACAAAGGTGCAGAGAGTTCGCAGGGAACGGCAAGTCTCCCTCCTTCTCCTGCCTCCCAGCCACTGGGGGTCCCCGACTTTTACCGGGTGTCCCCCGGCTCACAGCAGGAGCTGCTGACCCTGCTGAGCGCTCCCTGCGTCCCAGGCAGGAAGCTCACAGTTTCGATGCATTCCCCTGTTTGATTCTCACAACATCCCTATGCCGTAGATGCTGTAATTATCCTCACCTTGCATTTGGGGAAACTGAGGCACCACGTGGTTAAGGAAGACCACATCTTTGAAAGTAGCACCGTCAGAACTGAGCTCAGAGTTCACACTCAAAACCATCACCCCTTTGCCTCTTGACACATTTCCGGCAGCAGTGGCCATGGGGGACCCCACTTGCCTTGGTTCTCATTCCTAGCAGCAGGTTTGTTCACACAGGGCCAAACAACTCAACCAGCGTCCACTGTCCTTCATTTCAAGGACATGGAATTTCAAAGACATTTCAAGGAATATTATATTCCAGGCATGTATCCATCCTGTTACGCCCATACGTGAGTGTAAGTGTGCATACGTACATGTGGATATGTGTGCTTATGTATTTCTACGGGCATTTTTAAAAAGATTTTATTTATTTATTTGACAGAGATCACATGTAGGCGGAGAGGCAGGCAGAGAGAGAGGGAAGCAGGCTCCCTGCTGAGCAGAGAGCCCGAAGTGGGGCTTGATCCCAGGGCCCTGGTATCGTGACCTGAGCTGAAGGCAGAGGCTTTAACCGACTGAACCACCCCAGTGCTCCTCTATGAGCATTTATGTATTTGAATGTGAGTCCATGTATGTATGTATTCAAATATGTGCACACATATGCATGTACATGTATGTGAATATGAGTGTGTACATACGTATGTATCCAGGTGTGTGTGTGTGTGTGTGTGCATATATGGATGTAGGAGTGTGTATGCTTGTGTACGGGTATACAATTGTGTGGGTGTGTGCATGTAAGATTCCCCAGTAAACAGCTCTGAAACACAACAATAAAAGTCTTCGGTTTTCCCACAGCCCTTATAGCCACGTGGACTTCCGAGCCCACTGCTAACTGCCCTAATTCAGAAGTCCTGGGTCTGGGTCTGTGGCCACCACCTTGGTCAGAATCAGCTGACAGCCTGAGCACAGCAGCCGAGGCCCAGCCCCCTGCCTGTCCCCATCTCCCCACCAGATGAAGTTTCCAGTTCTCGGGGTTCCATCTGCCGCTGCACATGTGAGTTCTGAAACCTCTCCTGGGAGACACGGGGATGTAGCCAAGGACTACAAGGACACATCCAAGGACTGTGTCAAACCCTCTTCCAGAAGGCCTCGCCTCCCTTGCCCGGCCAATCCCCACCGGCCTTCCAGACTCGGCTGAGCGCCGGCTCCTCGGCAAAGCCGTTCCCACCCACATGGGTCCCGAGCACCTGCGCTCTATAGTCTGAGTGCTCGGGGGCCCAGGCCCAGATCCTGGCCATCTTCATCTCCTTGCTCCTGGCAGGGTGTGAGGAGGGTAGCCCCAGTGATGTGCGGGTCCCAGATGACTCGACGAGAGCAGACACCCTGGGCTCAGGGTCTTCTGCCCCACCCCACCCCGGCTGCCACCTCCTTCCAGATCTGCTCTTCCTCCCGAGGAGTCCCTTATCTTGCTGAATGGCATCATCTCCTCCCTGTGTGTCCAGAACCACCAAGCCCTCTGCAGGTAACCTGTTGAAAGGTTCTCAAGCCTGGCTGAACGCCACTGCCCTACTTGGGCCATGTACATACGTTACCCATTGCCCTAGGTCCCTGGTGTCTGACTCTCTTCCTCCCGTTACACTGCCATTCCCAGCCCAGTTCTGCCTCCTCTCAGTGGAGGAAGCCTCGGTCCTTCACCAGGTAAATAAAGATCTCCACCCCTGGGCCACGCTGCCTCTCTGGCCACGGGCCGGGCCCTGCTGGCATCACCTCTGTCCTGCTGTAAGGGACTCTGCTGTCACCTGCTGTTTCACACCTCTGAGCCGGCTTCTCCCAGCCCCTTCACACCCTTCACACATCAGAGGATGTTTTCAACCATCCTCTGAGCTATTGCTGCCTCCAGGAAGCCCTCCTAGGCCTCCCAGGCTCAGGTCTTCCCTGGTTGCAGAAGGTTGTCCACCTTCTCTCCATCACTCCCCTGTAAGCTCTCAAAGGCAGTTTTGTCTATAAAACCTCAGAACGCTGGCAATGTCAGGAGGGTGGCAGGAACTAAAAAAATGTTCGGTGAAATTAACAGACTTCAAGTGACACTGGAAGGACACACACATCTTCCCCTTTCCCCCTACATATAGTTGTCCACTGTGGCCCTGGGGCCAACTAAGATCCCATGCCTCCCAGCCACGAGACTGCTGTCTTGTCATTAGGGCTCTCTCTAGCCCCCCTCCCAGGACAGTCCTGAGGCTGTGAGTCAGGCAGACCATCTACCAGCTGTGTGACCCGGGCCGGGCCTCATCTAAGCTCCCGCAGGTGCAGGCAGAGAGGGGCGGGCCATGCAGGACTCTGCACTCCATCCAAGTGGCCTGCCCCCTTCATTCATGGCGAGCTAACTGGCCTCAGAGAGGAAGCCTCTCGAGGACTACAGGTGGGATGAGGGTAAACATCTTGCAAAGCCAAACAAGGAAGGGGCAGAAGCCAAGTGTGGTGGGGGAGAGGCCTGGGCTGGGGATGTTTACAGGAAGAGCTTCTCGTGTCCTGTTTTCTTTTCTTTCGCCTGCAAATCTGAGTGTATCTAGCTTCAAATCACCGCTTATAGAGGGCAGGTGTGAGGTCCGAGGGATCTGCAGTCGCTGGCAGCGAGGAGAGGCACGCTGCCTTCTTGAAGAGAAGAACAACCTATGACCGTCATTCTTTGCAGCTCCTAAGGCATGCTGTAGAGCCCCATCTAATATATTACATTTGATCCGCAGCAAGTCACTGAGGAGCAGGCCAAATCCACCCCAAATGACATCGGATTATTCCGAAGCTCCACCCGCCCACTCGGCCCTCCAGTGAACGTGACCTCAGACGCAGGTGCAGTTCCCTAAGTCCTCAAGTCAGCAAGCTGGGCTGGTGGCGGGGGGGGGGGGGGGGGGGGGGGGGGGGGGGGGGGGGGGGGGGGGGGGGGGGGGGGGGCTGGCTAAGTGCGTGCTTTGGTCAGCGCACAAAAATGCCACCCCACCTCCCCAGGCTCCCACGGTTAAATCCGCCTCTCGGGAACAGCTGATAAGCCACCACGAGATGTCACAATTCAAGGTCTCAGAAATGAATGGGCTGCAGAGGAGATTTCTGACTTTGCAAAAAGGACAAAAAAAAAACAAGAAAAAAAGCAAAACAACAACAAAAAAACCTCTTCACTTTATCACTCCCAAAGCCTGCCCTTGGCTGGAAACAGATGTTCCAAGCCCCGTCCTCTCGCCACTGCCACGTGCCGGCTTCTGGCGCTGCTGGGCTTCCCGGCCAGCATCTTCTGGGGGAGCCTTTGGCTTTGGGGAGAAGGGTCTATGTTTCAAAGTCACAGGCGTCAGAGTTCAGTTATATAATATTACTGATCTCCCTTGGTCTACTTAAGGAAAAGGTAACTAATGAGAGCCTATAAAAACCTACACATGAAATTAACTCTGCCTTGCTCTGGTGACTCCTACCTGAAGAAAGTTATAAATATAGATGGCCACTAAGCCTATGTTTAGCCCTGAGTTACCTGGTATTTATAATTAAGGAAGTCCGGAGAGAGAGAATGAACATTTTGTTGTTATTTTTTAAGCATTAAAACAAAAACAAAAACAAAAAGCCTGCTTCCCATTTCAGTCACATAATACACATAGCGACATTTTGTTACTGCAATAATTACAATTCTGACCCAAGTTAAGATTGTTGCACAATTTCCCAGTCACCTAAAATTGCTTTCTTCAACACACATCCACGCAGATCCTGCAATTAAGCCGCTCAACTTCCTACAAATTCCTGAAAAATCATTAATTTTTACTTAGCAACCTTCATTTATTCTCTTCCCTAAAGTTGCCAAATGAAACAGTCTGGCCTCCTATGAGAAAGTCAGATTTATACACCTCAACCTCTACCTGTAGCATCCACAAAGAGCCATCTGAAAAACTCTGCAATCTTGACTCTGAAGATCTTCTTTTTAAACCATTTCCTAGTTAAAGGTTTCTTTACAGCTGTCTGGAATTAGTCATTTTACCAGATTTCTGAGCCCAACCCTCCTTTTGTATTTATTTTTTGCTTCATTTTGACTGAAAAATAGAAAGTCAGATTCCTGCTCCTAAAAAAATTCAATCCTAAAGCCATGAGGGGCACAGTATAGCTTCGGGTGCGTGTGGGGAAGGCATGGAGAGAGACTTGGGGTGGCCCAGAGCGAGGGTTGGAGGAGGAGGGAAGGTGTCCACGCTGGGAGGGGGCAGCCCAGTCTGGGTGTCAGAGCCCAAGTTGGGGAGAAGCACATACACGGTGAGATGTAGGCAGAACACATGTGTCCTGGTTACCCACCAGGAGAAGGATCAAATACAGTTAACACACTGGGGCAATGAGAGCATTTTCTCACTCTTGGAGAAGAAAACTGGAAAGAAAGAACTCCATGGTGTGGGATTGGAATTGGATAGCCATGTGAATTTAGTTTTCAAGCTAGATAGACAGACAGACACATGCCCATCTCTCCTTGCTGGACAGGCCTGGAGCAGCAAACAGCCCCCAACAGCAGTGAACACACCCAGAGCCCGGGTCTTGGCTTCTAAATACCACTTTGTCCTAAAAGGAACTGGGGCTTTATGGAGAAACAGCAGACTCAAGAGTCAGGGCAAGGAAAGTGCTAGAAGAATCTCTAGTACCATGTTTTGGCAAGAGAACGAGAAACAAGTCAAAGAACTCTGGAGATGTACCCCCAGTATGCAGGAGCCAAACTTGAAAGGTATCCACAGGCCAAACCAGGGACCAGCTGAGAATCAAAATAAATAATCGCTCTGGTAGGTTACAGCCCAAGAATAAAATAGGAAACCATGAGTCCGTACAGATTCACTGAACAACAAAACCCAAGCTTTATACGAATTGGCTATTTTTACATAGTCTCAGAGTACCTCTCCGCAAAATATTTACTGATGTATAAAGGGGAAAAGAGAAACCTGACAGGCGGACAAAGCCCCTTAACCGGGTGATGAGCAAGCACGCCACCAGCAACGAGGCAAACTGAAATGGGGGCCGTGGGGTCAGACACAGTGGCCCAAAGTGCAGAACCCAGACGTCACCATGAGCCAACAGCAGACAAATCCCCAATGGCGGGAACTTCCACAATATAACTGGCCTGACCCTGGCAAGTGTCAAGGTCACAAAAGTCAAGAGAACGTTGAGGAACCCTTCTAGACCCTGAGACAGTTAGGAACAGTGCTGTGTGAAGCCATCCTGGAACCTGAGGCCAAGGAAAAGTCAGTAATGCTGAGCCCAGCTTTCTTTAAATTTTTGACTTTTTGCTCACTGCAGATTTTATTAATTTCAAGTTTTAAGACATTGCATTAAAATGTTATTTACCTTGACTACTGAATTTTCTTCTGGCGTCCATCCCTTAGGCTTTGTGCCGCAGGTGAGTACCTGCCCCCTCCTTACCCTGGGCCTGACCCCACGATAGAGCCCTGACAGCTGTGTGTAACACATGACTCCAAACGGGACCCTTTCCTGTGAAGACCACTGTTGGGCAGTCGGCAATAGTGATGGAGGCGTGAGGTACCATCCACAAGCTCCTGGCTTCCACGGTGTCACAACTCTGTAGAGACCAGCCCTGTTTGTGAAGAGGGATGAGGGGTGACGTGGTCAGCTCAGTGATGTACTCTCCAGTGGGGGTGTAGACTACACTCCCCGCTCTTTCTGAGAACTTGTGATTAAGGGATCTTTTAAAAAGAATATTTTAATCGCAATACAAGGAAACTAGAACACCCCCCCCGCACCTGCTCCCAAATAAAGCCTAAAGAACTTAGAGTCTAGAATTGAAGATAAAACCTGAGTGACTTCAACAACCGTCTCTTCGGTGAGCTGGTCCTTGGAACCAGGCCTTCCTCCCTCCCATGAGAGGAGAACCCATCCGGCCCACAACTAGTTTGCAAAAGAGACAAGAGGCCATTGGGGTTTATTTCCAGGGAAGATGACCACTGGGGTTGGGAGGCTGCTAGAGGCCTGGCTCTGCCCCCCCTGGGCCGCCCTCCACGTGTCCGGGGCCCAGCTCCTCACCCCAGCCCCCAAGGTTGCTCCCCACCACCTGTGTGGCAATCTGATAGTGAGGACGGGCTCGTGCCATGTGTCCCTGCAGCCTGCTAACTGCTCTGTGACATGTTTGGTCTCCAGTTGGGAGAGGTACTCTCCATGCCCACAGGACCCAGGCAGGGACCCCATGACAGGGAGGAGGTAGGTAGGTGGAAACTCAGGGGACCCAGTTCTGCCAGATCTCCTGAATACTTCTAGAGAAGCTAATACTCGAATTCTACAAGAGCTCTCCCAAGTTTTTAATATCGAAAATTAATTTCAAAACGTTAACACCACTGGGCAGCCTACAGGCAGCAGGGATCCCACGGTCCCTGCAATAGAGAGACCCAGACCTTTGGCCCAGACTTCCCTCACTCTAGGAGGCCTGCTGCTTACTTTTGTGTTTCTGAGTATGTGAGACATAAGGGCATGGCCTTACTGTCACAAAGTCTCACCTAGAAAAGGCACCAGGGTCATGCTCAGATTTGCTCTTAGCAAAAAGCATTGTGGCTTGTGAATGGAGCAAAGGATGCCTGTGACCTTCAGCACCAACGGTCATGACCAGCACACCTGGCACTGCTTACACCGAAGACCCAAAAGCAAAGTGACACTAAGCACCCAAGAAAACCAGCTGGAGTCCCTCTGGGGAATCTCCAGAAAGAGAGGCCAGCACTGGGCTGTCATTTGGGGCTGCTTAACTGAGGAAGGTCAGAAGGCTGCATGGGGGGTGGGGGAGGTCGGGGGTGGGGGGTGGGTGGAGAGAAAGGATTTTTGTCCTTATGAAAAATACGTTTAAAATTCAAACTTTAATATCTAAAACACTCTCACTGGAGAGAAGTTATCCTCGGGGAAATTAAAAAGGATTTTAGAGAAATTAATCTTCAAATTTTTCCCTTTAAAAATAAATAGCTCCTATACCCCAAAGAAGTACAAGCAAGGACTTGAATAGATATTGGTACACCCTTGTGTGTGTCAGCACTGTTCCCCGTTGTCAGGAGGAGGAAGCAGTCCAAGTGTCCATCAATGGATAAATGTGGTCTGTGCAGACAATGGAGTATTATTCAGCCTCAGAAAGCAAGAAGTTTTGACTCATGTAACAGTATGTGTGAACCTTCAGGACATCATGCTCGGGGAAACAAGCCTGTCACCAAAGAACAAATAGCATATGATTGCACTTTGATGAGGCACCTAGGGTGGTCAAGTTCATAAAGACGGAAAGAAGAACGGTGGTTGCCAGCAGCTAAGAGAGGAGGAATGGGGAGCTGGTGTTCAGTGGACAGAGTTTCGGTTCAGGAGGATGAGAAAGTTCCGGACACGGACAGTAGTGATGGTGGACTACAAGAATGTGTTGAACGACACCAAACTCTACACGTAAAAATGATAAGATGGCAAATTTTATTACGACTCTTTCACCGCAGTAAAATTAGATCTCTTCCACACTCTCTCCCCACCGCTCCTAAAAGTGACTCCTCTCCTGTGTCACGTGGGGTCCTGGGGACCTCAGCCCCAGTGACAGAGGCATCTGGAGGCACACGAAGGAGAGCGTGCAGCCAGCCCCAAGGGCCGGAGAACAGACAGAAGAGGACAGCAAGGCTGCCCAGCTGTAATTACTAACTACTCTGGGCTCCAAGCAGCTCAACCCCCTTCTGTGTCTCTCTCTAGTATGTGGTTTCCCTTCCAGGGGAAAAGGATACCGGGGAGGAGATAACAATGCTCTTGGAGACAGGCCAAGTTCACCTGACCCCATCACCCCAGCTTCCTTTTCTCCAGATATCCATCCCCGGGGATGGCCTTGAAAGTCTGCTGACAGGGCGCCTGGGTGGCTCAGTGGGTTAAAGCCTCTGCCTTGGTCTCAGGTCATGATTCCAGGGTCCTGGGATTGAGCCCTGCATCGGGCTCTCTGCTCAGCAGGAGGCCTGCTTCCTCCTCTCTGCCTGCCTGCCTCTCTGCCTACTTGTGATCTCTGTCAAATGAATAAATAAAATCTTTAAAAAAAAAAAAAAAAAAAAAAGGAATTCTGCTGACCAGACAGCCCCCTACCAACCCCTGAGGCTGACCGCTTGGGGGGCTTGCCCTCCTGAGACAGGCAACTGATGTTACATGAAGGTACGGAAAACTCTCATCCGACCGCATTAGTGCTTGAGCTCAGTGATGCCAATTAAAAACAGACGTACGGGGAAACATGCTCTGTCATTTGGTTTCTGTGACTCAACCCCAAGCCAGTGATTAAAAACGAAGAAGCTCCTGATGAGGCAGGCAGCTGTCATGACGTCATCAAAACCCAGCTTGAGGGCCACCCTTTCCCAGCTGCAAAGCACACCCTGGTTTGTAAACTCAAAACAGGGCTCGGTGCCATCCCTTTCAGGATTCGCCTTCTCACGGGGGCATGGTGGGACTTTTTGTGCAAGCCACCATGCTAAGGACTCAGGGGACCCAGATGGCTGCCCGTCTCTGGCCCCTCGCGGGCTCCCAGCGTCTCCTCTCTCAAGGGAGGGGCTGCATCCGCTTTTCTCTCCCTTTCATGCTAACATTAGGATTTATGGAATGTTTGGCAGTAAAAAAAAATTTTGATAGAACTTCTGCATTCAAAGTAAAACTCCAGCCGCGCTAATTCAGAGGTGAGGGAGGAGTCATTGCGGGAAGGAGCGGGGGAGAACACACTGCCAGGCCGCCCTCTCACCTCCGAACACGATTCACTGGGACAGTGTCTTGTGAACAAGGGACCGGACAAATACCCACACACCCCTGGTGGCCAGCTCCTCAGCAGGACCCTGCTGGGTATTTACTCCTAGTGATGCCTACTCACCCCTTCATTCTCAGCAAGTGTCTGACCGCCTTCCCGCACCAGGCACCATTCTAGATATGGGGCGGGATCCAAGAGGGCTTACCTACCCTGCAGGACCTGCCTCCAGGAGAGAGGCCCACAGGAGGGAGTCCCGTAGGGCAAGGGGAGGGAGACCCAAAGGAAGCCCTTCTGTCTAGCTAGTGCTCGAATGGTAAACTGAGTAATGACCTGCGCAAACCCATCCCAAGATAGAAACCCACACCTGCCTTCTGAGAGGCTGGTGTCCTGCTGGTGGAGCATTTTCTACCCGGCTTTCGAGCAAAGATGGGGCCAGGTAGAGAGAGGAGGCACACACTGGGAAAGGATGGCAGGCCAAGCTGGGAGAGGCAAAGGGACTTCAGTCATTCCCTTGCATGGACTATAGGGGACACTCTGATGGGACTCCAAGTTGCCCTCTCGGGCCTCATAGTCAGGCAGCCCAGATCTGAATGGCAGCTCCTCTGTTTGATTGAAAAGAGGCTCTGGGCAAGGCCCTTAATTCCTCTGCCCCTTTCATTCCCTTTCCCTGCAACGGGGATTAACGGTCCCACCTCCACGATGGTCAGGAGGGTAAACGGGGCTGGCACGTGGCAAGAAGTCACGCAGGTCACTCTTTTCACATCATCTCTTAAAGAAAAGAACGTAAAGTGCATCTCACCTGCCCCAAAGCCACGTGCAAAGTCAATTCAGGAACAAATCCCATTTGCCCTTTGATTCTAATTTAAAAAAAAAAAAAAAGTGGACTTTTTTTTTTTATCAGTGGTTCCCATGGGGAAAATAATGTCTCCTAGACAGAAGCCAAAAGGTCAGCATGAATGGTACCACCGTGCTGGCCAGGCCTGTGCCCGCAGAGCATGTGGGAACAGGAGCTGTGTTGTGGACCTCCAGGGACGGGTACACCCGAGGGGAGGGCTCTTAAGCATCCTGGAGAGTGGTATTCTCCCACATCTGCGGTCTAGGGTTTTTCCGTTCCCTGAACTCACTTTTCTCTCTCTCCCCTTTCCCTCCTCTCAACGGTTACAAAATACAGCTGTCAATAAATGATTGATTCCAGGCTGACACATTTTGTAGGTTCTAGACTTCTGAGTCTATAAAACGAATTCCATGTCTTATGTCATCACTCAGGTCTGCAAAGATAAATTCACTTCAAGTGGGAGACGTGCTCATTAGGCACCGTGAGATTCTGTCTGATTTATGGTCACCGCTTACTAACGCTGAGAACTGATACTTCTAACGTGTACCGTCACCTACAGATACTCTGATGACACAGCCCCTTGATGGGGGAGGCTGGATCCACCTATTTTGGGGGGCGACTCGCAACCCCATGGCTGCACACCTGCTCTCAGAGGGCTTAGTTGTTGTTCGTCGTGAACTGGGTGATCAGTGAGGACCTGACAGGGCTGGGCCGCTGTCCACTCCCTCCCTGGGAATGACCCCCCGCCAAATCCCACTTCCCTGCCCCTACCCTCACTGAACACTGTTTCTCCCAGATATTGCTGGGAGCTTGAGCCAGGGTGGGGCAGAGGGAATGTGTGTCATGAAACCCAACAGGACACCAGCAGTCTGCGGTCACTTTCCCCTTCGCCCTGCCTGTGGCCCTGTAGGGGCAAGGGGCCAGCTCTTCCTGTTTTTCAAGAGAAGCTAGAAATGCCAACTCCTATCTGAAATCTCCCAAGGTTTGAATGTTGAGAGCTATCCCAACTTTCCAGAATCATTCTAGTGGGGGGCTGGCTCTACTTGTTCCTGGATCACCACATGGCCTGGCTTCTCAGGGGCAGCGGGGGTGGGGGTGGTGGTGGGAGGCCTCAACGTGGCCCTCAGCAAGGCTCCCAGCTAGTGCTGGCTCACCTGTCTAGGAACCATCGTCATTTTGTGACCTGTTCCCCCTCAGAGTCTCTGCTCGGCCAGAAATAGACTCCAGCATCCCGCAGTGTGTTTCATGGCACCAAAGGTTCCAGAGTTCTCTGCAGATGGCCTCCTTTTGAAGACTTCTGTTCAGTTCTGTGTCTCTCCAGTGACAAGTGCAGACACAAACTTTGCCAAACCATCGCTCAGATTTCTCAGTGATGGGTCGAATTACTCGGTGCCCTGCCTTTCTAAGCTCTTTCTTGAGCAAATCCAGGCTAAGTTTAGCTGCTTCTCGTGTATCTCTGTCAGCATCTACATAATTCCTACATATCAGCCTCACTTGGAAAAGCACAAACTGTGATTACCCCAACAAGCCCAAGCAATCTTTCCCTGGGAATTCTTTTTTTTTTTTTAAAGATTTTATTTATTTATTTGACAGAGAGAAATCACAAGTAGTCGGAGAGGCAGGCAGAGAGAGAGAGAGGGAAGCAGGCTCCCTGCTGAGCAGAGAGCCCGATGCAGGACTCGATCCCAGGACCCTGAGATCATGACCTGAGAAGGCAGCGGCCTAACCCACTGAGCCACCCAGGCGCCCCTCCCTGGGAATTCTTTTTTTTTTTTTTTTAAAGATTTTATTTATTTATTTGACAGAGAGAAATGACAAGTAGTCGGAGAGGCAGGCAGAAAGAGAGAGAGGGAAGCAGGCTCCCCGCTGAGCAGAGAGCCCGATGCGGGACTCGATCCCAGGACCCTGAGATCATGACCTGAGCCGAAGGCAGCGGCTTAACCCACTGAGCCACCCAGGCGCCCTCCCTGGGAATTCTTTTATGCACCTAGCTATTTACTACCGGCAGTTCTGGGCTGTAGTTCCGCATGCTACATATTCAAACCGAATAGTTGTTCATGTGGTTTCTCCTAGTCAAGGTGAAAGGCTATGGGATAGAAGAAAAGATCCAGGGGATAAAACCCTAAAACCCAACTTGTTTGACAGGTTGTCTTGACCCCAAATCAAAGAAACAATCACCACCTTGTTCCCAGCATCCAGAGATCCCAGAGCTTAATTGGCCTGCAAGTCATACAAGTATGCTGGGCGGGAGGTGGCCCCCCAGGCTGGCTAGGTGCTCACACAGCACCTGCAGCATCCAGCTGGATGACTCTTCTGCATGTCCAATGTAAGAGCCTGACTTCCCTCACTCCCACTACATGTGAGTCCCAAGTTCAGATACCAACTGCTACACACTCATCCTACACACTCAAATCCTCTCCAAGTCACCTCTTCCACCCACCACCTCCAAAGAGCCTCACCCAGCCCCACTACTAGCTCCTCCCACTGAACCTATAAGAACTGTTATTATTTCTTAAAAATTTTGAACGGAATGAAAAAATTATTTGCAAATCACAAATCTGAAAAGGGGTTAATATCCACAATACACAAAGAACTCCTACAACTACAACTACAGCAATTTGAAAATGGGCGAAAGATTTGAATAGACATTTCCCCCAAAGATGAGATACAAGTGGTCAATAAGCCTGTAAGAAATATGTTCAATGTTACTAAACACTAGAGAAATGGGAATCAAAACCACGGTAAGGTACCATATCATAAACCTTAGGCTTGCTACTATCCAAAAAACCAGGACGCAAGTGTTGGCAAGGATGCGGAGAAATCAGAACCCTGTGTGCTGCTGATGGGAATATAAAATGGTACAGCAACGTGGTTCCAAAGACCTGGAAGCAGGAGCTCAAAGAGATCTATGCACACCCATGTTCACAGCAGCTTTAGTCACAACAGCCAAAAGGTCGAAGCAACAACTTTTCATTGACACATGAATCAACAGCCAAAATGTGATATATACATCCAACGGAATGCTATTTCACCTTAAAAAAGAAGGAAATTCTGACACCTGCTACAACATGGATGAACTCTGAGGACATGATGCTAAGTGAAGTGAGCCAGTCATAAAAGACCAATTCCTTACTACCATTATCAAGGAGCTCACCCTCTTCCTTTTACACAATTTTGCCACCAACACATGACTAACACCCAGGTAAATGACCTACCTTCCAAACACCCTGGCCTCAATTTTCCTGACTAGGCCTATCCTCTCTCTCTGTCCCCTCCATTCCAGCAACTGGGAGCATGGCCCCAGCCGGGCCCCCAGACTCCAGTTTTCCCCCTCACCATAATTCTCCCCTCCTACTGATCATGACCTTGAGCACTCTGGATTCTTGACCCATCCTGCCCTACCTGGTCCTAGGCCTTTGGAACAGCTATTACCACCATGTTCTCTTTAGAACCCCAGATTGCTCGTCCCTCACCTTTGGTTACCCTTGCTTTTCCAGTCCCCAGGCATGGCTGGGGACATCCTTCTCACTCAGTCATACCATTACCATGCCAGGGTCACCCAGCTCAAACCACCTAGGTTTCTCCTATCTTCACCCCTCAGACAACTGTTTTCCAGCCTCTTTTCTAAAGAGCAGCTTTTCCCAGGGTCTCTTGTCCTTGCCCCAGTCACCTCCCTTCCCTCTGGCCCTCTCCCCAGAGGCTACACCACGCCTTTTTCTCACGAGCATTTCTGTTATTCCCTCCACCTAGGCCCTCCTCCTACCCACTCATTCTTCCAGGGACAGTCGAAATGCCTGCTCCTCCTTAAGGAGCGCTCAGACTCCAGAGGCCGTAAGGCACAGAAGTATCCCTAAGCAACAGAGATTCACGCAGACAAAAAGTCAACGGTGGTGGACAGGATCTGAACAGCTCTATCCAGAGGTGCGTGCTCTGGCAGACTTAGAACTCTGCACCCAACATCAGAGGACAATACTATTCTCCAGACACACAGGACATTTTTAAAAACTGACAGGTCTAAATAACTGATTTCTTCAAAGTATCAAAGAACTGGTTTCCAGGCATAAGTCTCTGATCATGGTGTGATTAAGTGTGACATCGATAATATAAAGAGGAATGTAAAAATCCCACACATTTGGAAATTAACACACACATGTATGTATAACTCATGGGTCAAAAAAAGCATCATATTGGAAATTTAAAAATACTCAAAATGTAATGGATGAAAACACTATATATGACAACTCAGAGCATTAATGACCATGACACCAGAAGGGGAGAGTCAACCTTAGGTGTTCATATTCTAGAAACAGACATGCTGAGCATTCACGAAATTGTCTAACAAAAAGTTAAAAAAAAAAAAAACTAGAGAAGAAAAAATATAACAAAGTTAGGAGAACTCTAGAAAACAGAAAGTAAGTTTATAATAATAAGATTAAACAAAGCCAAAAGTAGTTCTTTAAAAATCTAGCGAGATAAGCAGGCCCAGAGCAACACTGATTTAAAAAATGAGAAGGCACAAAGAATATTAAAAATAAAAACAGATACAACTACAGATAAAGCAGAAAATTAAAAAATAATAAGGAAGCACTATCAATGATGTTCAGCTAACAAATTTGAAAACTTAGACGACATGAACAGATCCTTGGAAAATATAACTTATGAAAACTAACTAAAGAAGAAATGCTTATAGGGCTAGTCAGACTTTCCATTAAAGACACTGAAGCACTAGTTAAACAGCTTTTCTCTTTCCCACAAAACAGGCCTAGACAGTTTTACAGGTAAACTCTACCAAAATATCAAGGTGTCGATAATTCCAGTCTAGCGGAAACTCTTCCAGAGAATAGACATAGTAAAATCTAGTGAGGCCAGATTATCCTTAATATTAAACAAGACAAGGACAGTATAAGAAAAGATTATAATTCCATTTTACCCATAAACATAAAAGCAAAACTACTAACTGGAATACGAGAAAACCAAATTCAGCAGTGAGTAAAGAAGATAACGCACCATGACCAAGTTGAGTTTATTCCAGAAATGCAAGGGTATTTTCACACTAGAAAAGCAGTAAATGTAATTAACTGCATCAACAAATTAGAAATATAGAAAATTTTTTTAAATAAATATTTTATTTATTTATTTGATAGAGAGAGAGACAACGAGAGAGGGAACACAAGCAGGGGGAGTGGGAGAGGGAGAAGCAGGCCTCCCGCTGAGCAGGGACCCCCCCCCCCACCCCCATCACGGGGCTTGATCCCAGGACCCCAGGACCCCAGGATCACGACCTGAGCCGAAGGCGGACACCTAACAAATGAGCCACCCAGGCACCCCTAGGAAAAGTTTTTGATAAAATTAAAAGCCCATATAATGAGAAACTCTTAGCAAGTAGAAAGAGAAGGTAACTTCCTTAACCTGCTAAAGAGTTATCTATAAAAAACAAATAGCAAGTATTAATCTTAATAGAGAAATAGTAAAAGCTTTCCCTGTAAAATCAGGAACGTTATCTATAAGCAATGCTTTTATTGCTCATTATACTGAAAGTCCAGCCAGCACCACCAGCAATAAATAAGTAATTAGCTTAAATATTGCTCAGGAAGAAATAAAGCTAACATTATTCATTGGTGAAATGACTACATAGGAAACTATAATATCTATAGACAAATTATTAGAAAAAATAAGGGCATTTATAATAGGGTGGCTGGATATAAGGCCAATATTAAAAAAAATCCATTCCATTTCTATACACTAGCAACAACTGTTGGAAAGCTTAATTACCTATACATTTGAGAAAAGATATGTAAGTTCTACACATAACAAATTATTAAACTTTACCAACAGCTATTAAAGGAGACTTAAATAAATATACCATATTTGTGGATATGAAGACCTCATATCATAAAGATATAATAGATGGTATCAAATAGATTTATATATTAAATAACATTTTAGTCAAATTTCTGACAGAGTTTTTGTCTGGTTTGTGGAAGTTGTCAAACTGACTCAAAGTTAATATGGAAGAAAAAAGGGCCAAGATATCAAGCCTTATTATAAAGCTATGTACTAAAGTTTGTGAGGCATTGCGTCAGAGACAGAAAAATTAACCCATGGAACAGAAAAGAGAGATAAAACCTATACAAATACAGAACTTGATTTATGATGGAACATCAATGGTGAAAGGAAGGACTTACCACCTGATGATGCTAGGAAATTCCTGTGGGGGAAAAATTTAAGTTCCTACTTTTCATCAAACACAAAAACAAATCTGAGCTAGATTAAGTGCTTAAGTGTGATAAAACTAAAACTTTCAGAAGAACATATGGAAGTGGGCCAGAGAACTCTATTTGCCCCTCAAAATCTACTTTTCAACTTCCTCCACCTGGCTTTCTGCCCCAGGAACATGGATTACATCCATGGGTTCCTCTGCCCTCTGGCTGTGGGTTGGGTTTGGTAATGAACTACCCTGGGAAGAGATCAAAGGAAGGGCAGAGGAGAGTGAAGATGCCCTATTTACTGCCCTGGCCCTCCATACAGGGTTACTTCAGGCTAGTTCTATCTCTTCCTGAAGGCCACTGCTCTTCTTAGGGCACCTTGCCAATACAGTCTCTCCTTCTCTCTTTATTCTTTTGGGGCCACGGGATGGAAAAACTCTGCTATTAATAGTCCCCCGTAGCTTCTTGGAACAATGCCCATACCTTTGAAAAAGGCTAATCTACTTAGTAACCCACCTCAAAGTACCCTGATTTGAATGTCTCCTACCTTTCCTGTGGAGACCCTGACGAAGAAAGTCATTGTTACTAGGAGTGGTCTTAAGATAGATCCCTCAAAACTGAACTCTCGGATTGGATTGTGCATATATTCCGATAGCACTGGGATTACCACCTTGCTGAAGGCAGGGGTGTGTATGTGTGAATAAAGATAATCCACAGCATTCAGATTATATGCAAAACCAGAGCATTCTTGATTACACATAATGATACATGGGAATGAAATATAGAAGGAGGGTGAGGCACTGGGAAAATGGGGTGTGGCAACAGCAACTTGCAAAGGTTGTAAGGTCAGGTAGACTCTACAGAGCATATATAGGGGAGAAAGAGAAATAAGCTAAAAACAATCAATTAAGAACACACTCAGAGAACCAGAGGGCCCCCATGACAGACCCTAGAGTATGATTTTAAGGTTCCAGGGTCAAAAAGCTGTTGAAATGCTCGATAGTCCTAGGTCTCTTACAATTCAGAAGGATGAGGAAGAGGGCCCCTCAGATGCAGGCAGACACGGGCTACAGCAGAGAACTCTGATATCTTTTGCCTGCATAAATAACCATCTTGCCACATGTGAGGGACAAGACCTCTGTGACAAAGCCTTCCAACAGCTGCTCCTGGACCCCTGCCTTTTTCCCTCATAACCTAGCCCACATCCCTCACTGTCCGGGCCCATAAAATGAGTAGGATCCTAGAGGTCCAGCATCCGCTTTTGGAAGGAGAGGGCTAGTGTGCCCTGCAGGAGCCTGGAATAGGCATCAGAGTAAATTTGAAGAAGGTGCAAAGAAGGGGGACAGAATGTAATAGCCCAGATCTGGACAAATTTGAGGACATAGGTGCTTTCCCCACCATGAGAGTATTTCATGTGTAACTCAAATATCTAGGAGGTGTTTGCCATCTATAAGACTGGCTAGCTGATATCAACAGGTGATAAGGTGAACCTGCTGGAACTTTCTGATCCTGTGGAACAGTGGCTCTCCAAGCTCTAGCAAGCACTGAATGCACCAGAGGGCTTGTTAAACCCCCATTTCTGGACTCACCCCCAGAGTTTCTAAGGAAGTAGGCATGTCGTAGGGCCCGAGAACTGGCATCTCTGACATGGTCCTAAATAATGCTGCCACTGATGGTGAGGTGGGAATCAGGAGAAGGGGAATGTTGGAGGGCTGTGTTATGTGAAACCTGCTAAGCTACCCCTACCAACTGTCCCTTCACCAAGAAGTTAAGAAGATTCCTGGGCAAGGCACAGCAGCCTCCCAAAGAGCTCTGTGGAGGCTGTCCTTTCTGTCCTCTGGATAACCAAGTGATGTTCCAATGGCCCTGGGTTCCTTTCCTACTTTCAGTGGGAACTGTTGGATCCTAAGAGGTAGAGGCCAGTGGTGGGTACAACTGACAAAGGCAAGGAGGGTGGGATGTGATGATGAGTAAAACTGATATACCAAGAGAGGAAATAAGATGAAAATATCTAAAAGGCTCCATTATAATCAGAGAAGATGGGAAAGTTGGGTGGGGGGAGGACAAATGCAAACAGAAAACATGGTAGATATTTCCCTAACAATACCAACAATTACTTTAACTATGAATGGTCTAAATATACCAATTCAAAGAGAATGGAAGAAGAGGTGGCAAAAACAATAGCTTTTGTGCTGCAAAGAGCACTATCAAGAAAGTGAGAAGACAATCCACAGAATGGGAGAAAATACTTGCAAATCACATATTTGAAAAGGGACTTGCATTTAGAATATATAATAATAAAAGACAAACCAATTATAAGTGGGCAAAGGACCTGAACAGACAGTTCTCTAAAGAGGAAATACAAAAGACCAATAAGCACATGAAAAGATGCTCAACGTTAGCCATCAGGGAAATGCAAACCCAAACCACGATGAACACTAAGATGGTACAATAAAAAAGACAAGGGTTCATGAGGATGTGAAGAAGCTGAACCTCTTGTATACTGCTGATTAGACTGTCAGATGGTGGAGACACTTTGTAAAACAGCCTGGCAGTTTCTAATAGGCCAAACACTAAGTTATCATAAGACTCAGCAATTCCGCTCTCAGATATAATCCCAATGGAGTAAAAACATACACCCACACAAAAATTTATGCATGAATGCTCACAGCAGCATAATTCATAATGGCCAAAAAAGTGGAAACAACCTCAATGTGCACTGACTGATAGACAAAGCATCCATATACTGGTACAGTCATACTGTGGAATACAATTTGGAAATAAAAACAATGAAGTTATAAAATGAATGAGCCCTGAAAACACACTAAGTGGGGGAAGCCAGTCTTCTTTCAGAAGCCAGACCACCTACTGTATGATTTCTTTATATGGAATGTCCAGAATAGGCAAATCTATAGAGATAAAAAGTAGATTAGCAGTTGTCTGTGGCTGGGGGTGTGGGGCAGAATGGTAATGATGAAATGGGTACAGAGTTTCTTTCCATGGTGATGAAATGCTCTAAAAGTGATTACGATGATGGTTGCACAACTCTGCAAATATACTAAAAGCCACTGGATTGTATATTTTAAATAGTAAATCATATGGCATATGAACTACAACTTAAGAATATTATAAAAAAGAGAAAAGATTGATAATACAAATACATAAACATTAACTCAATTTAATCAGAACACACCTGCACAAATTTTTTTTAAACATGCACAAACCGAAAAATGCTATTTCTTACACTTGTAAGAGATAAAGGTTTGGTATCCACAATATATAAACCCAGTCATCCCAATTCTAGGCAAGTACCCAAGTCTGGTATAGGTGCCACCATGTACAAGATTATTCTTAGCAACAATGTTCTTAATAAAAATGGCAAACATTCACTGCCAGGAGAATGGACAGATACTCTGTGATTTCTTGGCCAATGACCATTGTACAGTAGTGAAAATAAATGAACCACAGTAGTGAAAATAAATGAACAGAACATGATGTTAAGGGAGGGGGAAAAAGACAAGTCCTAGACCCACGCACCCTCAGACATTATTTTTGTAGAGCTCCAAAACAAAACTGAGCAATGCATGGTCTAAGCATTTCTATGCCTGCGATACACACACCATTTGGAAAGCGGTTACCCTGTGGAGCTGGACAGGTGGTGCCAGGGTGGTACTAAATTAAATAAGGAGGCCATTAGACTGAGGTGACTCTGATTCCTTAGCAGCCTACAAAAGCAAACCAAAACCTAAGCCTGTAAATGCCTGAAGGCTTAGAAATCAAAACCCAAAGACAGCCAATCACAAGCAGCCAACAAGGGTTTCCAAATGAGTAATAACTTCTGCTATAGCCAATCAAATCATTTCCTTGCTTTGCTTGGGCACCTTATTTCTCTCTCTCCTATCAATAGGGCACTCCCAACCATTTCCAGTTTGGTGCTGCTCGACTCAAACAGATTTTTGCCCAAATAAATTCTTAAAATTTTTAATATGCCTCAGTTAATCTTTTCGCAGTGGTAAGACAGAAGAGAAATATATAGGTAATACTGACGACTGTCTAAGTTTCTGGACTGGGTAGTGGCTTCACAAGTGCTATTACTATGCTTTTTATAACTAACACATATGGGAGCTATTTTCTGTGTATCAAATAACATGTTTTAAAGATAATGAAGTAGGAATACCTGTGGTCTGGTTCTGCTATGTCTAATCTGAGGAACTCGCTTAACCTCTACATGCCTGCCTCAGTTTCCTTATCTGCCCCCGGGAGGCAGCGAGAGGCTCCTACGTTGTGGGGTGGCTATAAGGAGCAAATGAGAATTTCTGGCCCAGTAAGAGTTTACCATCCTTGTCATGGTCAATACCATCATCCTCACCGTCATCAACCGTTACCGTCATTAATCGTTACCGTCATCATGACCCTCGCCATCCTCATCACCATTATTATCCTCATCGGTCTTCTCACCCTCTGCCTCACCACTTTGCTCTGGAAAGCAGAAGTGATGCCCCACTTCCCAGTCCTCCAGTATCCCTGGCACCCCAGCTAGATAATTCACCACATTCTTCTGGTATATGGTTATTGGTACAGGCATCTCCTTTGCTAGGGAGCAAGGGATGGGGCCAGCTGGCGTGTCCTGGTCCCCTCTGCAATCCCCACAGCAGCAGCTAGGTTAGGGCCTGCCCCTGACTGAACTGCTGCTTCATCTGAGCCACATTAAGAGGTAATTTCTCTCTAGTGGTAGCACAAGGCTCTCTCCTCCCCCTTCCTTCCTGATCATCCATAAGATAGCAGGAGCGGCCAGGCTAAAGTGAGTTAAAGCCTCTGCCTTTGGCTCGGGTCATGATCCCAGGGTCCTGGGATCTAGCCCCACATCAGGCTCTCTGCTTGGCGGGGAGCCTGCTTCCCCCTCTCTCTCTGTCTGCCTCTCTGCCAACTTGTGATCTCTCTCTGTCAAATAAATAAATAAATAATTTAAAAAAAAAATAGCAGGAGCGGGCTACAGCCACTGTGATGCGTCTCTGGCTGATCTACCCCTGCTTTCAGCCATTTCTCGGTGGCCCATCCCTTCCAGAGAGATTGTAGAATCTAAAATCCTGATTTCTGAGACTCCCTTGCAGCTAGCAGGGCCACGGACATCGTTCTACCCCATGATGTGTCAGCGTAAGTCCCTGGGGAAGGTGACTCTTCCTGAACAAAAAGGGAAAGGCCTTCGCCCTTTGACCTTTTGCCCCCAACCCTGTCTGGAACTTGGACATGAGTCCTGAAGGTGACCCAACAGCCATGCTACAACCACAAAGGTAGAGATCCCCTGCTGAGTGTGGTGGAGTAGAAGGAAGACACCACCAGGACAGCACCAACCCTGGAGGGCCCATTTCCAGACCTGCTGTGTGAAAGGACGGTCCCTGGCCACCATCTTCTGGAACTGCACTGAACGCATTCCTTGTGACCAGCTGTTAGTGCCCTGAAATTGGTGGCACAAGGTGTGTTATTCCCCAGCAGCTTGCAAACTATCTGCTCTCAGAATTTATAGATTATGCTCAGTTTACAGCAATTTGAGCATTCCAAATTTCAGCCATCCTGTCAGAAGATGAGTTGTGACCCCACCCACTCCAGGGCTCTCCAAGTACCCAGCATTCCACAGACTTTCTGAAATCCAATACGGAACCAACCCAGGCAAAATGTAGGGGAGAGGTGCTGAAGGGGTTTCTCGGAAGGGAGGGGTAGCCACCTGCCCTTCAGGCCCTGGGCTGACGGTCCTGGCATGGCGGGTGTGGGGCTGGAGTGTCTGCCATGGAAGGAGGCTGCTTCACGTCAGCCCTGAAAACCACTGACCCCTTCAGTTACACAGAGGCTTAAGTCTACACTGGGACCCAGCAGCCAGATGAGAACACCATTCGGGTAATGATCATTACAGACATCCTTTACAGAATGAATATTATGACTTGACATGCAGAGACATTAGGTGACTCACCAACCATTGACCATCTGTAGGCAAAAGTGTTGGAATTAGAACCCCCCTCTTCTAATTCCTGAGTCTGTATTTTTGCCACTGGCCCTGTCCGCAAGAGCTACCAGATCAAAATAGCCCTATGAAATGAAAAACACGCGTGTCTTTATACATCACAGGGAAATTTGGCCATTATGGGGGGCTGGGGAACAAGAGAAGAAAAAACAACCCATCTCCTGCCTCCTTGTTCCCAGAGTCCCATTATGCTTCTGGTTCATTTAATTAGGAGAATCAGTGTTCTGTGCAATCCCTCCTGAGTGATTCCCAGACTACGAAAAGTTTGGAAAAATGTGTAAAAAATCCAGCATCTCCAGGCACCCAGTGCTCCTTTGGGAATGAACATGGACACGTGTCAGCTGTAATTAATGGGTGCGCACACACACACCGGGGAGAGCTACTCCTCTTTGGCCACGTTCAAGCAATAGACTATTCCTTCATAAGCTCTATGTGGCTCCCAAATGCCCACGTAGGCTAACTGACATGGAAAGTTGCATTTAATCCAAAGTCTTATTTTATTTATCCCCAGGAGAGCATCATTAATTAATTCCAAGCAAGAGGGCTCTCTTTTGCATGAGTGGTGGTGGGGACAAGCCCAGCTGAGCAAGCCAGGAGCTGAGGAGGGCACCTTCCCTGTGCTTCGGGCTGCAGCCTGGGATATCCTGGCTTTGTAAACTATGGCTCATTGGCTCTTTCTTTTTTAAAGATTTTATTCACTTATTCGAGAGAGAGGTCACAAGCAGGGAGGAGGGGTAGTGGGAGAGGCAGACTCCCCACTGAGCAGGGAGCCCCATGTAGGACTCAATCCCAGGACCCCAGGATCATGACCTGAGCCGAAGGCAGACGCTTAACCGACTGAGCCACCCAGCTGCCCCTCATTGGCTTTTCCTTAGCCTGGCTTAACTTCTGCCCTTCCCATCCTAAACTTTTTGCATCAGAGAATCTTCTCCCCACCAAAGAAATGAAAGGTTAAAAGCATCCAATTTGCAATGTTCTCCAGGTCACCTTTTACTAGCTCTGAATCCTAATCTGCCTCCAATGCCTGACATTGAAAGGACATGTTATTTCCCCTCCCTTTTGGTATTAATAATCACCACGATGATATTATTAGCATTAATATGCACTGAGTGTCTGCTTCGGTGGCTGGCGCTGTTCCAAGCGTTTGATTGTTGGAGGTGCTGATAACTTCCACTTTTTCGGTAGAAACTGCTGAGGCAGAAAGGTTGAGTTACTAGCACTTTCTTTCATGCCTTAATGTGTTAGATTTTCATCTTAGAGGGTAGTTCCATTGCTTTGCCTTTTGAGTGTGTGTTTTTAAACTCCTGGCTTTCAGGAATCCGCATTCATTCATCAATTCGTTCATTTGAAAGCGCCTGTTTGATTTCGGGCTGTCTAATATATGCGGACACTTACTCTGTGTCTTGTCCCATTAATGTGTTATCACGGGAATCAAAAATCTCCTGTTTTATATGCAGGAAATAAGGCGCAGGCAAATTGTGGCTATTTACATATTTTATCATATTTGATACATTTTATTTTGCCAACTCCTCTTAACGCATATTAAGTATTTAATTAGTTTTATTTCCTTTACAACAGTGACATTTTATTTATTTGTCTCTATAATGTAATTAGTGCAATCTCTGTCTTTGTTTTCCCCTTGAGTCAGTTTAACACTTTCTCCTTTTCATTATGAAATATTTTTATGTTTCCTTCCAAGTCCTCTTTTCACCAAGTCCTTCTTTTAATTCACTTTCCCGTACCATGTGCTCGAAGACGATTTTATTTCAGAAAAATGTCACATATTCCTCTTGGTATGAAACTCTCTTCTCGTTTTACCATTGTTCCCTACTTTAGCTTAACGTCCTTTCATTTCTATTATGTGCTATGTGTTCCAAGTTTTATATCCCTCTGGCATTCATTTTAATAGAATTAGGCGAATCTATAAATAAAAGCAGCTTCTTAGAATAATGCTTTCATTCTTTTCCTCTCTCCCTACCCCCACTCCTCACACGTGCCCTAAATTTACCAGCAGGACCAGGAGCTTCCTCCCCCAGAGGTTCTCCTGTAAGAGAACCTGATGGCTGTTGTCTCTGTTGCACCTGGTCTGGGATAAGTCCCCGGGGAGCACAGGGGCTAGGGGCCAGTTTAGGACACCCACCCATGAGGACTCTGTACAAACGGCTGCTAACTCCCGCTATTGCGTTCGACAACACGAGGGAGGCTGAAAATTCTACATAAAGTCAATAATTCAAATCTCGGAACTAGAAAAACACTGCAGAGCAAGACGAGAAGATAATTAGCAGGCAAGCAACCCAGACGACCATGGGCCGTGCCAGGGGTATCTGCTGAGGGCTTATCTTTCCTCTGCAGGAAGGTCCTTAAACTGCAGGACTCTGCTCATTTACATTTACTGGGATGCTTCTCCCCAGGGCTGAATCTTTCTGTCCCTGGAAAACACAAGCTAGGGGCTCAAGGAGCCACAGTCATCTTTGCAGATGCCAGTGTGACCAGAAAACACCTTACAAAGCCTATGCTGCCCACCCCCCACCAGTCAGATTCCATGGGGCTTTCTTTAATGACCTCATTTGCCCCACTAAATCTCTAGGCTTTGAATCCTCATCTCCAAACACAGATGTATAAATATGTTTCCAAGGACAGTAGATTTCTCCCAAATCCATCGTATATCCCCACCACTACACTCGGAACCTTTTTCTCCCAATATTTTCTTAGGCAATTTTTCAAGCATACAGCAGAGAAGAAAGAATTTTGTATGGCAAACACCCA
Organism: Mustela erminea; assembly: GCF_009829155.1. Lineage (NCBI taxonomy): Eukaryota > Metazoa > Chordata > Mammalia > Carnivora > Mustelidae > Mustela > Mustela erminea. The sequence continues at coordinate 20,447,462 of NC_045618.1, forward strand.
CATACCCACCACCTTGTTTCTACCACTAACATAATTACTACAATTACTCTATCACATTTCTCATCATCTTTCTATCCATGCCTCTCTCTCTCCATCTGTCCGTCCATCTTACTTCTGGTGTGTTCCAAAGTAAACTGCCGTATCAGTACACCTCTCTCCTAAAGACTTCAACATACACATTACGGAGGGTTCAGTATTTGCTTATGGCTTTTCCCCTTTGAAGTAAAATTGACATATGATGAAATGAACAAATGCTCATTGCACATTTGTTGAGTTTTGCTAAATGTTTATATTTATGGAACCCAAAGCCCTAGCAAGATAATACAATGTAGCCAGCACCCCAGAAAGCTTGCCCATGCATGTTCCCAGACCATATCTACCCCTATAGATTAGTTTATTCCACTACAGATGGAGTTTGCCTGTTCTAGAACTTCCTGTACATGGGATCAGATAGCTCTTTGGGGCATGGTTTCTTTTACTCCATATTATGTCAATGAGCTCGTCTGCTCTTCTTTCTTGCTAAGTAAAGAGGGCGCATTACATGAATATGTCACATTTATTTATCCACGCTCCTTACTGATGCACCTAAAAAACTTAAAAATCATGATAAACAAGCTGAACATTCCAGGGCACCTCATAATCCTCTGGGGGAAAAAGAAAAGGCCAACAGACACACAGCACCTTGAGTTACGGAGAAACTTCAGACGGGGAATAAGCAGACTGGGGACATGCTTGGGTCAGTGGAAGTACCTGCTGGTTTGATTCTCTGACCAAAGCACCCTGACCCACCAGGAAAGCCACAGCACTGACTCCTGCTGGCCACAGGAAGGCCTGGCCTTGGCAGTCAACACACTGTCCACTGCTATGGATAAAGGATGCAGAAATCAAAACTGGGCTCGACACTAAGGAACCTCCCCACAAAAGACCTCAGGACAAGGACACACCATTTGAAATGGACTTGTCAGGTTTGGCCAGATGGCTGCTCCCCCACCCCCACCCAGCAGAACCCATTGTCCCTATGATTGTTGAGCATCACTTTTGTGCCCAGGGCCCAGGCAGAAACCCCGGTCGGCCTTAAGACTTACAATTCAATTCCTGCAGCCTGACCATACGATTCAAATAAAATTTAGACACTAAGCAGAGACAAGTGGTAGCAACTGCACACACAGGTTCCCCTAGGCTTGGGGGGTGGGTTGGGGGGGGGCAGAAAGAGCACTTGGTGACAGCCCCTGGTCACTAAAAGGCTCCCCCGAGGAGGTCAGTGTGCAGGAGGCTGAGTGGTTGTCAGCAGGGAGTTGAACACAGGTGGGCCCAGCCACCGGCACAGACCAAGTGCAAAGCACTGTAAGTGACTAACTTCAGGAAAGGAACCAAGGGCTGGAAAGTAAAACCAACTTTTGGTAACGCACATGAAGTGGCCTGAAGACAGACTTTTCTGTAGCTGTATGCAGCCACTGAACTTTTGACATGAGAAGAGAACATAACTATATCCAGAGCTCTTCGTGAGTGACTATTCAAAGGGAAAAGTAGAAAGATTCTCCTAGTTAGGTTCTGGAAGGTACCTATTTAGAATAGTGATGCTATTAAAACGAGGCTCACTGTTATATGGGCGGCCCCCCAATATGAGCCTGATAAAGATGGCTAGAGGCTTCTAGAGTTCATGGATCCACAGCTACCTTTGGGGGTTGTTTGGATTTGAAGACTGTTTAGTGGAAGAAGGAAATCAATTTGGTTTCACAATATAACTGGTGTGGCCAGATCTCAGAGGAAGGGAGAAAACCACATTCCTTATAAAAGTAAATCCCACCCACCCTCACCCCCCACACCCCCAGCCCCACAAAAAATAATCCTAGAAAGGATGAACGAGTTCATTTTCTATAAGAACATGAAACCCTGCAGGACCCAAAAAGCATTCATTCCCACAAATGGGCTTTTGCCTCCTGCGCTAAAAAAGAAACGCTTGCGAGGGTCTCGAACGGGCAAAGTCGTGGTCCATAAAGTTGCTTAAGCCACTGAAACAATTCCTGCTTCTTGTTCATGGCTAATAGTGTCATATTCCTGCAAATGAGAAATTAAGAGACGTGTGTTTTAAAGACTGCTAATGCGCTCGGTCGTGAACGGTTACTTGGATCACCCGAGAGAAATAAGGTTTCTTTACTTTTTGCAAAAATTAGCTTTATCAGGGGGAACACAAATAAGGGTTTTTTGTTTGTTTGTTTGTTTGTTCAAGTTTAAGAAAACAGCAGAAGATCAAGATGTGTGTTAGACTGAGGGCAACCGTGGGCAGAAGCGGACGTATTCCACCCCCGCTCCCCCGCTCAAGTCCGTCCTCAGACAGACACACCTAAATAAACGGCAACTGGAACAAGGAGGCACACATCCAGGTACGTGAGGCCTAACAGGGAGAAACCGCACGCTTCTGCTGTGACCCTCCTAGAGGACACGTGGCAAAAGCTAAAACTGGCGCCGAGGCACCCAGCACTAGGGGAGAAGCCAGCCCGACACACCTCGGCAGCCCTCGACCTTGCACGGGGCCAGGCCTGGAGCCAACACCCTATAAACAGCCTGGATAAGAGGTGGCCGATGAATTCCTCTACCCTCTGAAGACATCAGGATGCTCGCTGAGCTCTTGCAATGCCCCCAATTTTCCCCTCTCTCTTTATCCTTACCGTGCTGGCTATTGTCCCTTCTCTGCGTCGCCCTGTGCCCTTCCAACAAGCCCACCCGGACAGCCCACCCAGACCGCTTCCCGAGCGGCTGCCCAGTGGGCGGAGCCAGACGGAGCCGGCCTCTGCTAGTCTGTTTTCTCCCTTGGCGCCTTTGGTTCAAGCTGAGGAGCGGCTCCCCCACTGCTGCTGGTCTCCAGGGGCCTCCACACCTTTTGTTGGTTCCCTGGTCCCCATTCACACCTGGATAACTAGCTCCCCATTGAATGTCTATACCTAAGTCAACAAGGTGAGCTGTTTTCCCACAGGATGCAAATGGGATGGCCTCCGTTAGGATCCACCTGTAAAGCTTCTTGTTTCTATGTAAAAAACAAACAAACAAACAAACAACCCGGGTGTCCTGTGGGGTGTGGCTCAAAGCCTTCCCTGAAGGTCCCAGGTGAAAAGCAGCTCTCCTCAATTGTCCTAAAGCAGCTGGCTCCTGTCTCTTCATTAATTTCACTGTCCCTCACTAATGTGCCTGTCTGTTGTAGGTCAGGACCCCGTCCGAACAAATTATCATCACGGAATTCTACCGAGTGACGAGCCCAAAGCCTTGTCAAACAAATGAAACTTCAGGTTCTACTTCAGAAAACAAGTGAGTAAAACCCTCTGAACAGTGTTTGAAGAGTAGTGACAGATGGGAAAAGTAGGTGCAATGTATTTACAAACAAGAGACTAATACTCACACTACAGGGACAGCACTTACAAATCATTAAGATAAAAGAAAAATAACCCAATTGAAAAATGGGCAAAGAATGTAAATAAGCAATTCAGAGGAGAATTAAAATGACTAATAACTTTATGAAAAGGCACTTTAACAGGAATTGGAAGAAAAGCGAATTAAAACCACCACGAGATCTCATTTTCACCTGGAGGACCTGGCAAATACTACGATTGATCATCTCCACCCAAGATGGGTGAGGAACCCTTCATGCCCTGCTGGGGGCAGGGTTGGTTGGTACCGCCCCCCTAGAGAGGCACCTGCCAATGTCTAATACCACAACACGTGCATATGGACGTTGTTCAGCAGTTCCCCAATCTCTGGAGCCAGACCATCTTGGCTCAAATCCTGACTCTGACACTTCCATCCTGTGCAACCATGAATGAGTTACCTGACCTCTCTGTGCCTTAGTTTCTTCATCTCTAAGATGGGGATAATAACAGCACCTATTTGGAGGCTTTCTAAGAAGATTAAATGAGTCAATACCGGGAAAATACTTGGAAAATTACCTGGCACATAACAAGAGCCAGATAGGTGTCTGTGATCATTACTTATTGTTATAACTATTATTTGGTTTTGTTATTATATACCATACAGAAATTCTCATATGTGGGCACAGAAAGGCATGAGTAAGGGTGGTCACTACAATGCTATTTATAATACCAAAAAAACCCCCAAACAAACAAACAAAAAAACTGGAGGCAAATCAATGAACATTAATGGTTAATGATGCAACAAAATGTCACACCGGTAAAATAGCTTAAAATGATTTTAAAATAACAGAGTAGGTCTCCATGTACTAGAGTGAAAAGCTTTCCAGGATATATGGTTAGAACTAAGAAAATCTAGGTGCAGAAAAACACATTTAGCATGACCCCATGAATATAAAACAATAAAGCCTTCACATACATGTGTGTTTCTGAATCAGACACTCCTATGCAAAAGTGTGGTGGCATCTGGGGGAGGAAGGGAATTGGAGATGGGTGGCGGGGAATAAGATTTTGGATTTCTGCTCTTCATACATCTGCTCTGTTTGACTCTTTTATGATTCCCACATGACTTTATAAAATAAGAAAAAAAATGCCCAATAAAATCCCTGTGAGTTGAACAAATGGTACCAAGTCCTGGACCCTCCCCAAGGCCAGTGAGGCGGGATGGGGAGACGCGGGGGAAATGGGACAGGCCACAGCACCCAAGGGTGCCAGACATGTCAGCAGGGGACAAGGCGGAGGCAGTGCTCCTTCCTCCTCCCTGCTCACATTCCAGACCAGACTCCCCAGTGAGCTGCAAAGAATCCACTGACCTTAAATGTCAGGGGAAAGATGAAGTACGTGAGGACCAGCCATTAAACGATGTGCTGAGCAGCCATTAAAAAAGACATCATCGAGGGGCGCCTGGGTGGCTCAGCTGGTTAAGTGTCTGACTTTGGCTCAGGTCATGATCCTAGGGTCCTGGGATCGAGCCCGGAGTCTGGCTCCCTGGCTCAGCGCTGAGTCTGCTTCTTCCTATGCCCCTCAGCCCTGGTCATGCTCTCTCTCTCTCTCTCTCTCAAATAAATAAAATCTTTAAAAACAAATACCACACAGTAAGTAGTTCTAGGCTTGGGACGTGCAAGGCACCCAACTGTACACTCCTGTTTACAGAATATGTTCACAGGTGTATGCGTGTATACACACACATACACACATAGTTGCACACTTCTATACACATACACGTGTGCACACGCATGGTCACACACATGCACACATGCAGTTTAAAAACAAAAGTAATGAAAGGACATAGTCTGAAACATTAACGGTGGTTATCATTGGGGGGGATTATAAACAATTTGGGGGGGACCTTTTTCTTTTTCATGCTTTCCAAATATTCTATGTACGTAGATTCCCCTTATATACTAGCAAGAAAATATAAGGAATGACACAATTTTATAACTGGCTGTGCCACCCTCTGCATATCCTTGGGCCCTCACTAAGCCCCTTCTCCCCTTGTGGGATTCCAGCTTTCTAATCGGAGGTCTGGGGTGGGAAACACAGGGGTCTCTGGCAGGCTTGGGGGAGGGTGTCCAAGGACAGCTCCCTGCCTTTGAGACTCCCGGACACCAAAGTCAAGAAGGCTGTGGGCAGCCTTCCCTCCTGCAGACATAAACCTTTGAAGTGAAGCCCCGGGCCAGAGACCCGATGAGAAGGGAGGGTCCTTCCGGATGGGACTGGGGCAGACACCTCCCCAGGGTGCCCCTCCTGGCTCAGCCCTCCATCTCACTGGGCTTATGAGCCGGACAGCCCCACCTCAAGCTCCAGCGCCTGCACTGGTGCCGCTGGCTCTCTGCAGGTTTTCCTAACATGGACAGGGACACTGACTGTGAGTAAGGCCTGCAGTCAAAGTGGTCCAAGTTGAAAGCCTTGTTCTGAAATTTACTAGAGCTGCAGTAAGTCACTCAAGCAGCTCGGAGCTTCCGTGGGCTCATGTGGATCACTCCCCGGGCAATGGGCTGATGATCAGAGCGCCGCTTCCTCATCGGTAGGGTCCACGATGTGGGGGCTGGCCAGTGGTAGTCGCGTTGCAGGTACTGGAAGGCAGTGACTCAGTTATACCCCTTCTAACGAAACACAGTCACCAGGTGTATCTGGAGGTGGTGTGGGGGGCAGTGAGTGGGACAAGGGCAGAGATGAACAAAGATGAGGACCACGAGACGCTCCCAGGCCGTGTCTGTGCATGCAGTGGGTGGCAGAGGTCCAGCTGAGACCCTCCACAGAGGCTAGAACACTGTGCTTGGGTCTGTGAGGCAGCAGACAGGTCGGGAAACACGACTCCACCTAATTCTGAAGAACAACGTTTTCCAGGTGAACCATACAGGGAGCGGGCACCCAGGTTAGAACGACCGCAACAAACAGCAGGTGCAAAAGAAAGAACAAAGTATAGGAAACATTTCCAGAATGGCGAAGGAGTGGCTGGAACACTTGGCAAAAGGGAAGGGTCCTGGGTTGAGGCCAGAGTGGACAGGGCATGGCCTGTGGATGTGCCCCAGTTCCCAGCTTGGGGGAGAGAGAATGAGGAAAAAGGCGAGCCTTCTCCTAGCCAGGGGGAAAACTGCAGGCCCTTCCCTGACAGGAGGGTTAACCCTGCCTGACCCTCTCCAGATTGTGCCTTGGAGAGCCTGGTGTGACCCCCCCATATCCCCCACAATGGGCAAGGAGGAGGTTCTGGTTGAATGAACACAGTAGATCATCACCGTAGATCATCTCTGAACACAGTAGATCATCTCTGAGTGGTGTGGACCCAAGTTTCTGAAACAAGAGAACGCCTGGGAATCAAGGGCCCTTCCAGACGCCCCCCTACCCCCACCACCGTGGGACACAGATTTATCCATCCCTGTGGCAAATGCTGTCCTGCTCGTCACCCAGTGCTGCAGGATCCTGGTCCAGTTGGGCTGCTTCTTCCCACAGAGAGGTCAGAGTTGCCCAACAAGGACTCTGTAAGTGACTGGTGACAGCAGTTCAGAGGCCCCAAGCAAGGGTAGGAAGCTGAAGCTGCAAACAGGTCAAATGCCCCCGTGGGGTGCCACCCGTCGGGCAAGAGGCTGCTGGGCCCTGCAGAGGGCATGGCTGGTTTGCACCCAAGCAACCAAAGGGGAGACAATGAGACTGTTTCTTCCTCTCAGCAGTGGTACCATCTTGACACTAAGGGCATTGATGGGCTGGTTACCATGGGAACCTGAGCTGCCGAGCCCATCCCAGGGAGCCTGAGGCTCCCTTCCAACAGCTGATGGCTATTCAGGCCTGTTCTTTACCCCGGGACAGAGGGCCTTGTGCCTACCGCCGGGTCTTCCAAACCCACCAATAGCAGAGGCACAAGGACCTCGGGGAGATCTGGGATTTGATGAGATGGCAGGACCCATCGGGTCTGAGGCAGCCGTGGTGGGCCACTGCTGAGCCTGGCTCCCCGTGTCGCTGACCTGACCGAGAAGCAAACTAGAGCATCACATGGAGAGGGTCGTCCCTAGGCATGAACACAAGTACAAACTCAGGAGAAGCCTGTCTGCTGGGTGACCCCAAAAAGAAAGGGATTAAAATTTAAAAAGCGTGTGTGGTGATGGCTCAGCCAGCCAGAGTGGGGACGTGGGAGGCGACCTTGCTCCTTCCCCAGTGCTCACCACCTCCGCCACGTCTCTTATCTCTGAGGGGCCAGCACCAGTGAGAGCACAGAGCAAATTCTGAGTAGATGAGTGTGTGTCCTCTGGTTGTCCTGGAGTGACCCCTCCACCATCAGAGAAATGGCAGGACTGGAACTGATCTTTGAGAGCAGCCTAGAGGCCTGATGATAGATTGACTCCGCCGGGAAGCCCAGAGCCCAGGGGCAGAAAGAGACAAACCAGCAGGCAATGTCAGGGCGACAGGCTGGGGCAATCGGGCGGGGTGTTGATGGCCGGCCAGGACAAGGGGCTAGCCATGGGGTGGGAAAGGCATCCTAGGTAGAAAGAACCTGAATGAAGCAGGAGCACAAAGTGGTTCGGTGGAGTTGGAGCTGGGGGCAGGGCAGAAAGAGGCCCTGCAGCAGGACGGCCCGGGGAGAGACGCCAGAGGCCCCAGCCTATGCTGGGCAACCTCAGCAAGAAGGCAGGGGGCCCTGACAGCCGTCCAGGGGACCCAGGAGACAGGCGAGGTACAGTCCAGACGGGAGGTATGGAGGAGGAGGTGAGGGGAGGCAGGGGTGGGGGAGGCTGAGGTGACTTCAGGGCCTCGAGCACAGGCACCGGGTTAGATGGTCCTTTCAGCAGACAGAGACCGCACGGCAAGGACAAGGTCTGCAGCCAGGGGCGACCAGTCCAGTTGCTCACATATAGAGTCTGAGTCAGGGAGGGTAGCATCCATCCTCAAAGGACTGGAGGGATTAGGGCATTTTCTTCTTTTCCTCCAAAATGGAGAGGTGTACGTTTCATTTTCTTTTTAAAAGTTTTTTATTTATGTGAAAGAGAGAGAGACAGCGAGAAAGCATGAGTGGGGGGAGGGGTTAAGGAAGAGGGGGGAGAGAGAAGCAGACGCCCCCACTGAGCGGGGAGCCCGATGCGAGACTCGATCCCAGGACCCCAGGATCATGACCTGAACTGAAAGCAGATGCTTACCTGCTGAGCCCCCCAGCTGCCTGGAGAGATGGAACGAGGAGACGGCACCAGTAAAACTGTTCTAGATAGAACAATGAAGACGGGCAGCAGTGTGCGTGTGTGTGTGTGTGTGTGTGTGTTTGCATGTGTGTGAGAGCCAGGTGGAAAGAAGGAGAAACTGGCCAGTGGGGTTCACACAGGTTCTTTCCCAATGGCAGCAGACTGCTGAAAGGCTTTCTGGCATGGTGGCTTACGCTTACCCGAGAAACAGGGATGAGGGCCATCTGCCAAAGGTAAGGACAGTGGAAGGCGGGTCAGAGGGGGTGGGTTCGCGCCCTTGCCTGTCAGTCACTGGTTTGGGATGGGCCCAAGTCAGAACCGAACCAGACCTGAGCTCTCCTCGTGGTTCAACAGGCCCGGTGACCCCTCTCTGCGGGGTTGGTGCAACGCTCCATGAGCAAGAACACCTAACACAAGAAATGCTGGCTTGGGGACAAGCACGTGCCAGGACTTCTGGTCAGTGCCAAGGCCAAGCCACAGTCCAAGAGCCAGAAGGGGGGGAGAGAGAGAGAGAGAGAGAGAGGAAGAGAGAGAGAGAAAGAGGCAGTCATGATAACTATGACTGAGAAGCTGTCCACGTGCCAAGTCCCGGGAGAAGGAGGGGGAGACATGTCAGCTACCTGCCCTGGACTGTGGAAGATCAGAGGAACTACACTTCAGGGGCAAAATCTACACGGAGGCTCCGAGACCCCCCCCCCCCCAAAAAAAAAAAAAAAAAAAAGCAGGATGTTCCCCAGGGTGCGAAGGGTCCTCTGTGGCCCTTTTGCCACCCAAAGCCCAAGGCGAGGCAGAGGCCTCGGTCAGGTTCTTCTCAGATGGGGCTCTCTCCCCTAACCCACAGCTCTGTCTCTCACATGAATTCTTCCTTGGCTTCTGCCTGGAGAAACCCAAACTCTTCCAGTGGACCAGTGAGCTGGGCCACCCCCTCTGGCCTGGCTCTGAGTCTTCTCCTTGCCACCTGGCTCCATGAACAGTTACTCAGCTTCCAGAACCCCAGCCCCGGTGGCTTATGAGAGCAGGCCCCTCACCTAAAGCCCAGTCCACTTAAAACTGTCATCATCTGAAGAAAGATGTCCAATGCCAGTGTGGGAGAGTACCAGCTTCCCAGTCCCAATCTCGTCTGTACTGCCCCACCTCCCACCCAGAACCTCTCCCTCTCTACTCCCACACAAGCCAGGCACAGGACTCCTGGCTCAGAGAGTACATGCAAGGCAACCTCAGACCTTAAATCAAAACCAGATAACTACGTCACAGGTGACTGCTATTCTGGGCCTCCCCTCGTCCACCTCGAGCTCCTGACCTTTGGGTCAGAAAATTCCTGCCCTGGGGCACCTGGGTGGCTCAGTGGGTTAAGCCGCTGCCTTCGGCTCAGGTCATGATCTCAGGGTCCTGGGATCGAGTCCCGCATCGGGCTCTCTGCTCAGCGGGGAGCCTGCTTCCCTCTCTCACTCTCTGCCTGCCTCTCTGCCTACTTGTGATCTCTCTCTGTCAAATAAATAAATAAAATCTTTAAAAAAAAAAAAAAAAAGAAAAGAAAATTCCTGCCCCATGATTTTCACATCTGGCTTCTGCTTGGTTCTTGTTTTGTTGTTTTTTAATCGTAACAACAAGCTGTCTGCGGCATGACAACGTTCCTCTGCTGACGAGTGAATTACTCAGGCCCACCTGAAATTCTGGGCCAGGTATGTCCCACTCGGTAGCTATTTTAAGCAGAACTATTTAAGGCAAGTTCAAAATCATTTCAGGCTCTTAGATCTTTCAGGGGCCCTGGCAGCCAGCCTGCCTTTTTATGTTCAGACTCAGAACCAACAAATTAGCTCAACACCCCGGGCAAAGCAAAAATGCAAGGGAAAGGACGGTGTCGCAGCGCCACTTTTGAGATAAACATCACTTCCGAAAGCTACAGATGCTGAGATGTCGTGATTTGGTTTGTGAGGTCGTCTTGTTGGACAAGAAGTAGACAGCTTGTGTCTTCTTGGAGTCATCAGTGTCAAAGGCTATGACGTGCGCAGGCTGCAGTGAGGGTCACGTGCGCCCCAAGATGCTTTGCAGGAGAAAGAAGCCTCGTGGGCCACCACGGTTCCAGTGCTCTGGGTCCGGCTCTGTCCAAACAGCCCTGTGATCCGAGCCAGGCCTTTTGGTTCTCTAGGTCATGAATTGCTTGACAAGCGGAAGGCCCCAGCTTGGGAGGTCTAAAGCAGGGGCTTCTGAGCCAGGCCCATAGGCACCTGTGCGCCCACACACAGGCTTTACACAATCCAGGAATGCCATGACGGGTAATATGATGTGCATTTTTCTTTTCTTCCCCTTGCACGTGTCATGTGTACCTACATATACAACTACATATGTGTATGTATATATATGTATGTGCATACACACATGCATATCTGCATACATATGTATATATCACTATATAGTATATAGTGATATGTACATATCACTTTCAGATAGAAAGAAAAGCACCAAATGTTTAGACACAATTATGTATATAATTTGTATGTTACATACACAGATGTAAGTACTCATATATGTATACTAAGACTTAAAATGCTGCAGATCAAGTTTCTTCCTTCCTTTCCCAGTTCCCTCCCCGGCCCTCCCTTCTTAGAGGCTACCACTAACCTGAATTTGATGTGGATGCTTCCTACATGCGTAAGCATTCATAAATAATACAGAATTACTTAGTCGGTTATTTATTTATTTTTTAAATTCAACTTTATTTTTTCAGTGTTCCAAGGTTCATTGTTTATGCACCACACTCAGTGCTCCATGCAATACCCACCCTCCTTAATACCCACCACCAGGCTCATCCAACCCTCCAAGCCCCCTCCCCTCTAAAACCCTCAGTTTGTCTCTCAGAGTCCAGAGTCTCTCATGGTTCGTCTCCCCCTCCGATTTCCCCCAACTCTCTTCTCCTCTCCATCTCCCCATGTCCTCCATGTTATTCCTTATGCTCCACAAGTAAGTGAAACCATATGATAATTGACTCTCTCTGCTTGACCTATTTCATTCAACATAATCTCCTCTAGTCCCGTCCATGTTGATGCAAAAGTTGGGTATTCATCCTTTCTGATGGCTGCGTAATATTCCATCATACCCATGGACCATATCTTCTTGTCCATTCGTCTGTTGAAGGGCATCTTGGTTCTTTCCACAGTCTGGCAACTGTGGTCATGGCTGCTATGAACATTGGGGTACAGATGGCCCTTCTTTTCACTACATCTGTATCTTTGGGGTAAATGCTCAGTAGTGCAATTGCAGAGTCATAGGGAAGCTCTATTTTTAGTTCCTTAAGGAATCTCCACACTGTTTTCCAAAGTGGCTGCACCAACTTGCATTCTCACCACTTACTGCGTTTTGTAGTTTCCATAAATACCCCACACCATGCATCTGCGACGCGCCTTTCCATCTGCCGTCATTTTTGCGATTTATCTATGTAGACGCGTATCCGGTATACGCCTTTCCGACTACTGCACCGCGTTCCATCGTGGGACTGTTTTGATTTCGTTCTCCATTCTTCTACTGATGGATATTCAGGCTGTGTTTCCCTTCATTTAAAAAGTGCCTCTGGGGGTGCCTGGGTGGCTCAGCGGGTTAAGCCGCTGCCTTCGGCTCAGGTCATGATCTCAGGGTCCTGGGATCGAGTCCCGCATCAGGCTCTTTGCTCGGCAGGGAGCCTGCTTCCTCCTCTTTCTCTCTGCCTGCCTCTCTGCCTACTTGTGATCTCTCTCTGTCAAATAAATAAATAAAAAATCTTTAAAAGAAAAAAAAAAGTGCCTCTGGGACAGCACTCTGCAGGGTTCCTTGCGTCCTCGCGCGAGCTCGTCTCTCTAGCAGAAGCCCAGAGGTGGACCCGCCAATGGAATTCTACCTCACTGCCAGGTGCCCCCCTGTGCTCCGAGGTGGTTCTCCCGATATCCGCTTCCACCAGCAGCACCCAGAAGCTCCATGGGCTCCATGTCCTCGCCAGCGCTAGATACAAACACCTCTCCGCATCTGCCAATCCGATGGCATGAAGCAGTCTCCCTCCTCACTGCCCCATGTCATGTTGTTCCCATCCCTCCGGGGAGGCTGAGTGGCTTTTCTCGAGTTTACTGGCCACTTGACTCCCCTCTCCCTGTTTCTGCTCCCCACCCCACCCCACCCCACCAAGAGGCTACTACTAACCTGAACTTGAGGTGGGTGCTTCAGACAGGGCATTGAACTCCCTATGCATATACTTCTCCATTTTTCTACCTGGCGTTTCTCTTTTACTTATTGATTTGATTGCTTTTTTATTTATTTGAGAGAGAGAACACAAGCCAGGGTGGGGGTGGTATAGAGGGGCAGAGGGAGAGGGAGAAGCAGACTCCCACCTGATCAGGGAGCCTGATGTGGAACTGGAGCCCGATTCGGGACTCAATCCCAGGACCCTGGGATCATGACCTGAGCAGATGCTCAGTTAAGGCAGATGCTTAACTGACAGCCACCCACCCAGGTGCCCTGATAGATAGCTTTTTAAATAATCTATGCACTAACTTGTGTGTCATAAGCCATAAATAATTTTTCTAGTCTATTACATGCTTTTATCCTATTATGATGTGTTACACAGAACTCTTCATGGCTCAATCTCTTCCTTTATTTCTTCTTTCCGTGTTTTGTTTAAGAAATCCTTTCCTGTCCCAAAGCCATAAAGGTATTCCACTCTAGTTATTTCTGGCTGGCATTTACTGTTGGGTAGTGTGAGGTGAGGTCAGGATCTGATTATTTTCCCGATTCAATTCTCTCGGTGCCATTGACTGAAATGCCTACCCTTCCCCATCCACCTGTAACAGTTCTGTTCGCACATACAAGCTCCCACACCTGCCTGGGTTTGAGTTGATTCATCACTATTGCAAGGAACCATCCCCAGGGCCAACGTCCAACTGTCACAATCACCCCAGCTTCATGGGAAGTTTTGTTCTCTGGCAGAATACACTCCCCTCCCTTTCCTCCTTTCTCAGAGTTGTCACAGGGATTCCGGGAACTTACTCTTCCATGTGAATTTTAGGATACATTTGTGTGATTTCATATCCCATAGAAAACCCTGTTGGCAAGTCAACTAAATTACGCTGAACTTAGAGATGAAGGGGGGAGGGGCATGTGATAATCAGTCCTCCTGTCCAAGAACATAGCTTATTCCTCCATTATTCAGACCACTCCTTCAATACATCATTCAAATATTTTAAAATCTTCTGGTAAGTTTCATTTTTTTAAAAAACGTATTCCTAGATTTCTAACGGCTTTTATGCTAGAGTGTATTATCATTTCTCTTCTCTTCTCGAATGCTGCTCCTGGATAGGTTGCTACTGTTACCTGCTCAGTTCTCTGACTACTTATAATAGTCTCTAGGTTCTCGCGGATTATCTACATAGTTATGCCACCTATCAGTAAGCGACATTTGACTCTTCCAAACTTTCCTTCCTTCCTTTCTTTTCCATTGTGGTACATTACCTCGGACCTCAACTATCATGATGAATAAAGAAGTAAAAAAGAGGTTTGTTTGTCTGGTTCCTGATGCACATTTTTCAAAGGAGAAGATCCAGAGGCACGATCAATCTGAAAGGCTTCCATGTTCAAGAAAGGTGAATAACTTTCACCTGAATAACCATCTCAATTACCTTTGCACCATGTAAAATAACACGGCATCGGGTTTTTAGTTGCACGAGAGGGGGTAACACATTCGAGTCAGAAGTTAGAACTTCGCAAAGGCCCAGGAGAAAAGCAGGGCTGTGAGTCAGGGCAGGTATGGGGCATAACACTAATTGCCCATTAAGGATTTGGGGAAAGAGTCACACAAAGGACACTTAGACCAGAGAATGTAGCTGGAGACAAAGAGCAAGGAGCATAATTGTCAGAGTCGACATGCTCTGTGTAGACACAAACAGCTTCCATGCCTTGCTTCCCCTCAGTTTGCTTATCCATAAATCAAAGCTAATAATATCTACATCTTATTTATGAGTCACAAATTCTCCTGGCTGAAAAAGGCAAATAAGGTTTTTAAAGAGTTCTTATTGAGGAGGTAGAGGGTGGAATGCTCCAGGCCTTTTCCACATTAGTAGCACTTGGGGGAGGGAGGGAGAAAAGCTGGTTTGGGAATAAAGAGTATTAGGTGCTCCTTGAGTAATCTCTCTCTCTCTCTCTCTCTCTCTCTCACACACACACACACACACACACGCGTGTGCGCACGTCTTGGAGACAGCCCAGATCCCGAATCAACAAATCCCCTCCGTTTGCAAAGGTCTTCATGGTGGCATCCCCACCCCAGCCCCCCGCCTCCCAGGCTGAGTTGACCAGGCTGTGTGCGGTCCACCCTGCAGCTGCCCTGGACAGAGCTGGTGAGGCGTGGAGAGACTCCCCCAGAATGTCCCAGATCGGGGCAGGTACACACCTGAGGGAAGCTCCCCCACAGGCAAAATGAGAACAGCAGACTTTGCGTATGAAATTCAACTCAGACAGAAGTTGTTTCAAAGCCCTGGCATTTCTGATGCTGGTGGACAGGAACGGCGAGGGGGAATCTATTGCGTGTGTGGCTCTTGTGGAAACGTCTGGGAGGCCCTTTGTAATTTACTGTGCAGCTGAAGAGTCACTTTTAGCTGAAGACAAATTACCAGGCCACCTGGGCTGAGCAGTGAGGTGTAGCAGGAGCCGGCAAGGGGGCGGGAGGAGGGCTTAGCCATGAATGGGGATGGAAGCCTGAGGACCACTTTCCTCAGTCTGGAACATCACCCAGGGAGATTTCGGAACAGCGGGGAGAAACGAAGCCAGTGCTGCCCAAAGGCAAAAACTCCAATCACAGGACGTTTGCAGACATCTGAGCAGTGCATACAGACGGACAGATCTAGCTACACAAAAGACAGGACAGCATTCTCCCAGACACACTCGGACTGACCACGTGAAGTACAGAGCAAACAGCAGAAATCTACTTTTCCAAAAGGCCACACATCTCACATTAGCAGCATCTGTTGAGACTTAGGATGCAGAAGAAATGTCATTTACATTAGGGCCACACCACACTTTGCTGGCTTCTGTCACGGATAATGATGAAACTAAATTTAACACTGCCTGGCATTACAGTTTGAGTTATGAGCTGGTGCTTCCCTGTCGTTTCACTGGATCCTCTAAGCGTATAGTATGTAGGAGATTGGTTAACTGCGCTGAAAGGTCCCCTGGCGGGGCAGCACGCTTCAGTACCCTGCAGCCCCTCCACCAGCCCTAAACCAGCCCCTTGCCCCACGGTCACTCTGCAGGGTTGGGGAAGGAGAAAGGGATCTGCCTCAAGGGTCCTTTGGAGTTATGCCACCTCCCTGCCCAGGGCTTGTCCTCTCTTGCTAACCCAGTCATAGCGACAGCTCAGGTCATGGGAGGACTCTGGGCTCACTGACCAGGGTCAACCCCTGGCCTGGGGTTTTGCTGCCGGCAACACTGGATCTTCCCCAAAACTGTGGCGGGTACACACTGACACCGCCCCTACAGATGAAGAAGATGGGGAAGTGACTTGCCTAAGGTCATACAGCTAGTTTGTAGAGAGCTACCCTTGGAACAGCCACAGAAGCCTAAAAACAAAGCAAATTCCAGGAGCCTGAAGGGGTTTTCAACGCAGGAGCTCCTGCCTCCAGTCCCCTGTGAGGTTGCAGAATCCTAAGCCGCTGGCAAACGACGGATGCTTCCAGATTCCAGCACCTAGCCGCCCTCCCTCCCCTCCGTGATCCGCGGACACAGAAGAAGCCCACGACCCCAAGACTCTGGGCCATGCGCCTGTCACCGCCGAGTCGCGGCGGGACGCCCTGGCGCGCGCTCAGAGTCTGGAGCCCCGCGCAGCCCGTCGAGACCCGCGGGCCGGGCGCAGCGGAGCCGGGGCTCCGAGGCCAAGAAGAGCTTGGTGGGCACTGAGGACAGCGCCCGCGGGCAGAGCGCGGCGCCCGAGAACGGCTCCTTCTCCCGCCCCGCCGGGCAGGTGCCCGCGCCGGGCCGCGGGGCCCTCGGAACTGCCCCTCCGGACGCGCCAGGCCTGCGCGGGCGCCCCCGCAACCTCCGCGGGCCACCCGGTGGGCCCCGCCGAGCGTCCCGGGCGCCGCGTCTCCCGGCGACTCCACGCAGGGCGCCCCGGCCGCCCCCCGACCGCGCGGGCGGAGCCGTTCGGGACCCCCGCCCGCGCGCGGCCGCGAGCCGGAAGGAGGCGCCCCCTTGCGCCGTGCCCACCGGCGGCCGGGAAAGTTTTGGGCGCTCGGGGCCGGCCGCACTCACCTGGCCCAAGTTGAGGTAGCCGTGCTCCGCGGCCACGCGGTCCGCCTCGGCCGGGCCGCCCAGCACTTGCACTGCCCAGTGGTTGGTGTAGACGGGGCGCGGCGGCGGCGGCGCGGAGCAGGCGGCGGGCAGCGCGAGCAGCAGCAGCCAGCGCCAGGGGCGCGGCGCGAGCGACCGGAGCCCGGGCCCGCCGGCGCCCCCCGCGTCCGCGTCCTCGGCGGTGGCGGCGGCGGCCCGGGGCGGCGGCCGGGGCCCGGGCGCAGGCGGCGCGCGCGGAGGCATGGCAGCGGCAGGCTCGCGCGGCGCCCGAGCGGCGAGTGCGCCGGGGGGTGGGGTGCCGCCTTTTAAAGCCGCTCCGCGGCGGGGAAGCGCCGCCGCCGCCGCTGCGGGCGGGAGCGAGGGAGGAGGAGGCGGCCGCGGCGCGTTCCCGCCCGCGCGGCCGGGTGGCGCCCCTGGGCCCGCGCTCGTGCGGCCCGCGCCGGGACGGGCGCAAGCCGCGGGCTGGGCGGCGCGGGAGGCCCGGAACGCCCCCCACCGGGGAACTTCTCGCGGACTTTTGGGGCTCTCGGGACAGACAGACCCCGGCGGCCCCGAGCGGCGGCCTTGGCCCTGCGCGTTCTACCGGGAGCCCCGAGGACCGCCGGGGCAGCTCAGGTGAGTCCAGGCTGGTGGGCCGAGGCCCCAGCGCCCTCCCACCCGTCGGGCATCCTGGAGGCCTCATTCTCCAGGTCGAGTTTCATCTCCTCTAAGGGTGTCTTTGCTCATCCCGCGGTGAGATGGTGGGCTTGCAAGGGCTTTGGGTTCTAAGAGAAAGAAGCCGCGCGGAAAGGGAGAGTCATGGCCCGGTCCAGGAGGAGGCCTGACTGAACAGGCACGTTAACTGGGGCGAGACCGCTGGCAGATGAACCGGGTTCAGTGAGTGCGCAGGAGAAACCCACGGATGCAGCCCCGAGGCTCCAGACCACCTTGGGAGGCAGAGGGTACAGGTGAATCCCCAAGCTGTCCACTTCGTTCTGCGTGATCTCGGGCACATTGCTGTCCTTGTTGACAGCGGGGCTCCACCTGGAAATGGGGATGACAATAGGATCTACCCTGGGCTGTTTTGAGGATGACATGAGCTCTTGCCATGCCATAAGCTGCCCATAAACGTTTGTGTTTATGAGTTCACGGCCCGCCACATGGTAGGTGTTCACTTGTGCAGACTCTTAAAAGCTCCCACGGAGCTGGGACCAGTCAGTGGGAAAGTGAGTTGAATCATCCTTGCCCCTGCTGCCGGGGGCCGCCTAGAAGGCACTAGCTAATTATTTGGTGCACCCTGGAGAATTACAGAAATGTTCACACCGTGAAGGAGCAAACGGTGAGAGGCGAGCACCCCTTCAGGATCTCTTCTCCCATTACTTTTAGGAATGGTCAGTCCTAACTGACCTCATGGGGAAAGCAAGCCTTTACCCCGATTAATTCAGGAGAGGAAACAAAACATGGGCCCAGGAGGCCTTGAGGTGGGAAGGCAAAACCACTGATCTGATATTAGGGTCTAGAAGAAATTCCATATAGAGCTCACAGGACACACAGATCTTGGGCAAGGAGGGGCAGGAGGGGTGGGGAGGCAGCAGGATCCCTGGAGGTGGCTTCCCCAGGTCCTTTCCAGCCTCCCTCTCAGGAGCCCTTGGGTTTCGTAACCCACATGATTCATCCTTTCTGCAGGCGTGAGTCACCCCGAATGGAGGTGGGAGAACGGGAGGTGTGGTGGGAGGCCCAACAGGGACAAGCCAAATCCTTATTCACAAGGGCTCCTACCAGGGGCCCCTCTTGGAATCTGGGGATTGATTTCCCACACGTTTTCCTCTTTTCTGCCCTAGATGCAATTTCTCTCACCTTCCTTCACCTGGCCAAGTGGGGTCAGCTCCCTGGGCAGACACTTGAGGCCTGCCCCACACTGCAGAATGCAAGCCCCTTGCATCCGTAGACACATGCCCGCCCCTAACCACTGAAGAAACAGCAGGCCCTGGGGTAAATGAGGCTGCCCTGGAAGAGATCACATCACCCCTATCCAGCAGACACATAGCCAGAACCCTCAGACTGTCTCTTCCGGGAGGCCACCCTACCTGACCACAGAGAAGGGACGCTGGACTGAGTCAGGGGGCTAGATTAGAAGCCTCACTCTGGGAGCACCTGGGTGGCTCAGTGGGTTAAAGCCTCTGCCTTCAGCTCAGGTCATGGTCCTGAGCCCCGCATCAGGCTCTCTGCTCAGCAGGGAGTCTGCTTTCCCCTCTCTTCTCTGCCTGCCTCTCTGCCTATTTGTGATCTGTCTGTCAAATAAATAAATAAAATATTAAAAAAAAAAAAGAAGAAGAAGAAGAAGAAGCCTCACTCTGTAACTTACCAGCAACATATCTGGGCAATCCCTGTCACCTTTCTGGCCCCTGTCACCTGGGCTGTGTCTTGGCTTTGTCCCATATCCTGTGTTGTACTTCTTCAAGTATGTGACCGTCTTCAAAATAATGGTACACTGCACATAATCTTAGCTATTATGAAGCAACTTGTCCTTCCCAAGAGGGTCCCCCCAAGACAGCAGTGATTTTGACAGGCAGAGATAGGGGTTTTTCCATAATAATTCGGTAGATTAAGGGATTCAGCCCACTGAACCGAGGAGCCTAACATGCATCTGAATTTTGATTTGGTGGGAATCTGAATTTATTTTATTAACCGATCTGGTCCTTTCAGGCTAAACTTTGCATTTATTGTGGAAGTGCCCAGGCAACTGTCTTGGCTTCAGTGTTATAGGAAGACCAGCTTCCCAAAATGAACATCCTAAATCAAATCACCCCTTGTGGGTTTCCGATTGATTTACACGGTGACAGGATTAGCTCAGTCACCGAAGTACCAGCCCTTGCATTGTGATAGGATCCGTAATAAAAATGGCTGGTTTTCCTGCTGGGAGGGGGATTTCCTCCTCACTTAACACTCCTGCTCTCCAGAGGAGTTGACCCTTGAGAGTCCCACAGCTTGGGGGAGGGGCCAGAGTTCATGGAGGTGAGAGGCTGATCCCCTCAGGTCAGAAGTCCTGGAGAGGGCAAGGCATGGACCAGAAAGGTGTTTGGAGTTTGGTCATATTTCAGAAGGTTTTTTAAAGATTATTTTATTTGTTTATTTGAGAGAGAGAGCATGAGCAGGGAGTGGGGAGAGGGACAGGAGGACGGAGAAGCAGACTCCCCACTGAGCAGGGAGCCTGACTCAGGGCTGGATCCCAGGAGCTGGAGATCATGACCGGGGCTGAAGGCAGACTGAGCCACTCAGGCACCCCCCCCCCCCCGCAATTTGAGAAGTTTTAGAAAATGCTAATACAGAGATGTGGTATTTATACTAGAATCTTCCTCAATCGGAAAAGAGGAGGGAGGGGCTCATCACTAGGAAGATCTTGTTGAATTCTGTGTTCCTGGACCCACACTTGACGCCTTCAGAGCAAGTACAGAATTACATGGCTGGGCCAAGGAACGCCCCACACTGCCAGGACCATTGCGCAGCTCAAGGCATCACACAGCCTCCTGGAGTGCGCTGAAACAGAAATTCGATGCAAAAGCTGCATCTGTTTAAGCCACTGAGAAATTGCATTTTGGAGCTGTGCTTGGTCAGTGGGCCAGGTGGGGGCGGGGGGAGGGGTCTCCCTCGAAGAACGTCGGCTGGGCACCACCTTCAGGATATTGGAGAAGAGCCTGCACTCAAAGCTTAGCCTCATTGCAAGTCATGGGCCACCTCAGGCACGTTGCTCCAGTATCTTCTGCTGGAAACGGCAGTCATGGTGCCGTCCTGGGGCCAGGCCCTCGGAGGCCCGCAGGAGCTGATGCATACAGAGCCCCTGGCCCAGCCTCAACAGCTGTGTCAGTGGTGACTACACTGCTGCTGGCCACCAGGAGTCCCAGAGTGAGCGGGATGAACTGGGCAAGGCCGCACGCTCTGTTCCTCCGTGGGATTCACGTGTGGGCGTGGAAATGTTCCAACCTTGAGCCATGCCTGGTTGCATATTTTCTCAAATTTTAACATCCTGGATGAGGGAGGGCCTAGGAAAGATCAGAGCTCTCCTTACCTCCTGCCCCTGCACCCCAGTCCCCAAGAAACTGTTCCCCGGTCCTGAGTTTCTAGAAACCCAGGGTGCCCCCCTGATTGCACTTTCTTCTGTTCACTTCCTCCTTTCTCTCCTTTTCATCCGTCCCAGATCCCACCTGCAGCTGCTCCCTCTGAGTGGTGGGTCAGGGGTCTTCCCCTTCTTCCTTCTCCGTGCTCTGCCTCCCATTCTGTGTTAATGCCCATAGATCTAGTCTCCTCAGTCTGGGCTCTGATTCATGTTGGACTCTACTCCTCTCATTGGGTTGGGGGGTGGGGAAGGGAGGGGTGTGGTTGTTTGACCATCCAAGGTGGGGAAGGGAATGGAGCAGCGCAAAGCCCACTCCACTCCCACCCATTCTTTGCCTCTCTGGTTAGACTTTCCCTTTATATCTAGATCCTCATTGTCTTAAGAAAGAGCCTTGTAAAAACTGCTTCTCCTGCAAAACAATTATCTCACAATTATGTATCTTAGTGTTCCTTTCATAAACTCCCACGTGGAAATGTAGTGTCAAACAAGGAATTTAGGAGCAAAAAAGCAGAAACTCCCTGACAAGCTCTTCTCCAACTACTAAGGAGAACTTTACAATTTATCTGGTTTCCCTTTTTGCCATGGCTTCCAGGAGGCCCAGAGCCACGTGTGATAGTAAATTACAATTGTTTATTTCCTCCTCTGTGCAGCAGTTAGAATATCTTTGGTTTTAAGTGCTAGAATACCCAAGTAAAAGGAGCATGGACAGTAAAGGTGGAATTTGGTGATCAGTGGAACCTATGTTGTTAATTCAGCAGCTCAGTGATGTCAGGGCTCAAGATAGCTTTTCTGGGGGTGCCCAGGTGTCTCAGTGGGTTAAGTGTCTGCCTTCAGCTCAGGTCATGATCTGGGATCCTGGGATGCAGCCCTGCATCGGGCTCCCCACTCACTGGGGAACATGTTTGTCCCTCTCCAACTCCCCCTGCTTGTGTTTGCACAAGCACATGCGCTGTCTGTCAAATAAATAAATACACTCTTTAATTTAAAAAAAAAGGACAGCTTTTCTGTATTTTTCCTGGCTTTCTCCTCCTGTGCCTAAATCACTCCCCCAGACTGGAACACTATTCTCTCAAGATAGCATCCAAGGAAGGAAGGGCAGGACATCTGGCTCATTTCTCCTCTGGCCTTACTGGTCAGAACTGGGTCACAAGCCTACCCCATGGGCCAAGTCATTATTGACCACATGAGTGGCTTACCCAGGTTGGTTTGTAGGGGTCTCAGTTTTTTCTCCTGTGGAAGCATTACTGCCTGGAGTGAGCAACACCAGAGATCTGTTTGCAAGAGGCTGCGCTAGGAAGGTAGGTGGGCACCCGGCGGGTTTTACCATCTCCTTCTCTGCTTCTATTACATCACCTTCCTATAGATCCTGCTGGCACAGGGCGGACCACAAATGAATATTTATTGAGAGGAGAGAGAGAGAAGGAAGGAAGTGGGGGCTGCCCCAAAGCCAGCCCCCCACCCTTGTGCCAAGTTCAGCCTCAGGACCACACTGCCCTTTACCCAAGTCTGGCACACCAGTAGCAGGCTATACATCTTACTTGTCTGTGAAGACGTCACTCCGACTGCAGGCTGAGTTTCGGGTTCATTGCCTAAGTACTCTTTCCGGGTGAGAATAAATTAGAAGTTGGCTCCCTTCGTAGTCACGGCAAATGAAGCGAGGCAGAAGATGAGGTGGGAGTCAGGGGTTTGCAGTCACAGGCCAGGGAGAAGAAGAGCTAGACACGAGTCCTTGCTCGACACAAATCATTTTGGGAACTGGAGTGTAGAAATAGAAAGTGGGGAGTGTGCCTCCCAGGGGACATAAACGCAGTAGCCTGGCTGGAGAGGGCGGCAGAACTGACTGTGGGGATTCTTCCTGGGACGTCCCCCTCCCTGGAGGGTAGATGCCACCCTCCAGCTTCTCTCTTCCTCCAAGGAAACAAAGGCCAGGAGGCACAAACCTGGGTTACTTTTCTGCCCTCCTGCCCCTCTCCAAAGCCACGCCTCCCCTGTTGCCTGGTCCTCAGGGCATCCCTCCCTCTGTGCGATCTTGTTCTGCTGGTTGCCCACACTCCTGACCTGTTCCTCCTTTCCTCTCCCCAGATCTTTCCCTCAGCAGCGTATTTACTGGAGCTCCTCACCCTGCAAAGGCACCATCGCCATCTTGCCCCACCATGGCATCTCTCTTCCCCTCCCCCTTCCTTCTCAGGTGAGGTCCTGGAAAACATCACTTTGGTCTTCTTCACTTGAGTGTCACCGTGGACCCAGCTCCCTCCTGACTCAGCAGCTGCACCCGCAGGGGCAATCAACCAACCAAGAGCAGCTGGGGAAAAAAAGAAAACCTGCCAGGGTCTCCCCAGACATTCCTCATTGCACACCTCTACAGTGATGCTGAAAACCCCCACCCCCCATTCTCAAGGCTGTTTCTACCTCATTTTTGCATTTCCCACCTGTCCTCGCCCTCCTCTCTTGCTTCCTTTTCCTTCTTAACTCTTTCCAAGGAGACACCTTCCCACCCCACCCCACCCCACCCCACCCCTGCGCACCCGCCCTGTGGCTCTGCCTCGCCCCACCCCCCGCCCCCACCCTTGCTGTAGGTGGGCATGCCCTGCTCCTGGGGAGCACCTCTACTCCCATCTTGCCTGACCCCACCCCATCTCACCAGATGGGACACCCCTGCACCAACTGCTGAATTATCTCTGTACACTTCTCTTGGCCAAGGTTCTCCCTCTGAATTATCTCTATTTCATGACAAACATGCTATTATTCCAGCCATCTTTAAAAAAACTTTTTCAAAAAATAAAAAAAAAAACCTTGGGAAAAAAATGGAAGCCACCCTTCAATTTCCCGTCTTTCCTTCATAGCAAAACAAAATGCTCAAAACAGTTGCCTTCATCTGCTGTCTCAGCTCCTGTAACTCCCTGTCGCAAACTCACTTCAATCAGGTCACAACCCCCACGCACTGTCACGGTCACCAACACCTGGAGCTGCTAAATCCAGGGGACCGTTTTGAGTCCTTGTCCTAGGAGCCCCTCCAGCAGCATTTGGCAGGTGGAACTCCTCTTGTCCCTCAAGCATTCCTCCTGCGGCCCCCAGGACACACCGCTCCCCAGCTCAGTGGCTGTCCCTCCCAGTCCCCAAGAACTTTTCCTTCTTAGCCTTCAGGGCCCCAACCCCAGTTCTCCGGCTTCTCTCTCCTCGACTCTCACTCCCCTGGCGATGTTCACCATTCCCGTTCCCGTAACCGAGGGTACCTGTTAACATGCTGATGGTTCCCATCACGTGTCCCTGGCTTGGACCTCGTTCCTGAGCTCCAGAGAGCCTACGACTTCTCCACTAGGGTAGCTAAAGCACATCACCAAAACTGAACTCCTGATCTTCCCCGCCCCATCCCATGCCCACTTTTCCCCCATCGCAGTGAAGGGCCGCTCCAAAGCCTGTGGGCCTCCATGACCCATCCACTCACGCTCGCTCCTGGGCTGTCTGTGAATCTGGTGGTTTCTACATTGACAGTCCGAGGCAGGTCTGACGGCTTGTCACCACTCCCACCACTACCACTCTCGTCCCTCACCTGGAGGAACACAGTAGCCTCCTAAAATGCCCTCCTATTCTGCCCTTGCTCCCTTGAAACTCGTGTCAACACATGAAAGGATCACATCAAAACCAACGTCATAAAGCCGGCTTCTTGAATCAGAGTTCTCCCAAGGCCTCTAGTCTCACGAAGAGCAAAATCAAAGTCCTTATGAAGCCCCCAAGCTCTCTTACGGTCTCCCCCCACCACGCCCTGTGGGGTCTTCAGATCCCAAAAGAGCACAGAACTAGGAGGTTCAGACTTCCTGACGGAAGTGATTTTTAAGCTGAGCTTGAAGAAATAAACAGTAACTACCCAGAGGAGTGGACCATCAGTCAGGTCTAAGTGGGAAACTAGAAACCACACCAATTACTCGCAGGAAGGAAATTGGTGACACCAGCGAGAGAGAAGCTGAGATTAGCTCAGTCTCCCCCATCCCTAGCTGGGTTACCCGGATGTTACCCGTCTCCCTGCAGGGCACCTGACAGTGGGACTGGTGTGTGCAAAGGCCTTGAGGCTGGAGGAAAGTGTTGTGGTGGAAAACCTGGCGAGGCAGAGGGGATGGAATAAGAGAGGACAGGAAGGACAGCCAGAGGCTAGGCTGTAACCGTTCATCAACCCCAGCAAGAACTTGGACTTAGGGGCGCCTGGATGGCTCAGTTGGTTAAGCATCTGCCTCCGGCTCAGGTCATGATCCTAGAGTTCCGGGATCAAGTCTTGCATCAGGCTCCCTGCTTGGTGAGGAGTCTGCTTCTTCCTCTGACACTGCCCCTTCTCATGTTCTCCCTCTCTTTCAAACAAATTTTTAAAAATCTTGAAAAAGAAAAAAAAAGAAAGAAAGACTTGGACTTGATCCCAAGAAGAGTGGAAGGCACAGAGGAATGCTCCCACTGCTCCAACCAGCCTCTCCTCAGAGGTTCTCAAACTTCTATCTGTCTGCAGCCTTTCTCTGTCTTCAGAGGGCCACATCTTGGCTCCTGCATCTTTATCTGTTGACTCAACACCTTCATGTCTCAGGCCTCTTAAACCCGGAGTGACCTACATCAGCCTCCTTACCTCCAACCTGCCCAGACACTGCCCTCAAAGGTCCCCTGTGGCATTCGCAGATGAGCCTTTCCCTCAGTGACCCTCGCTGGTTTCCTCCTGATTCTGACATCTCGTCCCATTCCTTCCTCCCCATCCACATGGCCCCCATCCCTGCCGTGGTCCTCTGCCGAGGCACGCACCCGGGATATCACTGATCACTTCCCGCTTGGTGAATCTGGCTCCAGCCTGTGGTTCCCCCAACCCACTGACTGGAGGCTTAGTTCCCTTCGACCGTTTCAAGTCTTTGCTACCAACAGGGTGGAGCCCAAAGTCAGGGACCCAGCCCTCACGCCTTCGCCAGCCAGTGTTATGTTTCTTGCTCTTCCTGCCCTGCGATGGGGCCAAATGCTGTTCCCAGCTAACTAGCCATTCAGGCCCGGGCGGCTTGGCTTTCACCACTTCCTCCCTGGGCATGCCTTTCTTGGCTGTCCACACACTCGTGCTCACAGGCCTACCCCACAGGTCCCCTCCTCTGTGAAGCTTTCCTTAACTGAAAGTACCCCTCCCACGCGCCAGCCCTCCCTGTCTTTGTCCCCGGGCAGAATTGCTCACTCTAGCTGTATTGCCTTATGCTGTGTGGCCCAACCATGATGACTGGTCACGGGCTCTCTCATGCCCAGATCAGGGCCTGGCTGGGTGTTGGGCCTCAGTAGCTGCTTTTCATCTCTTGGGGCTCCTTGGGCCTCGGTTTCCTTGCTGGTAAGTTGATTCTTTAGCCCTGGTGGTCTTGTTTCTACCCTTGTTTAAGTAAGATGGGACCTTGGATCTAGTATTTTCCTCTTCCAGAACCTTGGGGAAGGGATTGGCTTGTCTGATGTGGGTAAACACTGCAGTGATGGGAATCCAATAGGTTTAAAAATAAAATTAATTAGAGTCCTGGATTTTTTTTTCCTACAAATGTGATAGCCAGCTATAATCTCAATGTCACCCTTTCCAGGTTATCTTTCTCTCAGTATTAGGTGACAGTGATTTTCCTGAAAGAGTCAAGACCAGAAGACTCAGTTGCAGATATCCAAGAGCCAACAGTGGACCCAGGGCCATGGGCACGAGAGTTGGGTCTCAGTTAATGCCGGACAGGCCTGTGACTAGGGCAGACTTCAGGCTGGCAGAGCTGGGACCACAGGGGAGCAAAAGGGCTTTTATGGCAAGTCAACGAGGGAAACAAAACAGGGTCTGTGTAGACGAGAGAAGTCTGGTGACCACAAGGCCCCATGGAGCAAGACACAAAGGCATTCATGTGTCTTTCCACACCCTGCTTTGATTTTCTGCGGATTTTAGTGTAACTTCCTACGGGACTGCCTGGGACGGGTCTCAGCAGCTCGGCCTCTGAGGCACAGTGGGGCAGCAGCCGGGAGGGATGTTGGCTCTGGGCTGAGCATGGGATCCAGCCTGGCCCTCAAAGGCTGTGCCACTTCCAATCGCCCGGGCCTCAGTTTCCTTTGCTGTTCATGATAGCCAAAGCGGTACCTCCTTGCGGAGAGCGAGTGAGGTGATCCGTGCAAGATAAGGGCAGACCTTGCCTCTCGCAAGCTGGCAGCCAACCTCCCCAAGATGTGTGTCCTCGGTTTGGCAGACACTGGCAAGGGCTGCGGTGACAGCAGAAGCGTGGGGCGGTCGGGCACCGCGCCGAGTTACATTTAGATGTTACTAAAACCTAAATGGTCCCTGGGATCCTGCTTGGATCTCCGTGGTGGATTTAGGGCTTCCAAAATCCCCTTGAGGCTTTTTACATCCTCCTCACTATTTATAGTCTAAGTTCTCCCAAATCACCAACCCAGCCCAAATCCTTCCCACTCTGTTTTCTCTCCACTCAAGCTCGCTGGCAGCCGCGGCATCCGTGGCCCCAACAAGCCCCTCACTCTGTTCCCTCGAGGAGGGAGACGTGGGATTCCCCTGCCCTCTGCAGCCTCGGCCACCCTGACAGCTCAGGGGGGGCTGCCGTCCCACCGATTCCTCCCGCGGAGGTGAACCCCAGCAGCAAAACCAGCCTCTGCCACTGGGTATCGTCATTGTTAGAAGGTGGGACATTTGGTGACCCAAGGATGCTCTGTGGCTCCGATGACTTGGTATACAGCTCTTCTTCCTCTGGATTAGAGCCAAGTCCCTCAGTCTCACTTTCTCTCTGCCTCCTCATAAGCCCTTTCTCCCTCCATCCTGTAAACTTGATCTTGCGCTAGAAACCAGTAAAATGGAGCCGTGGGCTTCCTCCTGAGCACGTAGGCAATGCAGGTCCCAGGGGGGTCACCGCCGTGAAGAGGGAAACCTAATTCATTCCTCACCCTTGGGAACCTTTTCACTCACAGCCAAACGGTGCCTCTCAAAGCTCATGGAGGATTCGAGGCACAAAACAGGCACCGCGACAGGAGGCCATGCTCAGGTTCTGTCCCACAGAATAGGAGGGGAAGGGTCCAAATGGAGCAGGGGTGCCCACGTGGGATTATGAGAGACATCCTCACTACGGTTCGAGCAGAGATTCTTGAACTGACCCTCTCAGTTTTATTTCCAGCTCTGCCACTTCCTAGCTGTGTGACCTTGGATGAATCGGTTACCCTCTCTGGGCCTCAGTTTTTCCAACCGAGCATTAAGACAGGTATAACATTCATGTTCGCCTAGAATGAGTCAGTGTAGATAAAGAACTCTGACTCGGGTCTGGCCCGTCATGGAAGAGCTATGATTTTAAGACCAGAGGTGTGGTGACAACCAATTGCTCCTTGTAAATGTAGATGTTGCTAGAAGGGTCTGTGTGTGTGCACAGCTATGTTAGCAAAGATGTGTTCTGGGCTGGTCGGCCCCACGGGGCTAGCCTGGCATCTCCACCAGAAGGCAGGCTCCACACTGGCCCTAGCCAGAACACACAGCCCTGACAGCATTGGCTCCCTCCTGATGCCTGTCTGATAAGAAAGAAGGGGAGAGGTGAGGAAGAGGGGAGAGGGGAGTGGCCGACGGAGAGAAAAACACTCACATTTATCTACCGAACCTCTGTAAAACTTGTGTGTACATCTGCGTCTCATTTGTTTTTAAAACCACCCGGTGAGGTGGTGATCCGTTCTCTCTCTCTACAGATAAAAAAGGGAGGACTCAGAGCGAAGACTCAGAGGCCTTGCCTAAGGCCTTCCACCCCCTGAGGTTAAGTGACCTTATAAATGTTCTCCTCCGGATGGATGGAGCAGGTGGTTGTGAAGGCAGGAGACAAAAGACAGAGAGAGGAAGCTGCGTTGTAGCTCGGAGGTCCCTGTCTCTTCCTGCCAAAGAGCAAGGGAAATCCTTGGATGCTGATCAAGGCACAAGAAACCCTGAGGGAAAGGGAAGCTGGTCTACCCATGGGTCAGTTGAAACAGAGGGCAGACGTGGGGGAGTCACTGGCCATCGGTGACCTTCTGTGGCATCCCCATCCCGGGGCTGTGCTCCAGGGGCACATGGAGTCCCTCCGGACCGCTCCCCCGGGGTCAGGGAGGCTGCACTGTTGCCCCCTAGAGGAGACAGAAGGTGGAAGACGCGGTGCCTGAACTCCCCAGCCCACTGAAGGCCCTAAGGGAGGCC
The DNA here is from genome assembly GCF_009829155.1 of Mustela erminea. Lineage (NCBI taxonomy): Eukaryota > Metazoa > Chordata > Mammalia > Carnivora > Mustelidae > Mustela > Mustela erminea. Next base: position 20,476,622 of record NC_045618.1, read on the forward strand.
AGAGCCCCTGACGCGGGAACAATTTGGATGGCTGCTCACTCAGGAGCTGCCTTGATTGTTTGTGTCACTCTTCAGACCTCCCTGTCATGGGGAACTAGAAAAAGTGAGTCCCTTGGGTAGCGGCAAGACTGCCCCTTTGGAATAAAAAGAAAAGCGATACACTAATACCCTCTTCCAGAAGCAGGGATGTGGCCACATCAGGGGCATGCATTGTCTAAGAGTCTGGGGTTAAACGTCTCCATAGAATGGTTGAGGCATTCGCTGGTGAGGTTGACAGATAAATACTAGATGCCCAGTCAAATTTGAATTTCGGATAAACAATTAAAAAAAATTTTCCCATAGAAGTATATCCCAACTATAGTGTGGGATATATTTATTCTAATAATTTGTTATTTATCTAAAATTCAAACTTACCTGACTGTCCTGTAGTTTTATTTGCTACATCTGGGGATTGAATTCTCAAGTTGGAATTGGGGCAAGTTATCACTAATATTTTGAAACGAAGTGCCAAGCTAAGGTTTTGATTTAAAAATTCAGATACCTTCTGATGGGGCCGGAGTCAGGGTGGCCTGAACCATTAGAAGTGCCTCACTTTCATCCTTTTGATACCTCCCTGCTGAAGGAGAAGTCATTCTGTCTGTCCAGGGCCTAGAAATTTCTTCCTGTCCCCAGTGTCTGTTTAGAAGTCAAGCCTACTCCTGCCAGTAGCATTTGGGTATTGAATTATACCTTCTTAAAAAAAAAAAAAAAGGAACAGAAAAGAAAAAGAAAAAGTCTTCACTTCAGGGGGGCATTCAGATGCCCATGAGCTCTGCCATCAAATATGAATATTCTCTTAAAAATAAAAATTATGGTGCACTTAAGAAGGAGCATGTTATGTCAGCACTGGTGATAAGACAATTTATTACTGTCTACAAAAAGAAGGCTCAACTGACGTGGTAGAAGCTGGCTCAGCGGGCTGTAAATTATGAGCCATTCTCTCAGTGGCAGAAATAAGGCCCCTTGTCAGTCACTGCACTCTTCCCTTGACAGGCCAGCAGGCCTCAGGAAGCGGGCAGTCAGAATTATATGCCCATTACCCATGAGAGCTGCCTCACTCTGCTTCTCCGGGCTCAGCGCCGCCATCCCCGCAACACACCCGCGCGAGCCCTTGTGTGGTCTCCCCTCATGTCTTTAGGACACCTGTCCCTTTGGACATGAAAAAAATAACAAGTGTGTGTGCTCCTCTAGCAGGCAGAAAGAAAGCAAGAGTAAGCAGAGTTCGGTGGAAAAGGAGCAGGATGCCAGACCGGAGGCCTGAGCAGAACTCCCGCCTTGAGGGGACACTCTGTTGGCCTCTCTGAGCTGGGCCTTTCTGGGCTGGAAGATGGAGTGGGGTGGAAAGAGTAAGGTGATAGGTGGCTCAGCTTCCACACATGGTGTGCTGGGGTGCTGCCTGGGAGGTGGTCTGCCTCCCAAACTGGGAGGGGCTTGCAAAGGGCTGGGGGTGGGAGGACCTGTGGGGGAAGTTGGGGAGATAATTCCTTTACCCTCCAAGAAGGTGGACTCACGGGGACTCCCAAGGCTAGGTGCCCAGATCCAGAATTCCATGTAATCAGAGCTACCTTCCACTCCCATGGACCCATCCCTGCTTCTGATGAAGCTGGTGGGTGCTGTGCACCCACCCCTCCTGTGCACATACCACCTTCCAAAAGCAATCTGTACCATGAACCCCCTACTGGGAGGGCAGCATTTTAGGTACCACTCAGAAGGAGGGTATCCTTGGGAGCTCACTGCCTGAGACGTAACTGGACACACATGCACACCATGAATGAATACAATGGATAATTGCTAGGCAATAAAAGTGGTTACATGTGTCTATTGCATATGAGAATAGGGTTACATGTTTTCATAGAATGGTTGAGGGATCAGTTGGCAGGTGGCCAGGTAAATAAATACTAGGCTCCCAATGAAGTTTCAATTTCAGATAAGCAATGAACATTTTTTTTTAAGATTTTATGATTTATTTGAGACAGAGAGTGAGCGAGAGAGAACATGAATGGGGTGGAGGGCAGAGGGAGAAGGAGAAGTAGACTCTCCGATGAGCAGGGAGACTGACACGCGGCTCCATCTCAAGACCCTGGGATCATGACCTGAGCTGAAGGCAGACACTTAATCTTAACCTACTAAGCCACGCAGGTGCCCCCCCCCCCCAAATTTTTTGAGTACATATCCCATTCAATCTGTGGGATATACTTATACTGGTACAGTGATTTATTTCTTTAAAATTCAAAACTTACCTGACTATCCTGTACTTTTCTTTGCTAAACCCGGGAACCCTGGGGGGTCAGATACTCCGACTGGAATTAGGGAGGGTCGTGTATCGCTCACATTTTAAAGAGAAATGTTAAGCTAAGGTTTTGACTTTAAAACTCAGAACACGTTGTGATGGGGCTAGGAAGCAAGGCGACCCAAACCCTGAAGGTGTCTTGCTGAGCTCAGATGTGGCCCATTAGGCAACTAGACAGATTAAAATAAAACAAAAATAAATAAGAACAAAGAGAGACGGAGGGGAAGGGAGCTCACAACTAGGTGGGACATCGGAGACCATCCTAATAACCTCAGGGGCCTTAGGGTCCATGGGGAAAGTGGTGACTCAGAATGTGCACAGCTTAGGGAAGGTTTTTGTTTTTTTTTTTTAAGATTTTATTTGTTTATTTAACAGACAGAGATCACAGGTAGACAGAGAGGCAGGCACAGAGAGAGAGAGAGAGAGAGAGAGAGAGAAGCAGGCTCCCTGCTGAGCAGAGAGCCCAAAGCAGGACTCGATCCCAGGACCCTGAAATCATGACCTGAGCCGAAGGCAGCGGCTTAACCCACTGAGCCACCCAGGAGCCCACAGCTTAGCGAAGTTTTGAGAGCTGGTATATCTGGAAGGGCTTGGGTGACCTGAGGAAGAACTCCTTTGCCTTCGCATCCTGGCCTCAGTGGGCTCCTTGGTGAGGAAGGGCAGAGCTAAGAAGTGTCCATTCTCTAAACCCTGGGGGGACCCAGGCCAGGAGCACCAAACACCAGCACCATTTGCTATGCTTGTCCCTCACCCTCCTCTCTGCACCCCACTCTGCTCTCCCTGTCAACCCCTCAGCAAAATGGGCAGTTGTCCAACTCACAAGCCCTCGTCCCAAACAGTTCTTAGTTTTTCTTGTCATTTCCCTTAACGTCTTCTCTGTCCTCCTTGATTTTTCAAGGATGTTTTTGCTTTTTTGCTTATTGCTTTTATTCCCCTCCCCCCTCAACCTGCCCCAGAAGGGGTTCTGATGGTCAGCAAGACCCTTGTCCTTTCTATATAAGCCAAGGTGGATTTGCAATCCATCGCCCTTTCTGACCTGTAAGGTAGAACCTTTGCGTAAACTTTATTTGGATGGAGCTGGTAAGGACACTGGGGGCTCTGCAGTGCCCGTGTGCTTTGCTTAGCAGGAGATCCACTTGGCGTGTGAGAACAGATTTGTTAGGGCAGCTCAGACCAGGCAGGAGGCCACGGGAGCACCCATTGCCCTTTGCGATGAGGAGTCCAGCATGGTGGAGAAAACGTCACCACCACTGTCTTCTAGCTTCAAATGTTAGGTTGTTGAGGTAAAGGGGAAAAGGGTGGGGTTATGGACAATTTTTCTTTATCTTTTTCTGTTCTAGACTATTAACTGTAGTTCAGTACTAAACAGCCCTTTTAAGGGTCTATAGAATAATGACAATGTTCAAGCCATCAACGTCAAGATTGCAAGCCTTCCCAGGGCTGTCTGAGTCACAGGTTAAGTAGAACCCATGATAAAGTATCTTATTGAACTGGTTTCTAATTACCTGCAAATTGGACGTTCGTATCTGCCATACACAGTCATGTGTCAACCAGACGGTTGGAATTGTCTGCGCTTTGTCAGCTTAACAGAGGGTTGGCTGCACCTGCCATCACTGGACCCAGAATTCATTCTATTCTTGATTATTCTGTGCTTCTGCCTAGAGAAAAATGATGGAACAAGGCAGAGAAGCAGGTAACGGGCCATCCCCAAATGAGCACGTTCAAAGGCAAAGAGCCATCAAAATGCCACAAACTTTTGCTACTAGCCTGTCATTTGAATGCTTTTCCAGCCAAGGGCATCTTCAATGACATTCTCCCCTCTCTGAGCTCCATCAGGCAAGGGGAGACTCCCAGCTAGCCATCACTGGAGACACAGACCAGATTCTGACACGGTGGATTATTCCTAGCACCTCAGGAGTAGTTGGGATGGGTCATGGGTGTCCATGCACCTTTTAGATAAAGCATTAATAGTCTACCCTGGCCCCAGTAACTCTCTTACATAGTTGGGATTCTGCTTTTACCTTCTTTGTGTGCTTTGCATAAACACAACGTGGCTTCTTTACATGATGCTCAAAGCACAATGACCTCCTTGCAAATACACTCCACTTGCGGATTTTCTTATAGATGCCAGGCAAAATGTCCAGCCCCCAGTTCCAAAGGAAAGAATAGCCAAGTGGTCATGAAACCAAGAAAATGCAATCATGGTATAATTCCAAAGATAAGTAGCGAAAACAATGATACTGGAAAGGGCCAGAAGGAATTAGTAGTAAGATGGCCTGCATTTGTGGCCAGGTGAGAACTTTTCCAATAAGTGATCTTCATAATAATTCTTCCATCATCTTGAAACACCAGATTTGATTGAAGGCCAAAGCATTCACTGATAGTGAGAATCAGGGGTCCCCCAGTTGGCCCACACCATCCTTATGCAATTGCCTATCGAGGTAGTAGGTATGATCACGGGGAATTAGATCACTCTGGGGGGGGGCTTATGCCCACATGTTTGCAGTTTTGGAGTCAATGGGACATTGAGTCCATGATCTGCGCTGTTGGACACAGTCCACAGGAGGTTTTGCTTGGCATGTAAGAAGTCATACAAAATAAGAACTTCTTCCCACAACTAAAAGGGAGGGAAACCTGGAGAATAGGAGGCCATTTCCACCCGTCAAGTGGAAGGTCAACTAGCCAACTCAACAGAGGGTCTGTCTGTTGGGACTCAGAGGTGGTTACATGGTTATGGAAACAGAAGGAAAAAGAGTTTCTGAGACTCTTAAACTAAAGGGGGCTTTCTTACATGATTCTCTCATTAGACTAGCCCGCAAAGGGCTCTCATTGTGACCAGAGGCCAATGTAGAAATCTGTCAGAATGGTGGGTCCTAGGAAGCAGTTGGTTATATCATGGTAAGTCATAGTAATGGACTTCCACTTACACTGAGACTTTTTTAGTTCTTCTGAATCACATTGGATATTAAAAAACAACTTGGCAATTTTGACTGGTAACTCAGACACTTCACTTTTCAAGTAATCCCCTGGTACATGTGTTTGCACACACACGGTCATCACAGAAATACTTCATGCTCGCTGTAAGTTTGTCCTTAATTTGGGGGTAGGAAATACTAATGATGAAGAGACTGTCCCTTCTACCAACAGCAAAGCCACCATCCTAGAGCCTGATGACAAGTAGATGACGGATAGCGAAGATGCTACCGAAGGTCTAAGAAATTGTGTTTCACTATCAACACATTTCAGAAGATGGAGGTATTCATAATTCAACATTTATTTTATTCATGTAAAGCATTTTAAAATGTTTTATTGAATATGCACGGTAGAAGAGGACATGGGATGAAAATTGAAAATCACCCACTCCATTTCCATTTCCTTTTACTATATATATAGTCCCAAAGGCCACCACCATGAGCCATTCCTGCATTTGGCTTTTCTAATGGTTAGCATCCTAATTCCAAATGGCATACTTATACCGCTTTCTTGATATTCAACTTAGGCACTAGCTATGGACTCCTTGCTAAGAAACATGAGGCTTTAGTTGACTTATACTACATTCTCCCTAAAATTTAACAATTATTATTTTTAGTTTTTCTCTTGGTCATCTTTGTAAGTTTCAATCTCCCACCTAAAAGCCATTTCTTGTTCTATTATTTTCAGACATTATATTAATTTCTTTCCCTACTACCATGACAACTTTTACCTCACTAGATTTGATCATTTTTTTGTACTATTTTATGAACATAATTAGCTTTTTCAAGTTTTGTTCACAGGATGGTTTTAAAAACCTAAACACAATAAACCCTATTCATGTCATTATGACTTTGTAAATATTGTTCATTCAAAGCCAATCAGTATGGTAGGATTTTATTTCCTTCTCTGTGGGTCCAGTGTTATTAACTATAGGTTCTATGAAGGGTCAGTTGCTAAACTCATGTCACATTTTTGTTTCCTTCATATTTAGACAAACATGAGGTTCTGACATAACTTTTTGGGTTTTGGGGGGGATTTTAATTTGCCTTAATTTTTGTTTGTTAAGAAAAGAAACATGACTTTACTAGATATTCATGATTTTTAAACCTCTTAATCATACTATTTCTTGAAGCCTTTTGCTGAACTATATCCTGCAGTAACAGAAAAAGGAATTTGGACATACATTTTCTGAGTACTATAAATCTAAAACTCTATATTTGCTTGCATGCATAATAGTTTTCTGGATATTGAATATTGGGTTTTAAATTATAGTTCCCAGAATTTTTTATTCTACTATACAAAGTTCCTGATAAGATAGATATCTGAGGCCAGTATTATTTTTGGTTTTTTTTAAAATTTTTTTTTAAGATTTTATTTATTTATCAGAGCGGGGGGGGGGGGGGAGGAGAGAGCGAGCACAGGCAGACAGAATGGCAGGCAGAGGCAGAGGGAGAAGCAGGCTCCCTGCTGAGCAAGGAGCCCGATGTGGGACTCGATCCCAGGATGCCTGGATCATGACCTGAGCCGAAGGCAGCCGCTTAACCAACTGAGCCACCCAGGCGTCCCTATTTTTGCTTTTTTGAGGGTGACTTTTTCTTTTCTTCTGAAAGTTCTAGGAGTTTCTCCTGGTGTTTCATGTTCGGAAATCTCTTCAGTCTGAATCAAGGCATAATTCTTTTATTCCTCACCCTACTTGGAACTTGGAGTGTCTTTTAGTCTGGAAATAACTATCTTCAGTTTGCAGAAGCTTTCTTCTATCATGTCTTTATTCTTTTTATGTCTTTATTCTTTTAATTTTAATAAAAGCTATACATTCACATGATTAAAAAAATTAAATAGTTCTACAACTCTTAAAATGAAGCTGACAGTTTCCTTTCTATTCCCCGGGAAGCCACTACTTTCAATGCTTTTAGCTTTCTGGTATTTGCTTCTATATTTCTAAATAGCACACTTAAACTGCTATTTATTGATTTGTTTGTTTTAAAAATATTTACTTCAGGCAATGGACAATAAGGGTTTAGCTCTCTTCCTTCACTTCTATACCCTTAAGTATATATTTTTTCCTTCCTATTCTTCTGAAAGAATGATGTCATAATTCTTGGACAAATTAATATTTATAATTTGTATTTTTATGGCTGTAACCCTATAGTACATTAAAATTTTCTTTCCCTTCTTTACATTCTTTGGTTTTCATTTCAATGTTTTCTTTTGTTCGCTTAGTTTTTAATGTACCTGCCACAAATCCATCCTCAAACTCTTCAACAGAGAGAAAATCTCCTTTCTTTCAGGAAGAAAACATAAGCAATTGAAAAAAATTTGAGATATTGCATGTCTGAAAATGTCTGATAGTCATTCTATCCTAACAGCATGTTCAGAGTTTGACTGGGGCTATAGAATTCTAAGTTAGAAATTATTTTTAATAAGAATTTTGAAGGTTGTCCTCCATTGTCATTTAGCTTTTAGCATTGCTATTGAGAAGTCTAATGCAGAGCTAATACTAAACCTTTTGTATGTGACCTATTCTTTCCCTTTCAGAGCTTTAGTACCTTCTCTTTGTTCCCAGTGTTTTGAAACTTTCCACTGATGTGTTTTGTGTGACTCTGTTTTCACTTATTGTGCTGGGCACTTGGTGAACCACTCGGTCAAGAAATTCATGTCTTTTGTGTCCAGGGAATTTTCTTGAATTGTTTCTTTGGTAAATTGCTCCCCTCTCATATTCTCTCTTCTCTATTTTTTTTAAAGATTTTATTTATTCATTTGACAGAGATCACAAGTAGGCAGAGAGACAGGCGGGTGGGGGAGCAGGCTCCCACTGAGCAGAGAGCCAGATGCGGGGCTCGATTTCAGGACCCTGAGAGCATGACCTGAGCCAAAGGCCGAGGCTTAACCCACTGAGCCACCCAGGCACCCCACTCTTCTCTATTTTGAAAGTCATATTATTTAAGCTCTTCTACTTCCCGTCTAGTCTGATTTATTTTTTAACTTCTATTTTCCATTTCTTTGTTGTAATTGTTCTAATTATTGGGAGGTTTCCCCAGCCTTCTTTGTACGCTCTATTAAAGTCTTCATTTCAGCTTTTTAATTTTTAAATTCCAAATCATTTTTGTTTTCTAAATATTCATTTATACAGCCACATTCCTTTATCAGCATTACTGAAGCACAATAATATGTAATTGTCCACATTTAAAGTGTACATTGTGATTAATTTTGACAAATCGATATACCCATGAAACCATCACCTCAATCAATAGAATAACCATACTCATCACTTTGAAAAAGGTTGTCATGCCTTTTTGTAACCCTTTCCTACCTGTCCTTTGCACCCATCCTCCGATAACCACTATTCTGCTCTCTGTCGTTTAGTTTCCATCTTCTAGGACTTCATATACGTGGAATCCTGCAGAAAGTACACTTTTCTGGTTTGGATCTTTTTAGTTAGCATTATGACTTTGAGATTCACGCATGTTCTATGTTTCCATAGATCCTTCTTAATTTCTCTATGTGTTCCATTGTATACTGCTTATGCTCCAATTTGTTTATCCATTTTCCTGTTGATAGATATTGGTTTGTTTCTACTTTGAGGTTAGTACAGATAAAGCTGCCATGGCCATTCATGTACTAGACTTGATGTGGACATATGCTTTCATTTCTCTTGGGTAAATATCTAAGAGTAGAATGGCTATACCATATGGTAGGTGAGTGTGTTTAACTTTTTCAGGAATTGCCAGTATTCGTAATCTATTACTGTGTAACCAATTACCCCCAAAACATTCAGGTTTAAAACAGCACAATGTATTATCTCAGAATGTTTGTGGGTCAGGAATGCAAGCATAGTTTAGCTGAGTGCAGCCAAGGTGTTAGCTAGCACTGAGGTTTCATCTAAAGATTCATTGAGCTTTGATCAGCTTTCAAAATCACTCATATGGTTGTTGGAAGGATTTAGTTTCTTGAGGATGGCTAGATTTAGGATCTCAATTCTTTGTTGGCTGGAGACCTCCTTTAGTTCCTTGCCCAATAAGCCTCTTTGATATGATGACTTGCCAGCAGAGGAGAGAGTCTGTTAACAAAATGGAAGTCACAATCTTTTATAACCTAGTCCTGGAAGTGACACCCCTTCCATGCTACTGTATTACATTGGGTAAGAGAGGGAATTACACAAAGCCAGACAGCTAGGAAGTGGGGATCATTTGGAGTCCTGTCAAAATCATGCCAAACAGATTTTAAAAGTGGTTGTATCATTTTACACTCCTGAAAGAAGCATATGAGGTTTCTAGTTACTCCAATGTTCATAGCAGCAATGGCCACAGTTGCCAAACTGTGGAAAGAACCAAGATGCCTTTCAAAGGATGAATGGATAAGGAAGATGTGGTCCATATACACTATGGAGTATTATGCCTCCATCAGAAAGGATGAATACACAATTTTTGTATCAACATGGACGGGACTGGAAGAGATTATGCTGAGTGAAAAAGTCAAGCAGGGAGAGTCAATTATCATATGGTTTCACTTACTTGTGGAGCATAACAAATAGCATGGAGGACATGGGGAGATGGAGAGGTGAAGGGAGTTGGGGGAAATCGGAGGGGGAGACGAAGCATGAGAGACTGCGGACTCTGAGAAACAAACTGAGGGTTTTGAAGGGGAGGGGAGCGGGGAATTAGGTGAGCCTGGTGGTGGGTATTAAGAAGGGCGCGTATTGCATGGAGCACTGAGTGTGGTGTGTAAACAATGAATTCTGGAACACTGAAAAGAAATACAATAAAATAAAATGAAAAAAAAAATTCTAGTTACTCCTTCCTCACCAACATTTTGAATCATCAGACTTTCTATTTTAACTATTCTAAAGGTGTATATTGGTATCTAATAGGGATTTTAACATACCTTTCGCTACTGAACATCTTTTCTATTTGCTTATTTTCTATCATATATATATGTATTTCCTTTATACATATATCTATTTATATATATGTATTTCATATCTATACATACATAAACATATATATGTATATATATATTTCCTTTTTTCTGGTGAAATGTCTTCTTAAATTTTTTGGCCCATTTAAATAATATTGTTTGTTTATTATCACGTTTTGAGACTGCTTTATGTGTTCTGGATACAAGTCTTTATCAGATACGGACTTCCAAATATTTTCTCCAAGTCTGTGGTTTATCTGTTTGTTCCCTTAACATCTTTCAAAGAGAAAGAAGAAGTTTCTAGCTTTAATGCAATAAAACTGGTCAGTTTTTTCTTACATGGATTGTGCTTTTGATACCTTATCTGAGAAATCTTTACATGACTCAATTTCACAAAAATTTTTTCCTATGTTTTCTTTATCTAGCTTTGTAGTTTTAGGTTTTTACATTAGGTCTATGATCAAATGTGAGCCAATGATCAAGGTTCTTTTCTTTTTTGTTTTTTTTTTTTTTGCATATGTATATTTAATTGTCCAATGACACTTGTTGAAAAGATATCCTTTTGGGGCCCCTGGGTGGCTCAGTGGGTTAAAGCTTCTGCTTTCGGCTCAGGTCATGATCTCAGGGTCTTAGAATCGGGCCCTGCATCCGGCTCTCTGCTCAGCGGGGAGCCTGTTTCTTCCTCTCTCTCTGCCTGCTTCTCTGCCTACTTGTGATCTCTGTCCGTCAAATGAATGAATAAAATCTTGGAAAAAAAATATACTTTTCCCCTTGAATTATCTTGGCAATCTTTTCAAAAATCAATTGCCCCTGTATGTGTGAGTCTATGTCTGGACTCTGGACTCTCTCTATTGATCTGTCTTTATACCAACACTACACTACTTGATCACTGTAGATGTATCATGAGTCTTAAAATCAAGTAGTGAAAATCAGGTAGTGTTCTTCTGTTCAAAGATGTTTTGGTTCTTCTGGGTCCTCTTCATTTCTATATACATTTTAGAAATACCTCATCAATATCTACAAAACAATCTTCTGAGATTTATGTTGTGATTGTGTTAAATCTATGTATCAATTTTGGAGAGATTTTCATCTTACTAAAATTGAATCTTCTGATCCAAGGACAAGGCATATCTCTCCACTTGTTTCAATATTCCTTAATTTCTCTCAGCATTATTTTCTTGTCTTCAGTATAAAGGTTTTGCCCAGCTTTTCTCAAACTTATTACTAAATAGTTTATATTCTTGATGCTGTTTTAAATGGTATTGTTTTTGGATTTTCTATTTTCTAATTATTCATTGCTAGTATATGAAAACACATTTAATTTTTTTGTATGTTGATCTTACATCCTACAATTTTGTATAATTACTTCTTGGTTCTAGTAGCTTTTTTGTAGACTCATGAATATTTTTTGTAGACTTGTGTAGACTCATGCAGATGATTACGTCCACAAAGGAAGACAGTACCCCCTCACCTCAACTCCCAATCAGGATACCTTTTATCTTTTTCTTGCCTTATTAAATGAGCTAGAACTTCCAGGGCAGGGTCGACTAGAAATAGTAAAGGCAGACATACTGAATTGTTCCTAGCCTTAGAGGGAAAGCATCTGGGTTTTTTTTTTAATTTAAAAGATTATTTTATTAGAAGCACAAAGTAATAATCATCAAAGAAACTTTGTGGGGAGCCTGAGTGGCTCAGTTGGTTAAGCATCTGACTTGATTTCAGCTCAGGTCATGATCTCAGGGTCGTGAGATAGAGCCACACATCTACCTCCAGGTTGAGTGTGAAGGCTGCTTAAGATTCTCTCCCTTAAAAAAAAAAAAAAGATTCTCTCCCTTTCCTCTGTTCCCTTCTCCCACTTGTACATTCTCTCTCTCTCTCTAAAAAAAAAGTACAGCAAAGCAAAGCAACTTTATGAGGATGAGTCAAAGTCTTCTAACAAAACACAACATACTGAAACAATACTGTGCCTGCTTTCCTTTTTTTTTTCAATCGACTTCAGTTTTCAGGGCAATGTTAGGTTCACAGCAAAAATGAGTAGAAAGTACACAGTTCACCTATACCTCCTATGCCAACACATATATAGCCTTGTCCACAATCAACATCCTGCACCATAATGGCACATTTGTTACTGCCTTTTTACTGTCCCCATTGTTTTGTTTTTTATTCCAGAATGTTGTATATTTGGAATCATATGGTAAGTACCTTCTTCAGATTGGCTTCTTTCACTTAGTAATATGTATTTAAGTTTCCTCTATGTCTTTTTCAGCCCTTTGTTCTTCTCTTCAAAGATGTTTTTGGGTATTTTGGGTCCTCTTCATTTCTACATTAATCTTAGAAATAGCTCATCAATATCTACAAAACAATCTTTTGGGATTTTACTGCAGGACCCATTGGTTGCTCCCATGTCTTGAATTATGAATAAAGCTGTTATAGATCCATGTACAAGTTCTGTGTGGACATAATTTTTCAACTCATTTGAGTATATAAATACCAAGGAGTGCAATTGCTAGATTATATGATAAGTATATGTTTAATTTTGTAAGAAACTCCCAAAATGTCTTCCAAAGTGGCTGTACTATTTTGCATTTTCACCAGGAGTGAATGAGAGTTCTTATTACCTCACATCTTTGCCAGAATTTGATGTTGTCAATGTTTTGAATTTGGATGCTAATAGGTTTGTTGTTTTAAGCACTGAGATTTAAGTATTGAGATTTCACCATTAAGTTTGAAGTTAGCTATAGATTTTTCATAGATGCCCTTTATGAGATTGAGGAAATTCTCTTCTATTTCTAGTTTATTGAGAGTTTTTATGAGGAATGGATGTTGGATTCTGTTACATCCTTTTTTTTTTTTTTTTTTTGCATAAATTGAGATGGTCATGTGATTTCTCTTTTTAGTTTGCTAATGTGATGAATTACACTGATTGATTTTCAAATGTTAAACATTGCATTCCTGGGATAAACACTATTTGGCAATGATGCAGTACTTCAAATTTTTTGTTAGACTGAGTTGGCTGAATTTTGTTAAGTTTTTTTTTTTTTTTAATTAAAACTTTATCTTTTCAGTGTTGTTAAGTATTTTTGCATCAGTTTTCATAAAGGATATTTGTCCAGGGGCACCTGGGTGGCTCAGTAGGTTAAAACCTCTGCCTTCAGCTCAGGTCATGGTCTTGGGGTCCCGGGATCGAGCCCCGTATCGGGCTCTCTACTTGGCAGGGAGCCTGCTTCCCCGTCTCTCTCTGCCTGCCTCTCTGGCTACTTGTGATCTCTCTCTCTCTTTCTCTGTCAAATAAATAAATAAAATCTTTTTTAAAAAAGGATATTTGTCTGTATTTTTATTTTCTTGTAACATCTTTGCCTGATTTTGGTATCAGGGTGGTGCTGGTCTCATAAAAAAATTGGAAAATGTTTCCTCCTCTTCAATTTTCTGGGAGAGTTTGTGTAGAACTGGTATTATTTCTTCCTTAAATACGTAGCAGAATATACCAGTGAAGCCATCTGGGCCTGCAGTCATCTTTTTGGAAAGTTTTCTACTTACAAATGAAATTTCTTTAATAGGTCTATTCATATTCAGATTATGTATTTATGAGTCAGATGATCTGTTTCAGAGTCAGATTATTTCTTTTAAAATTTTGTATTGTGATAAAATATTCATAAAGTACACTTTACCATTTTAAACATTTAAGAGTATAATTAAATGGTATTAAGCACATTCACAATGTTCTCTAACCATCATCACAATCTATGTCTATCTATGCATCTGTCTTTTTTATCATTCCAAACAGAAACTCTATACCTATTAAACAGTAAATCAACCTTCCCCCATCCCCCTGCTCCTGCTAGTTCCTGGTAATCTCTATTCTTCTCTATGAATTTGCCTATTCCAGGTACCTCATGCAAGTGGAATTATACAATATTTGCCCTTTTATATTTGGCTTACTCATTTAGCATAAAATACTCAAAGTTCATCCACATTGTAGCATGTATCAGAATTTTACTGCTTATTACAGCGATTTATTTCTCTTTGACAGGATTTTGATAGCTTATGTTTTGCAAAGGATTTGTCTCCTTCATTTAAATTTTTGAATTGATTAACATAAAGTTGTTAATAATGTTTCTTAATTTTCTTTTACTATCTATAAAGTCTATAGTGATGTCACCTCTCTCATTCTTAATATTGGGAATTCTTCTCCCCATTTTTTCTCCTGATAACCTTGGCAAGAGATTCTCTGTTTCACTGACTCTATAAAAACCAACCAACCAAGCAAACAAACAAAACAAAACTTTTGCTTTCGTTGATTTTTTTTGTTTTTCTATTCTCTATTTTGATTTAATTAAACTCTTACCTTTATTGTTTCTTTTCTTCTGCTTTGAGTTCAATTTGTTCTTCTTTCTCTTACTTCTTATGGTATAAACAGAAATAATTTATTTGAGACTTTTTCTCTAATGCAAGCAATTGGTACTAAAAATTTCCCTATACATACTGCTTTCATTGCATCCTCATAAACGTTGATGGGTTGCATTTCATTTTGATTCAGTTCTCTTTGGATTTCTTCTTTGATATGGGTTATTTTTAAAGGCATTATTTAATTCCCAATATCTGGGTATATTCCAGCCATCTTTGCATTACTGACTTTTTATTTAATTCCAATGTAGTCAGAGAACATACTTTGTTTGACTTAAACCTAGAGATTTTTTTATTACCAAGAATATAGCCTATATTAGCAAACTTTTGCAATGCAAAATAATGTGTATTCTTTCATTAGGTGCAATTAGATCATGCTGGCTAAATGTCTTGTGCAAGTCTTTTATATCTTTGTTGATTTCCCATTCTGCAAATTATGGAGAGTAAGATGCTGAAATATCTAACTATACTTTGGATTTGTCCAGTACTTCTTACAGTTCTATCCATTCTTGTTTTATATATTTTGAAGCTCTATTGTGATGTACATTAAGATTTCTCTTTAGATTTTTTCTCATTAAGATTTTCTCTTTATTTCTGATCTTCATAAATTGCCTCCTTTATTATTATGAAATTATCCTCTTTATCTCTGATAATATTTTTTGCTCTGAAATTTAATTTATCTGATAGCCACTCCTGATTTCTTTGGATTGCATTAGAATATATGCCTTTTGTCTGTTTTTCACCTTTTATGCCTTCTTCCAACTTTTATTTTTAACTCATTCCTGTCTGTACTTTAATGGGTTTCTTATAGGAAGAATATGATTTCTTTGTGGTTTTTTAAATCCATTTTGACTGTCTCTGCCTTTTGATTGGGGGTGTTTATGCCATTTACATTTAGTATGATTATTGATAAAACATATCAAAACCCAAACAGGGTTTCAATATATCATCTTGTTATTTGTTTTCTATTTGTTTCATCTTTCCTTTGTTCTTATTTTCTTCCTCTTTTGGATTGAGTATTTTTTTAAAGATTTTGTTTATTCATTTGATAGAGATCACAAGCAGTCAGAGAGGCAGACAGAGAGAGAGGGGGAAGCAGGCTCCCTGCTGAGCAGAGAGCCTGTGGACTGAGTATTTTTAATATTTAATTTTATCTCCTTTCTTGGCTTATTAGCTATAACTCTTTGTTTTCTTATTTTAGTGATTGCTTAAGGGTTTATTGTATACATCTTTAATGTACCATAGTTTAACTTAAAGTCATATTATGCCCTTTTATGGATAGCATAAGAAATTTATAATAGTATAATTCCATTCTCCCTCTCCTGAACTTTGTGCCATTGTTCTCCTACCTGATATATATATTATAAACTTTATCAACTATAGTTACCATTTCCATATTTAAAAATTAAATAATATTTTTAAAACCAAAAATAAGTCAAATTTATTCACATATGTATCATTTATGATGCTCTTTCTTTCTTCTCTTTTTTAAGATTTTATTTATTTGACAGACAGAGATCACAAGTAGGCAGAGAGGCAGGCAGAGGGAGAGGGGGGAAGCAGGCTCCCTGCTGAGCAGAGAGCCCAATGTGGGCTCAATCCCAGGACCCTGGGATCATAACCTGAGCCAAAGGCAGAGGCTTAACCCACTGAGCCATCTAGGTGCCCCGATGCTCTTTATTTCTTTATGCAAGTTTAGTTTCACAATTAGGACCATGCTCTTTCTCTATCTGTGACTTAAAACTCTTATAGTATGTCTGTTGGTGATAAATTATTTCTGCTTTAAGATATCCAAAAAGTCTTCACTTTGCTTTTGTCTTTGAAGTATATTTTCATTAAGTATAGGATTCTAGTTTGACAGTTTTTTTTTTCTTTCAGTACTTAAATATGTTGCTCTACTGTCCTCTGACTTGCTTTGTTTCCAAAAAGAGGTTGCTAACACTTTCATCGAAATGCAATGTATTTTTTTTTTTCTGGATGCTCTTAAGATTTTCTCTTTATTTCTGATTTTAAGCAATTTGATTATGATGTGACTTTGTGTGGTTTTCTTTATGTTTCTGGGATTTAGTGACTTCCTTAGACCTGTGTACTTAAAATTTTCTTTTTTTTTTAAGATTTTATTTATTTATTTGACAGAGACACAGTGAGAGAGGGAACACAAACAGAGGAAGTGGGAGAGGGAGAAGTGGGCTTCCTGCCGAGCAGGGAGCCAGATGTAAGACTCGATCTCAGGACCCTGGGATCATGGCCTGAGCCAAAGGCAGACATTTAATGACTGAGCCACCCAGGCACCCCTGGATTTATAATTTTCATCAAGTTTGAGAAATTAGGGCCATTATTTCTTAAAATATTTTTTCTGTCTCTTACTTCCCACTTCACCCTGCTCTCAACACCTTCTCAAGTAAGGATTATATGTATAATAATTGTTCCATGGTTCACTGATGCTACATTCAGGGTTTTATTTATTTATTCATTTGGATCATTTTTTGTTATGTTCTCAAGCTCTTCTTCTTTTTCAGTGTCTAATATGCGGCATTTTTCATCTTTTGAATTTTGACTTTTTTTTAATGTCTCCGATATCACTACATAGCATGTTACATCTTTCCTCTACCTCCGTGAACATAATGGAATATGTCTACAATAACTGTCGTCTACTTTTATCATCATGGTCATTTCTGGGTTTGTGTATGTTGATTTTTCTCTTCATTATGGGTTATATTTTCTTGCATGTTTGATAAGTTTTTAGATGATTCCAGACAATGTGAATTTTATCTTATTAGGTAATGAATGTTGTCCTACTTATATAAATATTCTTAAACTTTGTTCTTCTGTGAAGTTAAGTTACTTGGGAACAGTTTGATATTTTTGAGGTTTTAAAATATATTTTGCTAGGCCCCACCAGAGCAAACTTTGCCCCACTACTAAGGCCAATACCTTTTTGAGTACTCTACCCAATTTCCCATGAATCATGAGATTTTCTACTCTGGCTGGTGACGGTATGAACTATTCCCAGCCCTGAGTAAGTTTCAGAGTTACTTTTTCTGTCCTTTTGGGGTAGTTCTTTTCTAGCCTCATGTCATTTCCTCACATGCATCCACTTATCAGTACTCACTGAAGATCTCTGGGGGTCTTTAAAGATCTCCAAGCTCTCTACCTCTTGCAGTTCTCTCTTCTTCAATATCTGCCCAGTGAACTCAAGCTGCTTTGACCTTGCCAGGCTTGCAGCCCAGTCTCTCCAACTCAGAGAGGCCACCAGGCCCAACCTGAGTTCCTCCTCCCTGTGCAAACTCTCTCCAGGCAGTACTCTGGGCCGACCTGAAGGCTCACTTCTTTTGTTTCCCCTCTCTCAGTTATCATTCTCAATGTTGTCTGATGTTTAATGTCTGAAGGTCAGTTTCATTTTTTTTTTCATATTTTCAATTGCTTCAAGAGGGTGGACAAATCATGTTCC
Source organism: Mustela erminea (assembly GCF_009829155.1). Lineage (NCBI taxonomy): Eukaryota > Metazoa > Chordata > Mammalia > Carnivora > Mustelidae > Mustela > Mustela erminea. Next base: position 20,494,693 of record NC_045618.1, read on the forward strand.
TATTACACAATCATCAGCCGAAATAGACATAGAGTAATCTTGCTTGATGGAATAAATTTATTTCTGAATTTCAGTTATTTTTTAAGTTTTCTTCTGCTTGTTGCATTTTTTTCTTTTTCAGGTTTCATTTTTCTTTCTGTTTCTGCTTGTCTTCTTTCCTGCTATAGGCTTTCCTCACGGCGTTGAGTAATCCTTGCTTGCTTGCAATAATATTTTGCACAGTGAGGGAGGCCCTAAGAATCTGACCTACTGGGCTTGCCAAATACTGGATTCACAGTGGGTGACCTGGTTGAGCTATTTTATTGGGGAAGCCCCAGGGGTCAATATCTGGAGATCTTATCTCTTTCCTGCTCTGAGTCCCCCAAGGGGGAAAAAAAAATCTGTCATTCTCCTGAATTTTTTAAAACATTTTTATTTACATTTATTCTGTGCAGAATTTACTCCCAGGCCATAAGTTTTCATTTCTTCAGTTTCTTCTGGGATATCTTTTTCTTCTGTACAACCTCCTCTTCTGGTATAGGAACAATCTGCTCTTTTTTCAGTAAGGATCATCTCAGTATGGCAGGGGGAGCTCATGTATGGGTTAATCTGACCATGAGCCCTGTAAATTCTACACCGCATCTTGGGGGCTTTCTTCACCTGAATGTGCTCAATGACCAGAGAATCGACATCTAAATCCTTAAGTTCAGCATTACTCTCTGCATTTTTAAGCATGTGCAGTAAAAAATTCAGCACTCTTTTTGGGCCACCGACCCTGTGTCCAGCCCACTGTTTGGCTTGGACACACCTACCATCTCCACCATTGTAGTGATGGAATGGCACACACTGTTTCTGCAAAGTGACGTCTTTCAGATACTTGGTGGCTTTTCAGATATGCATACCCTTTATGCCTGGGCAGTTTCACATGTGTTCTTAAAGTGAACACAAACATTTGAACCTCTTTATTTGCATGATTTTGTAGGGTTTTCTGGGTCAAGCAAATAGCGAACCATTTTCAGAGGTCACCCCAGGCCACTGAGATGAAGAGCTCTTCCTGCATTTTTTGTATCTAGGTTACCATTGTTTTTGGAGCAGAGGCAAGTAAGGGAACTGAGAAGTCTCAGCCTTTGGTATGTAGACTCTGTCCTAACCTCTCCTTTTTAGTTTTGGGATCTTTACCTTCTTGGTGGCTGGTGTTCCTGAGTCTAGAGTTTCCATGATTTAGCTTCTCATAGTAGTAGGCTCTGACCTGCTGAGAAGGGAGGGTGCTGGTAATTTGATGATGGTAACAGGGTGAGGGAGGGGATCCTGGGAAGTCTGTCTACTTCTTGTATAGATTTTCAACCATTCTTGCTCATTTGAACCTCTCTCAATCCCTTCATTGAGAGTTAACTTAATGCTTACAACTCCTGAACCCTCTTCAGTTTCTGGATTTTCCCAGAGCTATTGTAGGTTCCACATTTCTCTGGTCTATTAACATTTACCACTATCCCACTGCCCCCCAGCGTCTGATTATGTGGATGGAAAAATCACCTCTAAATTTCTCTGAGGATACTAACTAGATTTGTCAAGGTGTCTCTGCTTCCTGGGTTGTCATTTTTTTCTAGGGAGCCAGATATTCTTTTCAGTCTTCTTGGTCTTTTTCTTTCAAATGGCCAGCTTTCCCATGGGCCTAGTTATCCTTGGTCTTCTGTTCATATTTTAGGATGAAGGACATTCTGTTTTCCCTCCCTTCTCCTATGGTCCTCTGCCCTGTTTCTTATATTCCACATATAAGTGAAACCGTGATAATTGTCTTTCTCTAATTGACTTATTTCCCTCAGTATAATACCCTCCAGTTCCAACCACGTTGATGTAAATGGTAAATATTCATCCTTTCAGATGACTAATATTCCACCATATGTATATAATATACACCGTATATACCATAGGATATACCATGTCTTCTTCATCCATTCATCTGTCGATGGGCATCCCAGCCCTTTCCACACTTTGGCTACTGTGGACATTACTGCTATGAACATTGGGTTGCAGGTGCCCCTTGGGGTCATTACATTTGTGTCTTTTGGATAAATACTTAGTAATGCAATTGCTGCGTCATAGGGTAGCTCTATTTTTCACGTCTTGAGGAATCTCCATACTGTTTTCCAGAGTGGCTGCACCAGCTTGCATTCTCATTCTCATCAACAGTGTCAGAGGGCTCCCCTTTCTACACATCCTTGTCAACATTTGTTGTTTCCTGTCTTGTTAATTTTAGCCATTTTGACTGATATAAGGTAGTATCTCATTGTGATTTTGATTTGTAGTTCCCTGATACCAAGGGATGTGGAGAATTTTTTCATGTGTCTGTTAACAGGCCATACTCTTGAGTTAAGGAAAGGCCTGAGTAGAGGCAACCTATGTGGAGAGGGCCTTGCAAATCAGTAGACTTTGCTTCAGGGTTCACAAATAGCATTTTGGTGCTCTTGGGACCATCTCTGGATATTAGAATAGGAAGCATCAATACCTACGTTAAGCACCATGGATCTCCTTGGCCAAATGTCTTTAGGAAGAGCCTTCTGCTTGGTTAGTTTGTCAGTTTGCCTAGGGATAAACATCTGATTATCAGTGTCTCCCTGTGAAATGGGGAGGGGCCTGGGGAAGGGACTGATTGACACAACTGTTTTGTTAAGAAACCTTTCATTAAACATCCTCTTTGATTTCTTTTTTCACTTTCAGCTGTGATCATACAGCCTCTCCATATTCTGTTGGGAGCGTTAGCCACTGCTATGAGCCTACCACCATGTCGCTGTGCACTCATACTTGGCTCTGTCCTATTGGTTATCTGTGCCCTCTGCTCTCTATCTCCCTGTATCCATTTTAATGTCTTGTTTACCTATAACCCCTTCTTTAACCCCCCCTTCCTGTTTTGGGAGATTATTGCATTTTGTATCTCTTTATTGGGATTTGGAAGAAAAAAGAACAATCCATGTGTAAAATCCACCATCTTAAATCAGAAGTCTGTTTTCCCCTAGTTTTATGAGCCCTTAAGCTTCCACAGAATAAACACATAATTGGTTTTCCTTAACCCAGGAAAACATCTAAGTTGGAGTAAATGAACCTTCCAAATTCTTGAGCCAACCAGTGCAATGTTTCTGTGATGCACAGACTTTATGTCTACCAAATTTATGGGGGTAGCGTAGTCACCCAGGATGGATCTGAAGCCAGATATACTGTAACAAGATCTCTGACTCCCAAGGATTACAAAATGCCAAATTATGACAATGTAGACCCCATAAAGAAACTGAAGCTGCATCTTGGAGTCTGAGTTAGAGCCTGAGCATACTAGTCCTTGGGTGATCCTATCTCACAAATAATACATTATTTGAGGCCCTGTCCTGGAGGGGGATTGCTGCAATATCTCTGTAAGGGGCCTGTTGTTCAGGTGTCTGTAGCTCCAACTCATCATCCTGGTGCTGTGGTTTCACTGACACCAGAGTCCCCATGGGTGATGTATCGTACATCAGGGGAATGTTCCCTGGAGAAAATAAAAGATCTGCAAGAAAACTCTTAATAATTACTGGGGGAAAAATTGCTACCATGCTGCATATAAAAAGTCACTCTCTCCCCCACAAGTAGAAGAGAATATAGATACTCACTTTGCTTCTCCCAGATCATCTCCGGCACTCATACAATATGTTTAGATGTAAGTAAGGGTAATTCTTCAATCCACCCTCCAATTAAAAAAAAAAAAATCTGTATTCCCTGAATGTCTCTGAACCTCCACAGATTTAAAGATGGATAAGCATTAAAATGTCACAATCTCCTGGACTTGGTGCTTTTAAATTTCCTGTTTCACAACTCCTGAGATGTAATTTCAAGTGCAAAAATATCTGTCAGGGAGGATATTAAACAACGCCACACCTTCAGCTGTTCTGTCTTCAGCTATTTACAGATATGTTTCAAAAACATACCATTTAAATATGAACAGCAACTTCCTGTTAAACTTTGGATGTAGAAACCAGCAAGAAATATGGCCCCCGGTGGTGAGGGAGGAAAAAATAGTTTCTGTATACAAAGCCTTAACATAATAAACAAGCAGAAGAACTTCCTGATAAATAGCGCCAAGCAAACATTCATATCCTTGCCTCCGCTGTATTCAAAATATTTTTACTAGACCAAGTGCAAAGTATTATTATCATTAATATTAAGTTTATCCTTTTTGGAACTGATCCAGGCTCCAGTTCTACCAGAAGGTCTGGTAGGAGCCAAGGGTATGGACGTTTTTCATGGCAGTTACTTTGGTTTTAATTCTCTTCATATAAATGTTGCAGAGCTATGGATGGATATTAACATTACTGTGCTTGATGAAATCCACGCCCATCAGCCTCCGGGGCCCTGCAGCAGCCACCCCACAAAATCATCAAAACGGAAATTCCCAGGCAGTAAACAGACAGATCCAGCGACAGTCTCTGAAGGCAGCGCCAGGAAGCTGGGCAAGGACAGTCGCAAAGACATCTGGGTCCCTACAGGTTCCTTCTAGCCACCTGGGAACCCAACGAGGCCAGGAACATAAACACCGAGGACCCAGGACCTTACAGAAACCACTCATTTGTGTTCTCTTCATTCGCCAAAGCAAAATGCAATTCTGGTTGTTCTCTTTATTTAAACCAAAAATGAAACACTTTTTAATTGATATGTTACATAGATGCAGACAAGTATACACATCTGATGAACGTTCATAAACTGAATCTAGCCGTGTAAACAGCCCCCAGACTGAAACACAGAACATGAGCAGCCGGCAAGGAGGCTCGTGTTTTTCTCATTTCCCGTTACAGTCACCACCTATCTCTGCTCCAAGGGTGACCACTCCCTGGGCATCCTTTTTTACATATATTCCCAAACGGGAACTGGAATTTCAGAAATTAGTCGAAGTAAATTTACTTCAATGCACTGGAATTGAGGACACAAAACCCACACATGACAAAGAATGATGTCCCCAAGAATCTTTTTCAGCATTCCTCTGGGATAGGTGAAGGCTTTGTGTTGGGGGAAGGAGAAAAGCAAGGGGAGATGAGGGAAGAGATGTGGGAGAGGCAGAATCCCAGAGGATGTCAAGTCCCTGCTGGTCAGATGGGCTGGCAGGCTGAGAGGACACCAGGATGAGGTGGCAGCCTCTGCGTTTCATGTCTCAATCTACCACTGACCACCTGGTTCAGCAAGAAGCTGGACAGCAAATGTATCTTGCTTGGACGCCACCATACCACCCCGATGAGCTCTGACTATGGCCCATTGCCCTTGCCAACCCCAAACTGCACCTCCCTGGGAAAGCCACAGCCCTGACCTTGGGAAGCTTAGAGTCAAGCTGGGAAGTAGGCAATGGGGTCAACATCACCCAGTGCAGGGTGAGGCATTTGTGATAGGCAGGCACAAAGCTCACTGCAAGGGCTTGTTTGTTTATGCATTACTGTAACTATTGAACACATGTTTCCCGAGTGAACCAACATATGAATGAATGAATGAACAGAATACCTCCCATCTTGCCTGAACTGGGAGCATGCCTGTTAGCCAGCTGGCTTAACCTGCAAAAGAATGACAAATTGGAGGACCAGAAAGCCTGAGTAGCCCTCTCATGGGGCCAGCTGAACTGTAGACAGTGCTCAAGGAGGAGCTCTTGTCAAGGTGAGGCTCCTGGACCTACCAGGGACTCCAGCTACCAGAGGATCCAATTAATGCTGGCTCGTGTAATAAAGACATTTTGTTAATTCATACACACACGCACAAAACAAGAATTCGAGAGGGAGGTAGTTCCCAGGTGTGCTCACTTCCCCACGATGTACTGAAGGCTTTTCTTCTATCCTCCTATTCTGTCCCCTCAGCTCTTGGTGCCCCAGTAAAGACACGATGTTCTTTGTGTCATCAAATGCTTCTCAGCTTTTATTAAGGAAGGAAAAAGCAAAAGATTCCCTATTTCTCATTGCTAAATATGATCACCTGACCTACAGGGTGGCTGGGAAGGGGAGGATCTGGTCACTGTCAGAAGCCACTCTCCCCAGATCTTTGGGGGCACAGGGACATGACTAGATTCTGTCGGCACATCCGAGAGCTTCCAAGAGCTAGTGTGGCCCATTTGGTGAAGAACACAGGAGTCTGAGGGCCAGGACTATTGTGTGTCCTTGAGCAGGTCACCTGAGATTTTGACCTCCTCTTTGTTCCAAGGGCACAGCTGGACAGTGGAACTGGAAAATTCTTCCCAGTCTTGAAATTCAAGGCTCCATATTTCTGTTCCCTCTTCTCAGATGATATGCCCCAGTGGAATGGTGTTAGCTTGTTCCACGATGACAAGCTTGTGAAGAAAATCTTTCTAAAAACATAGCTCATGTATTGCAGGTGGCATTGCTGCATATTCTGGAAATTATGTTAGTTGTCTATAGCACACAAAGAAGAGCAACATAGTACAAAGATCGTTGTACTATGGGTTGAATTGTGTCCCCGAAAAAGATATGTTGAAGTCCTAACCCCCAGTGCCTGTGAATGTGACCTTATATGTAGTTAGGGTCTTTGCAGATGTGACCAAGTTAGGATGAGGACATACTGAATTGGGGGGGGTGGGGAACCCTAATCCAACATGACTGGTGACCTTCTAAGAAGAGGAGAAGACAGGGACACTCAGGAAGAAGGCCAGGTGACAGTGGAGACAGAGACTCAAGCACTGCAGCTGTGAGTCAGTGAACCTCCGGAGCCACCAGAAGCTGGAAGAAGGAAGGATGGATTCTCCCCAGAGCCTTAGAGGCAACGGGCCCTGCTGACAGGGACTTTGGACTTTGGACTTTGGACTTCGGACTTCTACCCTCCTGGACTGTGAGACAGCAAATTTCTATTGTTTTAAGCCACCCAGTTTGTGGTCTCTGTTAGAGCAGCCCTCAGAAACTACCACAGATAATACTATTTAAATATCCAGGCCTTAGTAGGACAGCGGGGCGTGGTCTGTATCCCTTTCCATATTCCAGGAAACAGGTAGGACAACAATGCGATGAAATTTGTCTTTACCCCAGGCCAGTGTCACCAGCAACCCTCAGGGAGAAGTAGTAAGGTGGAGGAGTTAAAAGCCTGGGCTCCAGAGCCTGAATTCGAATCCTTCTCTGTCCTATACTAGCTGTGTTACCTTGGGCAAGTCACTTCACTTCTCTGTGCCGCAGGAGCCTTGTCTATAGATAAAGGAAATAAATTTGGGTCTAACGAGGGGTAAATGAGTTAACATGTGTAAAATGTCTAGAACAATGCCTGGTGCACAATGAGTGCTTGCTGAGAACAAAAGTTGTCACGTCATAGATGTTTTGCCCGTCCCCTTGTTTACAGCCTAGCTACAGTGGGTCACTTAATGGACTCCTTTAAAGCAAAAATGGGTAGATAAAGCTAGAAAGATTAAGCCAGTATCTGGAGTTATAGCAAGTTCAAAAGTCAAAGCTAGATAAGAAAAGCCAAGAGCAAAGTGTGTAGAGAGTCAGGACCAGGACTTACAATGTAGTGGAAATGCCAGGGGATGGGCTGGAACTCAGAAGTTGGAGGACAAGACAGGTATCTGCACGTCCTGGCAAGCAAGACCTGGAGGTGGGAAGAGGGGGAGCCCAGCATCCAGCTCCCTGGCAGAGGGTAAAATACAGGGCCCTTGACTGCCTGGCTATTCTTGGTGGAGGTGGGGGGCTTAAGGAAATCCCAAACAAGGGATAGTTGGGGCTGCTGCCTACGAGGTGCCTGTGCAGAACCCAGCACCATGAACTTCCATCAAGCTGGGAAGTGGGTACTGTTTGGGTAGGATCACTTGGCTATGGGTTACTAGGGATGTGAGTGTCTGACAATGGTGGCTGACCCCTCCTGCTGGTTCCATCAGACATGCCATGGGCTACTAGGGTTCCACCTGCTGTCCTGCTTCCATGCTCAGTTAGACAAGGCCCGGGGCCACCCAGCTGCACACTAGTCATAGCCCAGGAGAGAGCAGCCATGGGTCTGAGGAATAGCCAGTTTGCTCTTCTTAGGGCATCTGAAGCTGTCCCCAGCCTTACTTTCCTGCCCTGAACGAGCGAGAAAGAGAAGGCAAATGTACCTTTGGCCAAAAAGTGTAAATTTGAGAAGTAAAGCAAACAACATCTAATTTGTCAAGATACACACAGCCTCGTGGTGGTTACTGTAAGACAAACCGGCCCAGAAAAATCCCTAGCAGCCCTTCACAGGTCGTGGAAACAAATCTGTGTGTAAATACCTTTGGAAACAAATGGCAAAAGATAAAAACAAAATAGAGCACAAAACTGTTCAGAGGCCATGGGGCAGCCAACCCCCTCCAGGGGACCCTGGACCAATAGCTGTCTGTGACACAGTTCTGGAGTTCTTGGCTTTGTTTCTGTTCTTAAAAACTTGTTTATTCACCATTTCTTCACCACCATGACTCTTGGTAATGTGTTTTATCTTTATTTCCTCATTTGTCATCTTCGATCTCCTCTGATTCTGCACTATTAAGAAATAAGCATTTCATTCATTTCCGCTAATCCCACCTCCCCCAAATCATGAATTTTAGTTTTTATTTTTGTGACACTGACACCTCTAAACATAGTGTTGACCATATATTGCTTTCCCATCCACTGTAGACAGTGCTGAGTGTCCCCCATCTCCCCTCTCCTGCCTCCCTCTCTCCCTCCATCCATTGGGTTCTCCTTTTACAATATCAAAGATTTACAATATTGTCTTTGACAACCGTAATTAAGTTTTCTTTTCTTTGTTAAGTTTTATCTATGTGTCAGAACAAGTAAATGACATTTGCATTTTTATAACCCTGTAAGTGCTATTCCTAGCAGACAAGTTGTTTCCTTCTCAATGGACCCGATGGCTTTTCCAGACCACACAAAGGAGAATGATTTGAACATCAAGATCAAATGGATTCTTTTTCTTATGTGCATTCATGTTGCTCAAGATTGTGCCACATTTTTAGTTCATTCATTATTAAACAGTCCCTTTTGTAAACAACTTTATGGTTTTTTCCTAAATATTCTAATTGCTTTTCTTTTTTCTTATTGACAAAGAATACCTGCTTCTCAATTCTCAAGCTTTTCAATCCTGCCATCTGCGTTGTTTATTCGTCCATGGGCACAGCTCCAAAATTGTCATTCTATATTCCAATCTGTACTGCCAGGGCTGGAGGTCTATGAGCTATATTTCCCAGAAGGTTTTATTAGTAAAAGGCACTAAAGGCTGCTGGGTGAGAGAAAGCATTTCCCCTGCTCTGTTCTG